>NC_092878.1:84427699-85027699 GCF_028372415.1 Notamacropus eugenii | reverse complement strand
TACTGTCATTGGATTGGACTTAATAAGGGAATAACATACACAATCAATTGGGTATAAAAATCTATCTTAACCTACAGGAAAATAGGAGGAGACAATAAGAGAGGAGGAATGATAGAAAGGAAGGCCAATAGGGTGAGGAGGTAATCAGATAAACAATTCTGAGGAGGGACAGGGTCAAATGAAAGAATAGTACAAATGGGTGGCAGGGTAGAATGGAGGAAAATATAGTCTTTCACAATATGACTATTATGAAAGTGTGTTGCATGACTACAATAGAAAATAGAAATAAAATAAAGTAGAAAAAAAGAAGAAAAAATAAAAGAAATGACTAAGTCATTGACAGTTGAGCATCTTACCATACTGTAGTTACTACGTACAATGTTTTACTTTTTTTATTATTTTTTAATGTTTAAAAATCACTGCCATACAATTGAGATTTTATCCCCCTCACACCTACCCCCCACTACCCCCCCCTCCCTCCCCACTACTGCATACAATTCTGTATAGGTTGTACATGTACTTTCCTATTGAGTACATTTTCACTATAGTCATGCTATGTAGTCAGACTAAAATAAATGGAAGAAATCATATAATAAATCAAAACATGATACACAAAAACATACACATACACAAACATGATCTGCTACATTCTGCGAATGACTTCCATATTTCTTTCTCTGAGTGTGGAAGACATTTTGCCTTAGAGAACCGCCATTGGGATTTTTTTTTTTAAGAAGTTCTTGCGTTATTACGAAATTCCAAGTCTACCAGAAAAAACTCTCGCACACTGTGGTCGTTACTGTGCACAAAGTTCTCCTGGTTCTGCTCCTTTCACTCAGCATCAGGTCATATAAGTCCTTCCAGGCCTCTCTGAAGTCTTATTGTTCATCATTTCTTATGGCACAATAGTACTCCATTACATTCATATACCATAATTTATTCAGCTATTCCCCAATTGATGGACATCCCCTTGACTTCCAGTTTTTGACAACTACAAAGAGTGCTGATATAAATATTTTTGTACATGTGGCACCCTTTCCCATTTTCATGATCTCTTGGGGATACAGTCCTAGTAGCGATATTGCTGGGTCAAAGGGTATGGACATTTTTGTAGCCCTTTGGGCATAGTTCCAAATTGCTCTCCAGAATGGTTGGATGCGCTCGCAGCTCCACCAACAATGAATTAGTGTTCCAACTCTCCCACATCCTCTCCAGCATTTATCATTTTCTTGTTCTGTCATGTTTGCCAATCTTATAGGTGTGATGTGGTACCTCATAGTTGTTTTGATTTGCATCTCTCTAATCAATAGTGATTTAGAGCATTTTTTCATATGATTATAGATATCTTTAATTTCTTCTTCCGAAAATTGCCTGTTCATATCCTTTGACCATTTATCAATTGGGGAATGACTTGTATGATTATACATTTGAGTCAGTTCTCTATATATTCTAGAAATGAGGCCTTTATTCCCGAGCTTAGCTGTAAAAATTCTTTCCCAATTTACTACATCCCTCCGGATTTTGGTTGCATTGGGTTTGGTTGTGCAAAAACTGCTCAGTTTAATGTAATCAAAATTATCCATTTTGCATTTCATAATGCTTTCTATCTCTTCTTTAGTAAAAAAGTCTTCCCTTCTCCATAAATCTAGTAAACACAATATTCCTTGCTTCTCCAGTTTATTCATGGTATCAATCTTTATACCTAAATCATGTACCCATTTGGACTTTATTCTTGTGTACGGTGTCATGTATGGGTCTATGCCTAATTTCCGCCACACTGTTGTCCAGTTTTCACAGCAATTTTTGTCAAACAGTGAGTTCTTATCCCAGAATCTGGGGTCCTTGGGTTTATCAAACAGAAGACTGCAATATTCCTTGCCTACTGTGTCTTGAGTGCGAACTCTATTCCACTTGTCTACCTCTCTGTTTCTTAGCCAATACCAAGTGGTTTTGATAATTGTTGCTTTATAGTACAATCTGAGGTCTGGTAGCGCTAGGCCACCTTCCTAATCATTTCTTTTCATTAGTCCCTTTGATATTCTGGACCTTTCGTTTTTCCAAATGAATTTTGATATTATTTTATCCAGCTCTAGAAAATAATTGTCTGATAGTTTAATTGGTATGGCACTAAATAAGTAAATCAATTTAGGTAGAATTGTCATTTTTATTATATTAGCACGGCCTACCCATGAGCAACTAATATTTTTCCACTTACTTAAATCTGACTTTATTTGTGCAAAAAGTGTCTTGTAATTGTGTTCATATAATCCCTGGGTTTGTTTTGGCAGGTAGACTCCTAAGTATTTTATACTGTCTACCCTAGCTTTTAATGGGATTTCTCTTTCTATCTCTTGCTGTTGGACTTTGTTGCTAATATATAGGAATGCAGAAGATTTGTGTGAGTTTATTTTGAACCTGCAACTTTGCCAAAGTTGTTTATTATTTCAAGTAATTTTTTACTTGAATCTCTGGGATTCTCTAAGTAAATCATCATATCATCTGCAAAGAGTGACAACTTAGTTTCTTCTTTGGCTATTCTTATTCCTTCAGTATCTTTATCTTGTCTAATCGCTACAGATAACATTTCTAGTACCATATTGAATAATATTGGTGACAATGGACATCCTTGTTTCACCCCGGATCTTATTGGGAATGCATCTAGCTTATCCCCATTGCATATAATGCTTGCTGAAGGTTTTAGATAGATACTGCTTATTATTTTATGAAAAGTTCCCTTTATTCCTATGTTCTCCAGTGTTTTTAGTAGGAATGCGTGTTGTATTTTGTCAAAAGCTTTTTCTGCATCTATTGAGATAATCATATGGTTTTTGTTAGCTTTGTTGTTGATGTGATCGATAATGCTAATAGTTTTCCTAATATTGAACCAGCCCTGTAATCCTGGTATGAATCCTACCTGATCATAATGTATTAATCTCGTGATAAGATGCTGTATTCATTTTGCTAAAATCTTATTTAAAATTTTTGCATCTATATTCATTAGGGAAATTGGTCTATAATTTTCTTTCTCTGTTTTGTCTCTTCATGGTTTGGGTATCAAAACCATATTTGTATCATAGAAAGAATTTGGGAGGACTCCTTCTTCCCCAATTTTCAAAAATACTCTATATAGTATTGGAATTAACTGTTCTTTAAATGTTTGATAGAATTCACTTGTGAATCCATCCGGCCCTGGAGATTTTTTCCTAGGGAGTTCATTGATGGCTTGTTCAATTTCTTTTTCTGAGATGGGGTTGTTTAAGTATTCAACTTCCTCTTCTGTTAATCTGGGCAATTTGTATTTTTTAAAATATTCATTCATCTCGTTTAGATTATCGAATTTGTGGGCATAAAGTTGGGCAAAGTAGTTTCTAATTATTGTTTTAATTTCCTCCTCGTTGGAGGTCACCTTATTCGTTTTTAATATTAGTAATTTGATTTTCTTCTTTCTTTTTTTTAATCAGATTGACCAAAGGTTTATCAATTTTATTAGTTTTTTCATAAAACCAACTATTGATTTTATTTATTAATTCAATAGTTTTCTTAATTTCAATTTTATTAATCTCTCCTTTGGTTTTCAGTATTTCTAATTTGGTATTTACTTGGGAATTTTCAATTTGTTCTTTTTCTAGCTTTTTCAACTGCAAGCCGAAGTCATTGATCTCCTCTTTTTCTATTTTATTTATGTAAGCATTCAAAGATATAAAACTTCCCCTACGAACTGCTTTTGGAGTATCGCATAAGATTTGGTATGTTGTCTCACTATCGTCATTCTCTTGAATGAAATTGTTGATTGTTTCTATGATTTCTTCTTTAACACAACCCTTCTTTAGGATTAGATTATTTAGTTTCCAGTTAATTTTTGGTTTTTCTTTCCATGGCCTTTTATTACATGTAATTTTTATTGCGTTATGATCTGAGAAGGATGCATTGATTTTCTCTACCTTTCTTCATTGGATTGTGAGATTTTTATGTCGTAGTACATGGTCAATTTTTGTAAATGTTCCATGTACTGCTGAGAAAAACGTATATTCCTTTCTATTCCCATTCAATTTTCTCTAAAGATCTATCATATCTACCTTATCCAGAGTTTTATTTACCTCCTTAACGTCTTTCTTCTTTATTTTGAGGTTAGATTTATCGAGTTCACAGAGGGGGAGGTTGAGGTCCCCCATTCATATAGTTTTGCTGTCAATTTCTGCCTTCAACTCCACATCCTCTGCTCTAAGAATCTGGATGCTATACCACTTGGAGCATACATGTTTAGTAATGATATTGCTTCATTGTCTATGGTGCCTTTTAGCAGGATATAGTTTCCATCCTTATCTCTTTTGATTAGATCTATTTCTGCTTTTGCTTTGTCTGAGATTAGGATTGCTACTCCTTCCTTTCTTACATGAGCTGAAGGATAATATATTCTGCTCCATCCTTTGATCTTTATCCTATATGTATCCCCCCATTTCAAATGTGTTTCTTGTAAGCAGCATATTGTTGGATTATGGCTTTTAATCCATTCTGCTATCCATCTCCGTTTTATGGGAGAATTCATTCCATTCACATTCACCGTTATGATTACAATCTGTGTATTTCCCTCCATCCTCTTTCCCACCATTTGTGCTTTTAGCTCTCCCATCTCCCTTCCCCTCCTCAATAGTATTCACTTTTCACCCCTTCCTCCTGCAGCCTTCCCCTCCTTTTTTAGCCTCCCTCCCTTTTACTCTCCTTTACTCTTATTGCTTCTTCCCTCCCTTTTAGCCTCCCTCCCCTTTCTTCCCCCTTCCCCTCCTACTACCTATAGAACTAGTTAGGATTATCTATTTAAGATTATTGTTCCCTCCTTTAAACAAATCAGATAAGAGTACCTCTCAAACAATGCTCATCTCCCTCCCCTCCTTCCCTCTACTATAGTTTTGTACTTCTTCCTGTGATGTAATTTGCCATTTTCTGCTTCCTCCTTTTCACACCTCCTATTACAATATCTTCTCATACTTAAATCATATTTTTGACATGACATCATTTACTTTATACCTGTTCCCTCTATGTATATCCCTTTTATCATAATAGCTGCACAGTTCTCAAGATTAACAGGTATCATCTTCCCTTATAGGGAGGTAAACAGTTTGCCTTAATTGAGTAACAAGTTTTTGTTTTTGTTTTTTCCCCTCTCTTTACCTTTTTATGATTCTCTTGGGACCTGCATTTGAAGATCAAATTGTCTATTGAGTTCTGGCGTTTTGGTCAGGAAGCTCTGGAAATCCCTTATTTCACTGAATGACTTTCTCGTTGCCTGAAATGTTATGCTGAACTTTGCTGGGTAGTTGATCCTTGGTTAAAGTCCCAACTCCTTTGCCTTATGGAATATTGGGTTCCAATTCTTTTGATCTTTTAATGTAGAAGCTGCAAGGTCCTGTGTGATCCTGACTCTATGTCCTTGATATTTGAATCGGTTCTTTCTGGCTGCTTGTTGTATTTTCTCCTTCACTTGATAGGTCTGAATTTGGCAATGATATTTCTTGGTGTTTTGAGTTTGGGATCTCTTTGGGGAGGGGAACGGGGGATTCTTTCAATGAATATTTTGCCCTCTCAGTCTAGTACTTCTGGGCAGTTTTCCTTAATGATTTCCTGGAAGGTACTGTACAGACTCTTTTCTTCATCATGTGTTTCTGGCAGGCCAACAATTCTGAAATTTTCTCTCCTGGATCTATTTTCCAGGTCAGTTGTTTTTCCAATTAAATATTTTACATTTTCTTCTATCTTTTCATTCTTTAGATTTTGTTTGACTGATTCTTGCTGCCTCATTAAGTCATTAGTTTCTACTTGCCCAATTCTAATCTTCATCGTATTTTTTTCTTCAGTTAACTTTTGCATCTCCTTTTCCATCTGACCAATTTTTCCCTTTAAGCAGCTCTTTTCTCCATTTAATTTTTGTACTTCCTTTTCCATTCGACCAATTTTCGGGGTTAGGTTTTGTGTTTCCTTTTCCATTTGATCAATTTTCCCAATTAGGTTTTGGGTTTCCTTTTCCATTTGATTAACTCTTCCTTTTAGGGAATTATTTTCTCCAGTTAATTTTTGAACTTCCTTTTCCATTTGTTCAATTTTCCTTTTCAAAGTGATGTTCTCATCAGTGAATTCTTTTTTTATAATTTTAAAATCATTGGCCAGTTTTTCTTCTATTTCCTTCTTCAGCTGTTCCAGGAAAGCTAGTTGTGCTTGCAAGAGGTTCATAGTCAATTCTGAAGTTTCAGATGGAAGTACAGTCTCAGCTCTGACCTCTTTGGTGTTTGTGTTTTGGTCTTTATCCCCATAGAAAGATTCTATGGTTTTTTCACTTTTCGTCTGCTTTTTCCTATTCATGATGTTGTCTGAGTGTTGTAGCTTCTGGTTCTTTCAGTCAAAAGGTACAGAACTTTGTGTTGAACTGATGTGTGAAAAAGCTAAAAGCAGATTTTTGTTTTTTGTTTCCCAGATCAACCCTGGGGTTAGCTTGTTAAGTGTGTGGGAGGAGTGGTCTGGTCACAGGAGATCTCCTCAGCTGAACTGAGGCAAAGGCAAGGTCAGGGGATGGTGATCCCAGCTTTCCTATTGTCTTCCCTTTTCCCCTGGAGGGCTGAGGCACGCCTATATGCTAATGCGTGTTCCCACCTCTCCTGGAGCTCCTCTCCCCAGGGCTGAGGCTTGCCTGGGTCTCAGTGTGAATTTTCTCTGCCCTGGGTCCTCTGTCCTTCGGATCGCCTCAGCCACAGTAGGAAGAATCCCCCTTTGCTCTTTTCCTAGCCTCTGGTGTTATGAGACTATTTGACCCCTTCTGCTGTTCCCACTGATCTAGGATTTTTCTGGGGAAATATTTTATGGTTCTTTCACGGTCATCAGGGTGGAGGAGAGAGCATTTACTGATCACTGCGCCATCCTGGCTCCCGGAATTTCAAGTAGGTGACTTACCAAAGTTTATTCTTCAGGCTGAAGGTTTCAAGGACTGTTGCACTGATATCTGGTGCTCAGTGTCTCTCCCCGGCTCTGTTTGGCTGGTCTCCTGCTCCACTGGTTCCACCCACCGCTCTCAGGCTTCTCAGGTCCCTTCTCCCCTGCTGCGCTGACCACGCTGTGCTGTGCGCTGGGGGCTCACCCCCACGGAACAGATCCTTCCCGTGGACCTTCCAGTCTAACCTGGGCTCTGAATCCGTCAAAGTCTGTCACCCACTGGATTCCGCACCTCCAAAGTTTGGTCAGATTCTCCTTTCAGAGATATCCAGAGGAGTTTGTCCAGGAGCTTAGGTAAGTCGTTGCTTTCACTCCACCATCTTGGCTCCGCCCCTGTTTTCCTTTTTCTACTGAGTTCACTTTGCATCAGTTCATTTAAGTCTCTCCAGATTTTTCTGAATGCGTTTTGATCATCATTTCTTATATCACAATAGTATTCCATCACAAATATACCTCAAGTTGTTCAGTCATTCTCCAATTGATGGTTATCTCCTAAGTTTCACTGCTTTACCACCATAAAAGAGCTGCTATAATCATTTAGGCATAATTTCAATTTGCTCAATGTAGTGGTTGACTGAGTTCACAGCTTCACCAAGAGTGCATTAGTGCCTCACATTTTCCACATCTTCTCCAACATTTGTCCTTCTATTTACATGCACTATTGGCAGTACTCAGTATTATTTTAATTTTTTTTCTCCAATCAGTGGTGATTTAGAGCATTTTCCCTCTGTGGTTATAGAAAACTTTGATTACTTCATCTGAAAACTGACTTCATTTTTGTTGATCATTTGTAAATTGTGGAATGGCTTTTATTTTTATAAATTTGAGTCAATTTGCTGTATATTTGAGAGATGAGGACTTTATCAGATAAACTTCCTTCAAAAAATTTCACAATTACGATTATTTTTGTTTCACAGATATATTGCATTTCCTTAAACCCTGTTGTTTCCTTACTTATTCTATTGTCTCTCCTCAAAAGTATTGTTCTTCTGACTATTGCCTCCACCAGTTCATCCTCCCTCCTATGACTACCCCCGTTCTCTTATCCATGTCCACTCCTATTTTCCTACAGAGTAAGATAAATTTATATACTCAATTGATTGTGCATGTTATGCTTTCTGTGAGCCAATTCTGTAGATAGTAATATTCTAAAGTTCTCCACCAGATTCCCCATCTTCCACTCTACTCTAATATCTCGCTTGCATCTTTTATGTGAGATAATGTATCCCCATTGTTCACCTTCCCCTTTTACCCAGTGCATTCCTCTTTCTCACCTCTTAACTTTATTTTTAAAGATATCATTTCATCATATTCAACTCACACCTGTGCCTTTTTTCTGTATTCCATCTAAGTGTACTATCTTAGGATAGAATGGAGAGAAATGTAGTTCTTATGATTTAAAAATGTCCTCTTCCAATATAGAAACAGAAATAGCTAAATCTTTTTAAGTTTCCTGTGATTTCTATTTCCTGTTTCCCTTTTTGTGTTTCTCTTAATTCTTTTATTTTAAAATTGAATTTTATATGCAGTTCTGGTCTTTTTGTCAGATATGCTCTTAAGTACTCTATTTCATTGAATGTCTATTTTTCCCCCTGAATAACTATTCAACTTTTGTTGGGGGGGTGATTGTTAATTGTAACCCTGGCTCCTTTGACCTCTAAAATCTCATATCCCAAATCCTCCAGTATTTTAATATAGAAGCTGCTAAATCTTGTGTTATCCTGACTATGGCTCCATGATAATTGTATTGTTTCTTTATGGCTCTGTACATCATTTTCTTTGTGAACTGGGAGACGTACAATCTCTTTGTAATATTCCTGGGAGTTTTAATTTTTGGATCTCTTTCAGGAGGTCATCAGTGGATGCTGTCAATGTCTATGTTACCCTCTAGTCTAGAATAGCAGGCAGTTTTCCTTGACAATTTCTTGAAAGATGATATCAAAGGTCATTTTTTTTATCATGCCTTTCGGGTAGTCCAATAATTTTTAAAATTGTCTCTCCTGGATGTATTTTCCAGGTCAATTGTTTTTCCAATGAGATATTTCACGTTGTCGTCTTTTTAAATTTTTTTATTTTGTTTTGTTTTTTAATTTCTCATAATCAGCTTTCACTTGTTCAGTTCTCCTTTTTAAGGCATTATTTTCCTCAGTGAACTTTTACATACCCTTTTCCATTTGGCCAAGTGTACTTTTGACAACATTTTTCCCTTCATTGGATTTTGTACCTCTTTTACCATTTGATTAATCTGTTTGTAAGGTGTTATTTTCTTTGTTTTTATTTTTGGGGTCTCCCTCGGCAAGCTGTTGATTTGTTTTTCATGATTTTCTTGCATCACTCACTTCTCTTCCCAATTTTTCCTTCACCCCTCTTGCTTGATTCTCAAAATACTTTTTGAGCTCTTCCATGGCCTGTGATCAATTCATATTTTTCTTGGAGCATTTGAATGAAGGGATTTTGACTTTGCTGACTTCTGAGTGTCTATTTTTATTTTCCTGGTCACTATAGTAATTTTCTATTGTCAGAGTATTTTTCTGTTGTTTGATCATTTTCCGAATATATTTCTTGACTTTTAACCCTGCTGCAGTTGAACCCTGTTTCAAGGGTGGATGGTGCACTGTCCCATGCTGAAGAGATTTTGTGCAGATGTTTTCAGAGATATTTGTAGGCACCAGCAATTTTTCCCCTTTTCCAAGGTGGTATGAGCTAAATAGAGGTGTGTTTGCTATACTCCTGGCCTGTGCTTTGGTCTGTGAGCGACCATAAGCACTCTTTTCTACTCTGTAACTGTGGTGAGGGTCCCTATTCCACTAAGACCACAATCTCTGATGTGCCAGCACTCTTCCTCATTCTAGGACTGTCACCCAACACCACAACCTGAATCTGAGAATGGACAAAGCAGCAGAGTCCTGCCGCCAATGCAAACAAAGAGACTCCTGTAATCCACTTTTGACAAGTGTTTGACTCTTTTGTGATCTGTGGGCTAAGAGTTCTGGAAGCAGTCACTCTAGCTTATGATCTGCTCCTGATTTGGGGGTGCCTGGTCTATGTTAGCACAGCCTGCACTGGATTGTAATTGACCATCACAATGGTGTGACAGACAACTTTTAAATTGTCTTGGACTGGAAAATTGTTTCATCTCATCTTTTTTGGATTATGCCTCTCCACGATTTTGTTTCAGGCATGATTAAAAGTCTTTAGAGGGATTGGAGGAAAACTCAGGTAAGTCCTTGCTTCCTTTCTGACATCTTGGTTGTTCAAATTCATATTAATTTTTTGAACATCATTTAAATTTGCTCTTAAGATTTTAGTAGCTAAGTCACAATGTGTTGTAATACCTACTAGAATTTTCATAGGGAAGAGGAAATTAGGCTGTCTTGTATTCTTTAATTCTGTCATCTTCACAGAAATCTGACTTTCCACTTTCTGGACACTATATTTCTAAGATTTTCTTTATATTGTCAAAATCTTTATGCAACTCTAACCTTTGCCTTGCTTTGCTCCTAGCTTGCATATCTACAGGCAAACAAAGCAAATGTAATAACTCTTTCAGAGAAAAGTAATTCTGGTACCTGAAGGTAGCTATTTGACATCTCTAAAATTACTCTTATACTGGTTAATTATCCCTAATTCATTCAAATAAGCCTCATATAGCTCATATAAGATGTTTTTTTCTGTCTTTCCACATCATCTCCTCATACCTAAATTCAAACTTTTCAATAACCTTCCTACAATGTGGTGCTCAAAACTGAAGAGAGCATTTCATATGTCTTTTAAAATTATGCTATATAATAACTAAAAGGAAACTTTAAGATTATAGCTGAACCAACTAATTTTACAAATGAGCAAACTGAGAGCTGGATAAAATAAGTCACTTTTCTAAGGGTACATTTATTTAGACTAAAAACAGCTTCTTCCTTTTTTCTTTCAGTTATGAAAGGCATTTTTATATAAACATATATGTCACATAAGTATTTATGTACATATATGACTATATGTATGTATGTGTGTATGTATACCTATGTTGATATTTCTATATATTTATGTATCCTTACACTTAAATATATATACGTAAACTTAAATATATGTATATATATATTTATATATATAAACTTAAATATATATATATACACATATATTTATATAAAATATTGTGATGGCCAGCAAATAGGCTCTTTCAATAATTTTTTCTTGGCATAATTAAGTGGCTCTGATTGAAACTTGTCTTTATCAATCAAGAGTCTTTACTATGAGTAAAGTACAGAAATAAAGAGTTTCTTTAACTAGAAGTAGTATATGTATTTGTATTAGCATCTATTTTTGTGTGAATAAAAATTGTCCTCACCTAATAATGGGCCTGTCCATTAAGGGGAGTTTGATTAGGGAAGATTTGTGGGAAGTCCCAAGCCTTTTGTTAATGAGGCATTGGTTCTCAAGGTCTGTGATGTCCTATGGATCTAAAAAAGGTACGCATACTCTGAGGTGAGGTTTTACTTTGGGGTTTACTGGAAGTGTTTGTTTGGCCAGACAAGGACTCTGAGAAACCACTAAGGAACCCCCTGGTTTGGAATATCCAGATGTCACTGCTTCCCTCTCGAGTAACTATGGTCTAGCAGCTATTCGTGCCTGTTGAATTCAGACATAGGAAGCCATTTCTCTTGATCTATAATTTCTCTGTATTTTCTTTGAAGTTCAGGGTTCTGACTCCCCTGAATTAGGTGAATGATACATATACTTGGTTAAAGGAAGGATTATACATGTGCATGATTAAAATGATTCTTAGCCTCTCAAAAGTTGCCTTTCCTTTTATGACAACAGATCTAAGAACCTGTGATAGCAGACCATCCTGCATATGTTGGGGTGCTTACTGATGCATGCATATATACATACATATATACACATATATACATACATAGATATATGTATACATATATAAAATTGGCACATATTTATATTTATGTCTACCTTACTGTATACATAGATTTGTCTCTCTATCTACCTATCAATCTATCATTTACTTGTGATTAGCTAAGCTCAGTTAAGTAACATTTTATTAAAATTTAGAAATGAGAAGCGTGAATAAGAGTACATAGTCCTTATAGCTGAAAGGAGAGTGCTAACCTGGCTAATGCTACTTAAAGAGAGCTAAATTTCTTAATAGATAGTAAAGCAACCCTAAAAAAATTGCCAAAACTAGAAGCCTGGAAGGTTTAGGTTTATTCTTTAGTATAAAGAAAAAAGAATGCCAGATATGTAATAAAAATTTATGTGCTCAGTATCTGCTTCTGTTGCTTACCAAGTTTTTGAATGTTATTTTAAAGCTAGTACCACTAAGTTTGAACTAAGGTAAATCTCTTAACCTCCCTGTGTCTCATTTTCCTCTCCATGAAATATCTAAGGTTTCCTCTGGCTTTAAATCTATGATCCTCTGGCCATAAGAAATGGTACTTACCCTCAAACAATACAGAACCTATTTTCATGTTGTCAGTCTCTAGCTGATATAAATTCACTTTTTGGGAGTATGCCTGAGGTACTGACTCCTTATTTTACTCTTCTCTCTAAAGACTTCACGCTACACCTAAACGATATCCAGGAATTTCTGTATTAATTTCTTTGTCTTCATTCTAAGTCATTAGGGACAATTTGATCTTTTTATACCTGATCAAGCTCATTGGCATGCAGTGCAGGGAACAGGAAATATCTATTATATGGATTCCTACAGAGTCTAGCAGAAGTCATTCAGTTCACAAAACCATTCTTTCAGTAAGAAAAATGGGTTCTAATGCGACAGTGGCTTCAGAAATTCTTTCAAAATGGTTTAAAAACTGCGTGTAAATGGGAGCTAAATCAGACAGGTGCTTGGCATGCAGGGTAACCCACTGCAGCCAAACCAAATCAGGACAAAGCATATGAACAAACAAAAAAGCCTGATTCTTAGCATTAAAACTAAAAGTGACTAAGTCTTCCTGGGTAGACAGTGTTCAGAAAAATAATTTATAATTTACACTTATTATTCTTGTGTAGGACAAGCATATATCTTTATAATATGTTATAGACATTCAATATGTCAGTATATTTTTTTTTTCAAAAATGGAGCATCTATTCTCTGGCCCTACTCTCTATTCACTATTGTTCAAGTTCTTCCTTATATTAGGAATTATTAACTCCTCCTTCCATTATCACCTATGAAATTTTTCCAATGCCTCAAGTCCCAGCACAAATATAAGCTTTCCCAAGAAGTCTGCCTTTATTACCAGAGTTAGAAATGATCATTTTATTTTTAGTTTGGCTTTTATTGGACCTCATGTAGCACTGTGTTCATGCTTCTTCTAAACCCATACCAACTTCTCATTTGTATCCTAGTTACTTCAGAAAATACTTTAGCGTTTGGATTCCCCTGAATGCGTGCAGCAGTTGCCCAAAGGCTGAGCTCAGTTTCTATCCAACTCTCTGGCGGGGCAAGAAGGCTACTGGAGCCACAGCGGCTGCCAACCCTTGGGTCCCGGAGGCCTCCCAACTGCCTCGGGGCTGCTGTTGGCCGAATTCTTAGCCTCGGGGGTCGTCACTCAGGAGACACTAGATTGATATAAAGATCCTGCTTCATTTTTTGTAAACTTCTCCAGAATCAAATAGTTTAAAGATTTGCAAGCTGAAATCAGGCAGAAGACCTTAGAAATTGACCTCTTAACACTAGAAAAGGATACAGCAGATGTCGTTCATCCTTTCTTTCTAGCTCAAAAGTGTGAGACTCTGCAAAGCATGAATCAACACTTGGAGACTGTACTGAAGGAGAAGAGGGCCCTACGACAAAGGCTGATGAAGCCCCTGTGCCAGGAGAACTTGCCTATAGAAGCCATTTACCACAGGTATGTGGTACAGTTGCTGGAGCTGGCAGTGACTTTCATTGAGAAACCAGAATCCCATATTGAGGCCATATGAAACATTCCTGTTTAAACTCTAGTGTGAAAAGTATGGATAGATCTTTGACAAAAATGAGTGTCTTGGAGGGAGAGACAGAAGAACTGATAGAAAATATACTGAAATGGAAAGAGCAACAAAAGGAAATTTCTTCTTCTATTGCCAAAATATTTTCTGGAGATCTCTTCAAAAAAAAAGCACGAGATTGTAATCCCTCATCTAACTTTCCATTCAGAACTCAGGGCCAGCTGATTCTTGATATCAAGTGACCACTGACTTTTATTTTTGTTTACTTATGTGTACAACTGATGTCCTTCATAGCTGACCATAATGGGAGAATTTACAGGCTTTCTTGCCAGTTGTATTCATGAAACCTCTTTTTCTTAGTTTTATTTGGGGTTGATCATGACCAACACTGATTTTACCTCTGTTTTTCCATTTCAATGGAATAAGAGTTATTAACATGAAGAAGAGAGCATTTCATTCTGGACATGGCAAGACAGCAAGCACTTACATGTTTATATAAAAAGTACCATAGTCACAACAGGTCATCCAAAATTAAACCTTTACGAAGAAAAAGCTCCAAAATTAGGAAAGCTCCTTGAATCTGACATTACCCGTGCTGCTTTTGGATCTCTCTCATGGCTCATCAGTGACCTCTTAGTCCCCGAGTGAGGAGAAAGGCTGAATAGGTTGGCATTTGGCCCTGGTAGGTCTAAAGGGATAGTCACCAAGGAAGAAAAGAGCTGGAAACAAGTGTGGCTAAGAGAAAAGGGACAAGAAAGAGGTGCAGATGGTGGGAAGTGACACAAAGATGTTGTAGACTACCTGCAGTCCTACCGGTGCCATAAGTGTCCTCTCATGTTTTGGGTTTTCTTTTTTGTTAAATAAAAAGGAATTGATACGTTTCTGCAAAACAAACAAACAAAAACTAAAAAAAAAATACTTTAACTCATCATTAGATTTAAAGAGGTTGAAAGGAATGGATTGTCTTATTTTATCTGTCACATTCCCAAACAGAGTACTCTGTACACAGCATTTGTTCAATGTTCAAATATTCAATGGCTTGAATTAATATGTGGAGACATTCTTGTCTTCTCTCATTATTAGGCTGAGAAACATAGTAATTATTCTTTTAAAAGTCCTGTAATATCAATATAGTGCTACATTATTCAAAGCCACGTGTCTCTTTGGGATTCATTCAATCACAATAAAGTTACTGAAAACTTTGGTCAAATCAGATGTAAATTGAACATGTTTAAATGTGGTATCTCTAGGGAAATATTAGGTAGCTCTAGTGATAATATTGCTGAAATTTTTTAAGGTTTTTCTTTTTCTTTGAAAATTCATAGTAAGAGTTTTAGCAGTGTGTGAATAAGAGATACTGTTCTTCTCAGCTGAAGATGTGTTTTTTCTTTGGCCCCCAAGCATATGTTTGAATAATTTCAGGTGATAATAATCTTCCATATCTCAGTTAACTTACTTCCTTAGAATTAAAGTTTTCCATTGAAAAATCACACTAACATAAACTCCAAAATACTGAACTATTTTATACCTGTGAGATCTTAAAGAATGAAAGTTTGGGTAATTGGCAATTATGGGTTTAGCAGTATGTATCAGGAAGGACTCCAGCATACACAGGAGGGCCTGCTGTATAGGTTGTTAAATCTGCTTTTCTAAAAGGAAAGCAACTTTTGAGGGATCAACAATTACTTTAATCAAGCATATGTATCATTCAGTTAGTTCAGGGGGAAAAGTCAGCACCCTGGACTTCGGAGAAAATACAGAGAAATAAAAATCAAAAGACAGGGCTTCCAACTGCCTGAACATAAGCAATACATACATCACAGATCAACAGAGAGATGCAAGTGTCTGACAATTACATACATACATAGTTACCAGAGAAAGAAGCACCAATAACTGGGTTTTCAAAGTGAGATAGGGGGCTCCTAAGCAGCTTCCCAAAGTCTTGTGTTGCCAAACAAACACTTCCAATAAGCAATTCCCAAAGTAAACCCTCACCTCAAAGTTTTTATACGGTTTTCAGAGCCAGAGGGCATCACAACCCTTGAGAACCAGTGTCTCATTAAAAATTAACAACAGGTGTGGCACTTTCAACAACAACAACAAAAATCTCCCCTAATCTAGCTTCCCTTAATCTCCTGACTTGGATGGGGAAGATCTTTAACCCTCATTAGCATAACACATTAGGGAGCATGTTAGCCATTAAACATAGGAGTTTTCAAATGAATATACTGAATCCATATAAGTCTTGGAGGTTTAGAACAGCAAAATTAAACAGGTGGTAAGCCAATTATAGTTGTTAATCTTGGAAAATTGAAGGATATATACACATGTGTTTGTAAACTGCTTAGGAATCTTAGGACTTGAAAAAAATCCTGGCCATAATCAAACATGATTCCAAAAGACTAATAATGAAATACTGTTTCTTCTATTTTTCTGATTGAGGTAAGGTGGGGTCATTTTGAGTCATACTCAACTCTTTGTGATCCTTTTATTGTTTTGAAGAGGTGATATTCTTTCTACTGAGAAAGAAAATTAACTCTGCATATTTTATTAGATGATCTTGAGGACCTGCTGAGCTGTGCTCCTTCTCCTCTAACCTGGGGAGATTGGCTGGGTGGAGGTAAAAGTAAAATTAAATTGAACATGATTTCCTCAGAGCAAAAATTTTGGTGATGATCCTCTTCTATGCTTGTTCTCAAACAATAAACAGTATTTCATTTGACTCATAGTTTCATTCTTTCAAACATGGAAACATCTAAAATAATCTGATTGCAAATTCGTGAACAGTAATCTCCACACCAGGAAAAAATAAGTCATTAGTAGAACAACTTATAGACACCCCCTCCATATATCTGTGTGTGTGTTTATATAAGTATACATGTGTGCATCTATGTGTATATATACATGTACATGCATACATGTATGTGTGGATATGTGTGCATATTTACATGTACATGGACACATATATACTTATGTGTATATACCTTGTGAGTTCCTGAGAATGAGCATGGTGAAGAAAACTTTTTCCAAATGCTTCAGTAAGGAGATCTAGCAGGTGTTAATATGGGTTTTAATGCCTGATACCTTTTGGTTATGGATAACATGATTCTTTTCTTTATCTATTCTAGACCAAAATTTTCTGCTTTGAGTAACGGGAATCATCTGTTTCCTGGTTCCTGCTTGGCACATTTATGTACACTGAGACAAACTCTCTTTTCTGATGCCCAGTATGGTTGTATTTTCATCTTCTTTCTTAGAGCTACTTTGTCCCTCCTGGAGGCATCAGAAAGGCAACACTTATTTGGTGCTTTAGTTATTCACCCAAGGTTATAAAGAAATCACATAATTATACACATCAAATAAATGAATATTGTCCCGGGGGGAATCATGTGAGCTAAATATAATCGGTCAACATTTTGGCAGTCAAAAGGCATGCTTCATGTTATTGGCAGACAACATCCTGTCTGAGTAATTCTTCATAGTGATTTATGAGCTAACACTTTTACTCTTTAATGACCATTACAGGTATCAAAGCCAGAAATAAAATCACTTAATTTATTTCATGCTCAGGAAATATAAATGAAGATATAATTACATATGAAATATGTAGAGATCACTTAACACATGATATTTTTGAGTAGAATGAGACCTAAAAGCTTCCAGCCCTGAAATTTAACAGAAAAGGTTCATTAAAGTCATAGTTTGCTTAAGGTCACATTCTTAATTAGGTACAGAGTAGGAACAGAACCCATACTGTCTGAATCCTAGTCCAAAGCCTTATCCTTGACAATTCCCTTGTCTTAAGGCAGGTTTCTACACTTAAAGCAAATGGTTGGAATTTTTCCTTTAAAAGCAAAAGCAAACAAAACAAACAAAAAAAACAAAAACAAAAACAAGGAAAAATCGCTCCAGCAAAGAAGCTTCCACAATTTCCACACTCCAGTTTTTTGTTAGGTGATTTAGCCTGATATATGATTACTTTCAATCTACAGGTTCAACCTATTCTCTATATTTTAGTTCTTATTGGATATCAGAACAATTAGTCAGCCTCATCTATGTAAGAATCCTTTATAGTCTTCAAGACTGTAATTTATCAGTCTGTTTTCCAAGGTTATAACCTATGATGTATTCTAATGAAGAATCAAACATTCACAAAAATATACCAGATATTTTTCAGTCACCAAAGTATGACATCACCATCATTTAACCAACCCATGTTTGCAAGACTAATTTTATAGTAGCTAAACAATTCCATTGAAGTATTATGTCTGTAAGATAGATACACATAATCCATAACTTGGATTTAGTTATGTGAGCCCCAAAATTAGTCATTTACAAGTGTAGTTAATAGGAGAATAACAAGAACTGAATCATATCATGTATGTCTATTTATCTAGAAAAAAAAAGGAAACTATACTGGGGCAGAGCCAAGATGGTGGAATAAAAGCAGGAACTTCTAGAGCTCTCCCCTCAAAACCAACCAAACAACTGAAAAAAATGACTTTAAAAAAATTCCAGGCAAATCAGAGGAGGATGTAATTAGAAGTAAACACTTTTGGGGTGGAGCCAAGATGGTGGAGTAGAAAGACGCACATAAGGTAGCTCTTACCACACAACCCATAAAATACCTGTAAAGAAGAACTCTCAACAAATTCTAGAGCAGCAGAATCCACCAAACAATGGAGCCGGGGAGATTTCTAGCCCAGAGGGACCTGAAAGACTGCCAGGAAAGGTCTGTTACACCAGATGTGAACCAGAGCCCAGCCCAGGCTTGTGCACTTCACACTGAGAGGAGCAGAATCCAGTAAACTTCAGGGACAGAATCTCCAGGGGGCAGCGCAGATCTCTCAACCCACAGGCACCAAAGGTCAGTGAGAGGGTCTTTTCAGCTGGCAGAGAAGAGAGCAGGATGTCCCCATAACTTGGGTCTCCTCAGGTGGCAGCAATGGAGGCAACAGCAGACAGGGCTCACAAAGCAGGTAGTAGCAGTATACATTGTTGAAGGTCTCACTAAAAATCCCCTGAGGGAACTGAGCCCTGTGTGGTGGCCCTGCCCCAACCTGAGCAGCTGATCTTAATCTCACACTAAATAGCAGCCCTGCCCCCCCCCCCCCAAAGCCCCTGAGGGTTTGGAGGACTTCATCTGAATCTCAGCCCCCAGTGCTGGCTTCGAGGAACTGGAGATGAGGTGGTTGTGGAGAGGGAAAATGCCCAAAAAAGGGGAAAAAAATAAGACCATAGAAGGTTACTTTCTTGGGGAACAGGTGTCTCCCCCCATCCTTTTGGATGAGGAAGAAGAAGACATGCTGTCAGAGGAAGTCAAAGCCTCTGCCTCCAGGGCCTCTAAAGGGAACTTAAACTAGGCTCATGTAATACAAAACCTTAAAAAACAAGTTAGTACCTTACTAAAGGAGAACCAAAAAAATGCTGAGGAAAATAGCAGTTTAAAAAGAGGCTAACTCAATTGGAAAAAGAGATCCAAAAAGCCAATGAGTAGAAGGAGGCTTTAAAAATCAGAATTAGCCAAATGGAGGAGAAGGTTCAAAAGCTCACTGAACAAAATAATTCGTTGAAAGAGAGAATTGAGTTCAGGGAAACGAATGACTATGAGATAAACCAAGTAGTTAGTAAACAAAACCAAAAGTTTAAAAAAAATAAAAGATAATGGGAAACATCTCATTGGAAAAACTGACCTGGAAAATAGATCCAGGAGAAACCATTTAAAAATTATGAGACTACCTGAAAACCATGATGAAAAAAAGAGCCTAAGCATTATCTTCCATGAAATTATCGAAAACTGCCCTGATTTTCTAGAACCAGAGGGCAAAATAAATATTTAAAGAATCTACTGATCACTTCCTGAAAGAGACCTGAACAAAGAAACTCCTAGGAATATTGTGGCCAAATTTCAGAGTTCCCAGATCAAGGAGAAAATACTGCAAGCAGCTAGAAAGAAACAATTTGAATACTGTGGGAATACAATCAGGATAAGACAGAATCTGGCAGCTTCAACATTCATGAATTGAAGGGCTTGGAATGAGATATTTTAGAAGTCAAAAGAAATGGGATTGAAGCCAAGAATCACCTACCCAGCAAATCTGAATATAATACTTCAAAGGAAAAAAAATGGTCATTCAGTGATATAGTAGAATTTCAAGATTTCATGCTGAGGAAAAGACCAGATCTGTATTTAAAAATTTGACTTCCCAAGACAAGAATCAAGAAAAGCATGAAAAGGTACACAGAAAAGAAAAATCATAAAAGACTCTCTAAAGCTGAACTCTTTACATTACTACATGGAAAGACAATATTTTTAAATCTTGAATCTTTTCTCAGTATTTGGATAGTTAGAGAGATTGCATACACACACACACACTCATAGATAGATAGAGAGCACAGGGTGTGTTATATCAGAAGAGATGATATCCACACACGCACACACACGCACACACACACACACACACACACACACACAAATAAAATAAAATAAAAATTAAGGGATGAAGGAGGAAAATTCCGGGAAGAGAAAGGGAGTAATGGAATGGGGCAAGCTATAACTCGTAAAAGAGATAAGAAAAATCTTATTCAATGGAAGGGATAAGGGAGAAGGAGAGAGCGGGAAAATAAAGCTACTCTCCCCACATGTGACTGAAGGAAGGAATAACATGCTCACTAAATTTGATATGAAAATTTACATACACCACTGGAAAGTAGGAGAGGAGGCCACATGTGGAGGGAGGGGAATGTTAGAAAGGATGGCAAATGGGACAAGAGAGTAACTAGAATTAAACACTTTCGAGAAGGACAAGGTCAATTGTAGGGGGATAAAATAAGGGGGAATAGGGTAGGTCAGAGGGCAATATGATTAGTATTACCCGTCATGATTACTATAGAAGTCTTTTGCAAAACAACACATATTTAGTCTGTATTGAATTGCTTGCCTTCTCAGTAGGGCTGGGGAGGGAGGTGGGTGGGAGAGAAGTTGGAATTCAAAGTATTAGAAATGAATGTTGAGAATTTTTGTTGCATATAATCGGGAAATAAGAACTACAGGGATAGGGGTATGGAAATTTATCTTGCCCTGCAAGAAAAGGGAGAAGATGGGGATAGGACAGGGGTGAGATGTGATGGAGCAGAGGGTACGTTGAAGGAAGGAGTAATCAGAATGCAAGGTATTAGGAAGCGGGGGGCGGGGAGTGATGGGAAGAAAAATTGGACTTGTTACAAAGTGAGGTAAAAGCAATTAGTATTAAAACAATAGACTGAATTAATTGCTGAGGATAAATCAGTGACATCTTTAGTTTGGAGAAAAGAATTTCAGTCTAAATTTCCTAGAGGAAGATAGCCTCGGGTAAAATTTGGCATTGATGGAAAAATCAAGGTTTTAATGGTAAGTTTGATTTTATGATTGCCACTAAATCAGGAACTAGAACATGTATAGAAAGGCATGTAAGCCACTTAAGACCTGTCTCAAAAGATGTTCCTTAGCCAAAGTGAAACTATAATCATATTTGAAATCTGGTTATTGGAACTTGCCATTTTTAGATGCTATGGGACTATTAAGTGACTGTTCTTCTGAGTCCAACTCCAGGTATGGGTAGCAAGAAAGGCGATCTGAGCCTCCAATACATGATGCCAGCAAGCTGATGAGATGCTGGTATGAACTGCATAAGGTGATCTCAAGGGAAGTACGGGAGAGCGGCTGTTCAGCCTGGACTGAGGTAGTATTCTCCTGACTCAATTTCCCCATTGATACCTGGCAGACTTTAAGCTCGATTGAATGCAAATGGATAATCTAATCCTGCCTGGAACTGACTTGAAGTTGGGGTGATATTGTACCCCTGCAGTGTCCTTACTATTGGTGGCAATTTCCTAAAGTCAAAAGGTTTGTAAGCTTAATACCAGATCTATTCAATTATAGATTATGAGTAGAGGAACATCCAAGGTTGTCTAAAATTAAGTTACTAGGCATAGGACTTTAGACCAACAACAATAATTTAGGGTCCTTTAATTCTTAGTAATACTGTGGAGAAAATTAGGTCAAGAGCTTGTGAAGTTAGCAACATAAATATTATTTGTGTCTCAGTTGGTTAATGTTTAAAAAAAAATTTTCTTTTGTGGTCCATATTGTAAATGCTTTAAAAAGCAGTATCACCTGTCCAAAAGTTCGAATTGTTTTGTCTATTATAAATTGTGTTAAAAATAAATAATAAAGAATAAAGTATATAATAAAATTATTGCAAGATATAATTCTTAAAAATATTTTCCTACTGATATTTTTGAGGGATATAATATTTAAAAAATATCCATTAATCACCCTTTCCCTGTACTGGGAATGTTAATAGTGAGAATGTTAAATTGAACACTAGGTTTCCCAGAGAGATGAGTCCTCTTAAAACCCTATGCAGGAACAGGTTTAAAGGTCATTTAATTTAATACCTACAAAGAGAAATTAAGTCACAGAGACGAGAGGTGACATTGACTAGACCAAAATTAGAACCCTAAGATTTCGTTTACCAAATTAAAGTTCTTTCAATTTCCAAAGTCATGTTCACTTCCAAAATCATACGATATGTATTCAATTTTATATTATATACATTAAAGGAAGAGATAGGTGAAAGTTGCAATCATTTATATTTAGCTTTAAAATGCAATCAGACTTTTCCCCAACATATTCCTGTGCAAATCCTATTCTAAACACATATTTCCTTACCTTTTGCTCCAATGATGATTTCTCAGTTCAACATCATATTTAGAGTTCTGAGTTCTAGTTGGAGTAAATTGGATAATAAACAAATTCGGTATTACCCTCAGGCATAGCCAATGATTCAACTGCATATTTTGGATGCTGACATTTTGATTTATTCTATCAAAGAACACATCTGTCCCCCAAAATATTGCTACTTATGCAAAATCACTGCAGAAAATTCTTGACTTATTTTTTAAAAAAACTTCACTTTTGGTTTATAATTTCTATATGAGTCTTGGGAGATGCCTTTTGTATCCCTAGATGAGATGTTATTAAAAAAATATCTAGTTGAGCAGCTCATTTGAACTTTTCTATCTAGATCAATATGAGAGTATCTGTTTGCCATGATAAGCCAAGAATATAGAGCTTTCTTATATGAGCTCAAGGCAGAAGAAACCACAGGTTGAAATGTAATCAAAAGTTATCTTCTGACTTGTTTTTTGTTCGGATGAAACCTCAATCAATGGTCTCAGAATTCCAGATTATCTATCAAACTGAGAAGAACTGTCTCAGACTGGTAGGACCTCTAGTCAAATATGATGAGATCTTTGGGATGATAAAAATAGATTTAAAATCCACAGTGACATTACTTGATGAGATGCCTGTTACAGTCAGATGTAAGATATATGATACAGTCTAAACCCAGGTATCAATTTCTTACTTTTTTCCTAAGTAAAATAGCTGCAAGATTTTTATTTAAATCCAAGGTCAAACCTTTTCATATTTGCTTATTAAAAGTTATTGAGCCTACACCAATGACTTGATATGATAAAAGTTAAATATTTATCAGATCAATAGAAATTACAGATATTTGAGTATTTGTCTAATTATTTGTGAATGTTTAGAGTCTTTAAGAGGTGTTATTGTAATGTATATTAATTATGTAACAATAATTCATATTATATATCTGAATTTCACTGTGATCAATGTCTAATGGAATATTAGATATGCAGAATATTCTTTAAATATTTGCAGACCACAGGAGTCTATTTACTCCTTCTATATATTGTATCAAGAAAATTTGGTTCTTTGCATGTTGAGCTATGCTTCCATGATCTTCTTTGTAGAACTCTGGAAAAGCAAGCTCATATTAGAGATTGTTGTAGCGATGCTGGAAAGTGGATCATGTGTTCTGAAGTGGAAGGCATCTTAGAGGTCATCTAATCCAATTCCATCAATGAATATATTATGAAACAAAAGCAACAACAAGAGTGAAGTAACTGGCCCAAGATCACATAGGTATTAAGTAGCAGAAGTAGATTGCAGAGTAAAACCCTCTGATTCCCAGTTCAGTCTTCATTCTACTATGTCAGTGTTACCTATAGAACATAGTTGACATAAGAAATACTCGTGTTCTGGAAAGAACATTTTACTTAACATTTAAAGATATGAATCCCTTACTCACCTACTTTCTAGCCTTATCTTTTGCTAATCTCTGATAGCACAGGTTGGAGTTAACTCTTCCACCTGCTTGCGTGGTGATGTTCAACCCTCTGTCTGCCTCATGATAAGCCATTATCTTTATTTAATTTCATTCTAGATTCTAAAGTAGCCAAGTGATTTTTGGATATGTTATAGATTTCCTTATTAATTATTAAAATTAAATGATCTTGATTATTCAATTAGCTCTAATGGAATTACTTCATTTAAGATATATTAGTTATTGAACTGAAGAAATCTTTTCATATAAGTTCTGGATTGCCAGCCTCTCCCCCTGTTTCTGGAAGTGGCTGAGTGGAGGACTTGAACCCAGTTTTTAGAAAGATGTATGTGGGTGTATATGCACCCACCACAACCACCCACCCATATATATGTGTGTACATGTATCTGCACATGTGTGTATGGATATGTATGGATATAACCAATGTAAGTATGATACTTATATGATGTATTCTGTATATATATGCACATACATTGCTCACATGTATGTATATATATGTGTGTATATCTACATATATATGCATTGTATACATACTATATGTGTGTATGTATATATACACGCATATATATATAATATATTTATGTTTTATCAAAGACTGTTATCTTTAGTATTTAAGTAAATATCACAGCTATTGACTTAAAATTTATTAAAAGTTTAACAAAAAATAGAAGGTATATACATGGTTGTTTATCCTATATCAGGTGGGACAAATTCCACTAACAAAATGGACAATTAGCTGACTTTTTATTTTTGCAAACACAGTCTGCAAATTCGGTTCTCTCTGAATACCAATTAATATCTCTTCTCAAGAATTATTTTCTTGTTTCTTCGTAAAATAAGGGATAAATTCAGATCTCCCAGGAAACAAGTTAAGTCCTTTTCCTCTATTCTCTCCAGTCATCACAGTTAGTAGTCTCTCCAAAATCACAGTGATACCCTTAGTCTCTTAGCAGATTCTTCAAAAAGTGGTAGTTAAATTTACTTCCTCACGTTTCCGTAGTCTCTTAAAGAAATTGCAATATTATCTCTAATTTCCATATCACAGAGGGATTGCCTTCAGCTGAGACTCAATTTCTACTTCTATAAAATATGAAAGCTAATATTATCTGCCTTACAAAGATGTTGTGAGAATGGTATTCTGTACATTGTGAAGCACTGCCTAAATATGAATTCACATTATTGTCATAAAACTATAGCAAAAGTCACACTGGCAAATGTAGAGTACTAAGTGTAAAGTAGAATTTTCCTTAATAGACTGTAGGCTCCATAAAGGTGAGAACCGTCACTTAGCTAAACTTTGTATGTCTTTGTGGATAGCACTGGACTCAGTGATTTATGTCTGTGCTGTCCACACACTACTAGATTATTGAATGTTTGGTTAATTTAATTATAATTGGAAATTTTTACCTATTTCATAAAATATGACCCGAATAAAACAGTCACATTGTCTTTTTGATATAAGGAAAAAGAATATATGTAGTAAATTAATTCTTAAAATATTAGATGAAAAAATGGAGGAATAAATACCCCAATCAGACTTGTCTCTAAATTAGCAGTCCTCAGTCACAAGAGCCATAATTGCCAGGAATAAGTTGGTATCTTAGGATATCTTATTTTTAATATTCTAAAGTTATATCTTTGTCTTTCATCTTAATTTCTGTGTCATTACTAAACAGTATTAGTGGAATAGCATTGCTGTAAGCTGCTGATACCATAATTAATTTATGACTCTTGGTAATAAAACTTGTCACTGTTTTCTCTTACTTTTCTTTTACATAGCCTAGATTTTAATACTCCCAGGACCTGGAAAGATAGCTTGAAGGGATTTCTCTTTCCTTTTCTCTTGGTTACAATGGTAGCTAGAGTGGGAAATGGTTCTGAGTTTGGAGTTAGAGGTCCTAATTCTGGATCTACCTATTATTATCTATGTGATGATGGGGACATAATTTAACCTTTCTTGAGCTCAGGTTTTGTTTTGTTTTTTTTAATCAATAAAATGACATGATTGAGCTAGGAGTTCCTTAAAGTTTATCTCTAACCCTGGACCTATAATTGTTTACTGGAAAGAAAGGAAAAAGCCCTGGTATTTTCCAGAATATTTACCAAATACTTCATATGCTGTGTCTCTTGTGAAGTTTTAAGAAAATGATGTTGGGGGTTCATACTATGATTAATTCTCTTCATATTCCATCTAAAGAAAACTCATATTAGAAATTGAAGAAGCTAAGAATCTAGATCTAGAAAGAACTGCAGTGATAACCTTATACTTCATATTAAAAGAGAAACTCAGACATAAAGGTTCAGTAACTTTACTAAAGTCACACAGCTAGAAAGTCATTGCAACACAGGAATTCAAAACCAGATCATCATTCCAATGAAGTATTCAGATTTTTGTACTTGAACCATAATTGGGAGAGCATTTGTGACTGATTACTTTGCCATTGCAATAGCCAGTCATGTCATTGGTTGACCTATCAGACAGACCCTTTTGGGTAGCAGTGAAGAACTCCCCATTATATCATAATGAAGATTCTATGTATTGTTAGCCCTCAAAGATTATGAATGGTGTGGTGCAGACCATTGTTGAGAAAGGCACAGAGGGTATCTGATCACATGGGAATCAGCAGAATTCTCCATTTGTTCTGAGCATATCATCCAAAGAACAAGCAGACTTCTCTCAATATGCTTAGAGATGTGATTTGCCATTGTAACATGAGTATACAGAGAGAGGGAGGTGAAAATGGGCAAGATCTGTAGATGGTCACAGAGTTCTGCAGAGGTCAGGAAATGCAACAACAACAAAAAAATAGGCCACAGCTGGCCTGTAAGAGCTCAGGATGATAGCAAAGCTGGAATCTCCTATTCCAATAGGAAAGGGAGTAAATGACCAGTTAAATGGAAATGACATGACATTTCTTAAAACTTCCCTCAGTTTCTGAACAGGTGTACACAAATAGTGATATTATTCTGAGTCTTCTGTTTCGAAACAGTTGTAGAGCTGATGACCTTCATCTCTTCTTTCTTTGCCATATCAGTTCTAATTTTACTTTTTCCTTTTGTCTTTTGCGATTGTCCCATTGATTCTACCTGGCTTAGTTATTGAGGTCCAACCTCCTCTATCTCCACTGCAAGTCTCTGGAATAGAAAGAAGGAATTTGACACACGTTTGGCACTAATGAATTATGTGATACAAGTGTATGGGGACGGGGCCAGGAAAGGAAGGGAATAAGGACATAGAATGTGAAACAAATGAATAAAGATGTCAGAATGTCCTAGATAGGAAAAGGTAATCATAAAATAATGTTAGTATTTCTTAAATGGTAATAGTGAATGAAAATTGTTAACAAGGGGTATGACTTTGAAATTATGAGTGAAATTCTTCAAACTATCCAAAAAAATTGCATCACTCCTCCTCCTGGTGTGACTAAAGTCAACAGAGTCACCGCTTTGTTATATTACGTCACATAACAGTTTGGGCTATTGTTCTTTACCTTCCCTTTTAATTCAAACCCTATAAAATGATCCTAGTTAGATATTCTAGCTAATGATAATTAACTCATGAACTAGAGTTGGATGAGGCTTTAGAGGTCATCGAGTTCAATATACTTCTTCTATAGATATGGAAACTAACATCTATATAGGTAAACTTAGTAACCCACCTAAGATTCCAAAGCCTTCAAGCAATGAAAATGGCATAAAGAGAGGGTCGGATCTCAATAGTCTCTTCCACCTCTAAATCAATGATCCTAGTCACCTCACAAAGTTGATTTTGTAGAAGAATATTCGATAAAACTCACTTTGTCTCTTTAGAACTACTAAGAAATTTGACTTTTTCCCTTTAAAAAACGCATGTAGCAGGCAAAGAAAAAAGGCAAAATTATTGGGAAATAGATTAAGTATGGAAACCAATTTTTAAATCCTTGCCTTCCCTCCCTCAAATAGGGATATGGCTGTGGCATGTCTTAGAGAGAAGTGTCCTTTTCTCCATTGATAAAAGATTTACATATTGATCATAGGAAAACTCCCTTTAATTTTTTAAGGGAATGGTCAAAGAAGGAATTGAGGAATTCTAATTAAAAATAGGGACTATTAATCTGTAAAGTAATCCCAAACAATATTCTAATATAATAATAACCATTTTTCTTTTTCAAAATACCTCTAAATGAATCCCTCAAATTGCCTTGCAGAAGAAATATATTTAAGGTTTTGAGAAGGAGGAAATACAGCATTTTGGACACTTGTCTAAGTTAGAAGTGTTTGGGAATAAAATGATAAATTAATAAAATTGCTTCTGGCTGACTTCTGCCTACAATGCAAAGTACAGTGTTAATATTTTTTCTTCGACAGTTAAATGGTGTCATGATTCAGACTGTGACACATAATAGAATACTGGCTTAATCCCAGGGCTCCTTTTTCTCTTCAAAGACTTTCATGCACAGTAAAACAAAGGAGAAGTCCCTAAAATTCTTTATAGGAAGATATTCATAGTACTCATATATTTCTAGCTTTTCTGACCTCTTAGTCTGTTTATGGAATCTAAGGATTTGAGAGAAGGCCTAAATCTGTCAAACCAGGCATGTGTCTATTCATTCTGGTGTCTGTAACCATGTGGGAAGCATATCAAAACTGGAATCAAAAAAACTGCCACTGAGCAGGAACTTAATTGCTACCAGACCTGGGGATTTCACAGCCTTGTGGATATTGGTCCAAGGACTTCAATTGCTCAAAGATCCTAAGTTTGACACTTCCATCATCATTTGGTGGCTTACTTAATGTCAATGAATGTTATGTTTTTAAAGAAAGAAGTTTAAGGAGTTATTCGTCTTAGATATTCTACAGATAAGACAAGATTTCTTGTTTTGCTCTGAGATTTTACTAGGATTTGCTGTGAGATAACAATATTCTTTTGGGTTAATCTCCATTTTCCTTATGGTATTTAGAATTTTCCTGGACTTCTTAAACCAGGGGCCTGCACTGAGTCAAGCTCCACAACTCAGTGGTATAGGCAGGATCAACCTGTCCTGAGTATAGATTCCCAGAGTAAGCCTCCACTTTAAGGGTCTTGGACTACTCAGGTGTTTAGCTCTAGGTGGGTACTCCCTCTTGTCTCAGTGCTCTAAGTCTTCTCCCTGTGTTATGTTCTTTTTGGGGTCCTTCCTTTTGACTCCTGTCCTCAGGTGGTACTCTCATTTTTGGGTTCCCCCAAGAAATTCAGGGACCTTTCTGACTAAATTTTCCATAAGACTTTTTCCTTGAAGTTGGTCTGATGCCACAGGTACAAAAATAGATCCTGCTAGAATTCGTGAGGATATTTTCTCAGGCTACTTGTTCTGTTAGGCTAAGGTTGGGTTCAATTATTATTGAGACTGGGCTGCCCTCAGTCAAAGTTTGCCTCAGAACTGGATTGATATGCTACAGCCATCATGACTTGGAAGATCCAAAGTCTGTTCTCTTTCAAATTGAGCTCAGGCAACAAACCTTAAGGAAGGATAGGGCTAGGCTTCAGTGCTTCTTGGCTTAAGCTTGTTGAGCTGGGTTTTTCTAGAACCCCCTAAAAGACCCAAATTATTCTCCAAAATTGTTGATGAGCTTGGGAAAGCTCAGGCTGAGTTTAGTGGACCTGGCCTAAAGTCTCTGAACTTTGCCTAGGATCTGCCCTTGCAGATTATGTCTGGATAATTACAAATGAATTCATGCTTTTTATTGGGTAGTGGTAGTGATGATAATATGATCCTTTCTATAGTAGACTGGCACAACTTTAGTCCCTGATAAAGGATCCAGATAAAGGATTCTAGTAAGCTTCTATCTTACAACAGTTTCTTGGACTGTGCCTATGCAATGGGCTGTTATTGTTTTTTTCTGAAAAAGCAATTTTGAAATATGATTACAATGTGCTATATAGTATAGATTAGAATTGGTTCATGGTAAAGATATTCTGATTAATGTCTACCTTAAATTTCAACTGTATATACCATGGTTTTTCCAAGAGTTAATTTTGGTTTCTTAAACAATGGAGCAGACTTTGAGAGATTGAACATGTTATTTGATTGAGCATTGGACCTGGAGTCAGGAACACCTCAGTGCAATTTCAGCATAAAACACTCACTAGTGACTGACCTTGAGTAAGTCACTCAACCTCTGTTTGTCTCAATTTCCTGAACTGTAAAATGGAAACAATAATAATTGCACCTCTCTCTCACAGTTTTAGTGAGGAATAAATGAGATCATATTCAAAGTATCTGACAAATAGTAGATGTTTATTTTTTCCCACCCCCAGAACACAGAGACTTAGGCAGCTCTGCGTTATTAGAGTTTTGAATTGCCTCTTTTTTCACATACCCCAGTCCATGTATCTCCTATGTACATGCTACCCTGTATGTAACCTCTTTGTGTATCTGCTCTTCTTACTGATACTGTGTGTAGTTGTGTATTTGAGGTTTATGGGAAATACAGTTTTTTTTTCTTTTTTTACTGTTACTACAGCCCTATACCCAGACACTGAAGGATGGTATTTTTTTTCTTTTTTCTTTTTCCCTAGCTAGAAGAGGGATTGAAGGATCACAGCAGACAGAAGCAGTCTTGGTCATTGGGAGACCCAGGAATTTTGGAAGCCCCAAGGAGCACAGAAATACTGTCAAGTATGAAAGGTTGCCAGGGTTAATTGCAAATAAAGGGTGCTACTGCTGCTATCTGAACATGATAAACAATTTGAGTTTTTAATGAACATAATTATGAAGTGATCTGCTTAGAGAGAAATTTTTGTAGTTTCCCTATCAAGCTATTTTAACCTAGAAATATCATACATTTCTCAAATTTCTCTCCCTCTCTACATTATTACTACCTAGAGAAAATGCATCTTTTAAACACGAGGGTTCCTTTAAAATGTAGTTGATGTCTATATTTTACAATGTATTTTGTCTCTAAATAATGATAAGCTGATTTTTATTGCATTCTGCGTCAGTTTTTGTTATATAAGTATGGATCATAAAAATGAGGAGGGAAAAAAGGTGATCTCATTGACCTATAAACCTAAGTTTAACCATTAGACTATATTGACTTTCTCTTTCACTTTCCTTCCTCCTCCCCCCCATCTGTGTCTCACTCCTAATCTCTGTATCCCTATCTCTCTCTTTGTGTGCTCCTCTCTTTGTTTTTATGTTTGTCTGTCTCCATACAGATGGGACCTTTAATAGTCCTTTGTGTTAGCTCTTTGTATTCTCTAGATAACAACTTAACACATTATTAGGGACTGGTAAGTCATAATTTTAGGAACGTAGACACACACAGTAATTTGAACATGGAATAGTTATCTTCACTGGAACCCAACTTGTCAGTTTGATTAGGGATTGGGGAAGTAGCAACCCAGAGGGACAGCAATAGTGAAATATATTGTTTTTGCAAAGAGGAAGATTTAGGTTTTATTTAAATGGGTGAGGGGAGGAAGTGGCTAATAAGAGCTATCCAAAAGTAAAAAAAAAAAAGCTCACATGGGATAGAGTGGTTCCCCCTCCCTGGACCTTTTCAAGAAAATGCTGGATGATCACTTGTCAGATACACTCATTTTGAAGGAACTAGTTTTCATGACTACATATTCTCAGAGGTATATTTTAACTTTTACATTTTGTGGAGATGAAAGAGATTAGGAGAGAAAGCAGCAAGCTTAGCTTAATAAGCTTAGCTTTCATCTTCCTTCAGGTTTTCAGGGTCCCTTTAATTTTCTGGGTTAGCTAATACTGTTGCTTAAAAGCTAACATCTTGTGTATTCCCCTCAGTATTGCTAGTTACCATCTCTGTAATATCACTCCCTATGTATTTTCACAATATCAGCTAATATTTCCTCAACTAACACATTGATATTAACTAACTTTTACAAAGAGAAGATAGAGAAAACTCCAAAGAAAAACCTCCCCAAACAATAGCACATTGTCTCCATGACTTCATTTCCTGGAGAGTAGATTCACACTTAAAGTGGTGAATCACAACACCAATATCTCCCAATAATTTCATTGATGACTTTGTCATAGCTAATGAATGAGCCATAGATGTGCTTGTACTACGTGATTTCTCAGTTTCTGGGCTAATTCGCTGGTGAGCAGAGCCCAGCAGGAAATATCTCATGGCTGGCTAATCACTGGGCTCACCTGTGGTAGCTAGCAGCAAACTCACTATGGACTCCAGTTACTGGATCTTTGATCATTTTCCATCTTTCAAATTTCACAAGATTGTAACTAGCATTGTTCCATTTCTGATATGCTTGCATCTAAGTTGAAGAAAGAAGAAACAGAAGGCAGAAGAAATAAGAAATAATGTAGATTCACAGGAAGAGGAAGAGGAAAGGACCAAGCATTTACTAATCACTTATTATGTGCCAGAAACTATACTAAGCACTTTTACATATATTATTTCATTTGAAGGTCACAACAACTCTTTGAGGTAGTTGGCCCACTTTGGCAGTTAGAGGTTAAGAGACTTACCCAAAGTCAGACAACTATTATATGTCTGAGGATCAATTTGAACTCAGGTTTTCTTGACTCTAAGGCTAATTCTCTATCTATTGTGCTACCTCTAGGTATTCTGTAGTCATATGTTGCAATGAATGGGGAGATAAAACCACTGACTGTGGCACTATCTCTCTCCTTTACCAGAAACTTCTAACATTTCTTCCTTTTTTACTCAAAAACTACCAGGAAGAGGAAACCTATTATCTGTTGATTCTCTTTGAATATACACTCAGTTTCAACTTGGTGAGCAATTTAAAAAACACACCATTTATATAACAAGTTAATAGGAAATGATCACTTATACACATTCTGTATCAGAAATAGAGTCCATCCCATTAATCACCATCACACACTTTTGGGAACAAAACCAGGATCTCACTTACATATGCACTGAAAGAATATTGGATATAGTCCAATGAGTAGACCGCCATTTTATCAGTACTCCTCCCCTACTTACAGAAATGTACTAGTGTTAGTGTGACCTAGAAGGAATGGTCTAGATCACTGGAAATAATTGAATGGAATTTCCTGTTACATGGATATGGGAATGAAAAAAAGAACAAAACAAAGTATAAGATTCTACCTAAGACTAGGGACAGGAGGTACATTTTTTCTAGGTCCCAATTAAGTGATTTTTTTTTCTGTAGATTAGACTATACCTTTAAGAATACAAACATGGTATTTTTAAAATATGTATTACACCAAGGTAAAGGGCAACCATTATTCTATTTTATTAGCATTCGGTAAATCTCAGGTGAAGCTTTCTATCTGATCTGGGCGCTATGAATTCATAAAAGACACAGACAAATTGGAGTGAGTTCAAAGGACAGCAACAAAAATGATAAATGGTTTGGAAAATAAGAATGATGACAAAGGTTAAAATAAGTGAGCTTGCTTAATCTAGAGAAAAGACAGCTAATGAAAGACATGACACGATAGTTGCCAATTTGGAAAGAGAACAGGAGCAATGTACTCTGATTATTTAATGGAAGCATTAAAATCAGAGCCTCCTTGGGGTCTCTTTCTGGCTTTTAACTGATGTCTTCACCTTTACTCCTCAAATGTAAGGCCATGGGGATCCCCCAGTAAGTAAGCTGTAGGGTACACTTTCCTAGACTGAATTGGAAATTGTAGCCTGAGTTCAAGGAATCCAAGGTTAATTTCATGTGTGTCTGCTTTAGAGACAAAGATTTTTGTTGTTATTGCTCTTATTTGGCCAGTCTGTCTGCTTGCTATTGAGGGCACAAATCTTTCTGGAAATCTTCATTCCCTAAGAGGAAAGGAGATGACTCTTAGGAATACAAGGACTTTCTCACCTCTCACATCCGTTTCTCTTCCTCTGCCCTGGATGAGTCTCTAGGAGACTGGAGCAAACGAAGGATTGTAGGGAAGCAGTTTTTTCCTAGAGTGCCAAGGTGAGAGCCGAAGGTGGGGATGAGGTCTTACTGTTATGGATGCCTTATAAGGTCCTGCTGACTTCACTGAGAAGCAAAAAGATGGTGTAGTTTATGTTGCTGAGTGAATATAGTGCTGGATTTGAAAAGTCAGGATGACAATGGATCAAATGTTGCCTCAGATACAGACTAGCTCTGTGACCTTTAGCATGTCTCTTAATTACTACATGCCTCAGTATGTAGCACAGTACCTGACTTCTACTAGGTGCTTAAAAAATATTTGCTGGTTGTCTGATAATAAACTACATTAATTAAACAAATAAATTTGTGCTCCCTACAAAGTTTAGGATACTCAACATTTTTATAGTTGTGGGTAGGAGGTCAAGGGAGACTTCATGCAGAATTCTAAGTGCCCTTCAACACAGAATTCAACTAAATGCAACTAAACATTAATGATTATACATGTTTTTGGTAGATCTTGGTTGTTTACTTATTTTCCTTTTTTCATAAACATTAATTTAGTTTTAGTTTTCAATATTCACTTCCATAAATTTTGAGTCCCTAATTTTCTCCCCCTTCTTCCCTTCCTCCCACACCAACACAGCATAAATCTGATAAAGGCTTCATATATGCATTCATATTAAACATATGTTCACATTAGTCATGTTGCAAAGATGGATTAGAACCAATGGGAGAAATGACAAGAAAGAAGGACCAAAAACAAAAACGCAAAACAGGGAACAGTATGCTTCAATCTGCATTCAGACTCCCTGATCTTTTTCTCTATGTGGACAGCATTTTTCATCATGAGTCTTTTGGAGTTGTCTTAGATCCTTGCATTGTTCAGAAGAGCTAAGTCTATCAAAGTCATATAACTGTAATATTGCTGTACAATATTCTCCTGGTTTGGTTCATTTCATTCAGCATCAATTAATGCAAAACTTTCCAGGTTTTTCTGAATTCTGCCTGCTCATCTTTTCTTATGGAACAATAGTACTACATGGCATTGATATGCCATTACTTGTTCAGCCATTCTGCAATTGGTGAGCATCCCCTCAATTAATAATTATTTGCCACCAAAAAAAGAATAGCAATAAATATATTTGTACATGTGGGTCCTTTCCCCGTTTGTATGATACTGTCTCTTTCTTTTTGTTTCTTTGTTTATTTTTCTTCCTTCTTTCCTTCCTCTCATCCTTCCTTCCTGCTTGCCTGCCCGCCTGTCTTCCCTCCTTTCCTTTCTTTTATTTCATTATTTCTCTTTACTCAAAGACCACAGCTCACAGATTGAACCACAATAGGTCCCTGCCCAAGCACCACTTAATGTTTATATTTTGAGCCCTCCAGGCTCAGAATGAATACAAACAGTAACTGTTTCTCTTTTGACCAGCAACCAAGGGTCTTCCCCTCCCAATTTGATTTTTTTAAATTAAATGGGGTGTCCCATGGCTTACCTCTTAAAGAGACGTAATTACTGAATGAGTCTTGCCTTGCCCAACTTGAGAACTTGAAAATGAGAGCCTAAAACGGATCAGGGTGTCCCATTGCATCCTGAGCCATCTCCAGTTATCCTAATGAACATCTGGCCACTGGACCCAGACGGCTCTGGAGGAAACAGTGAGGTTGGTGTCCTTGTGCAGCCCTCCTTTGCTCAAATCAAAGTCAACTGCAAGTCATGTCATCATTTCCCTATTGTCATAATCCTCTTTGAAAATGAAAGACTAGGGAGCCAAGATAGCGGAGTAGAAAGACGCACATACACATAGCTCCGAACCCACAACCCATAGAACGGCTACAGGGAAGTAACTCACGGCGAATTCTCCACCCAGAGGCCACGGAACATTGGAGCAAGGGAGATTTCTGTTCCAGAGAGACCTGCAAACCTCTCGCCAGGGGTCCTCCTCGCTGCGGACTGGGAGCCAGGACTGGGAGCTGAGTGCAGCCCTGCCGCAGTCATGGCACCAAGAGGAAAAGATCCGAGCGGGCTTCAGGGACGGGATCTCCAGTGGCCACGTGGGTCCCTCCACCCACAGAGGGACCTGCAAACCTCTTCCAAAGGTCCGTCGCACTGCAGACGCAGAGCCCAGCCTAGAACTGCCGCGGCCATGGCCAGGGCACTGAGAGAAACAGATCCGAGCAGGCTTCAGGGATGGGATCTCCAGCAGCCACACAAGTCCCTCCACCCACAGGTGACGGGGGTCGTGAGAGAGTCTCTTTGGCGGGTCGAAAGGGGAGTAGGGTGCCCCCATAACTCAGCCCCCCCCCCCCGGAGTTAGAAGCTGAGAGGTGGCTGAAGACCGGGGCTGCCCAAGGAGGCAGGAGCCTGGACCCATTGTGGAAGGTCTGTGCATAAACCCCCTGAGGGAACTGAGCCTGAGAGGCGGCCCTGCCCCGACCTGACCACCTGAACATAATCTCACACTGAATAGCAGCCCTGCCCCCGCCAAAAGCCCTAAGGCTGGAAGCAGCATTTGAATCTCAGACCCCAAACGCTGGCTGGGAGGATCAGGAGGCGAGGTGGGTGTGAGGAGAATATTCAGAGGTCAAGTCACTGGCTGGGAAAATGCCCAGAAAAGGGAAAAGAAATAAGACTATAGAAGGTTACTTTCTTGGTGAACAGGCATTTCCTCCCTTCCTTTCTGATGAGGAAGAACAATGCTTACCATCAGGCAAAGACACAGAAATCAAGGCTTCTGTGTCCCAGCCCACCCAATGGGCTCAGGCCATGGAAGAGCTCAAAAAGAATTTTGAAAATCAAGTTAGAGAGGTAGAGGAAAAGCTGGGAAGAGAAATGAGAGACATGAAGTCAAAGCATGAACAGCAGATCAGCTCCCTGCTAAAGGAGACCCAAAAAAATGTTGAAGAAAATAACACCTTGAAAACTAGCCTAACTCAATTGGCAAAAGAGGTTCAAAAAGCCAATGAGGAGAAGAATGCTTTCAAAAGCAGAATTAGCCAAATGGAAAAGGAGATTCAAAAGCTCACTGAAGAAAATAGTTCTTTCAAAATTAGAATGGCACAGATGGAGGCTAATGACTTTATGAGAAAGCAAGAAATCACAGAACAAAGCCAGAAGAATGGAAAAATGGAAGATAATGTGAAATATCTCATTGGAAAAACAACTAACCCGGAAAATAGATCCAGGAGTGACAATTTAAAAATTATGGGACTACCTGAAAGCCCTGATCAAAGGAAGAGCCTAGACATCATCTTTCATGAAATTATCAAGGAAAACTGCCCTGAGATTCTAGAACCAGAGGGCAAAATAAATATTCAAGGAATCCACAGAACACCGCCTGAAAGAGATCCAAAAAGAGAAACTCCTAGGAACATTGTGGCCAAATTCCAGAGTTCCCAGGTCAAGGAGAAAATATTGCAAGCAGCTAGAAAGAAACAATTCAAGTATTGTGGAAATACAATCAGGATAACACAAGATCTAGCAGCCTCTACATTAAGGGATCGAAGGGCATGGAATAGGATATTCCAGAAGTCAAAGGAACTAGCACTAAAACCAAGAATCACCTACCCAGCAAAACTGAGCATAATACTTCAGGGGAAAAATTGGTCTTTCAATGAAATAGAGGATTTTCAAGCATTCTTGATGAAAAGACCAGAGCTGAAAAGAAAATTTGACTTTCAAACACAAGAATGAAGAGAACCATGAAAAGGTGAACAGCAAAGAGAAGTCATAAGGGACTTAGTAAAGTTGAACTGTTTACATTCCTACATGGAAAGACAATATTTGTAACTCTTGAAACATTTCAGTATCTGGGTACTGGGTGGGATTACACACACACACACATGCACACACGCACACATACATAGAGACAGAGTGCACAGAGTGAATTGAAGAAGATGGGATCATATCTTAAGAAAAAAACGAAATCAAGCAGTGAGAGAGAAATATATTGGGAGGAGAAAGGGAGAAATTGAATGGGGCAAATTATCTCTCATAAAAGAGGCAAGCAAAAGACTCATTAGTGGAGGGATAAAGAGGGGAGGTGAGAGAAAAACATGAAGTCTACTCTCATCACATTCCACTAAAGGAAAGAATAAAATGCACACTCATTTTGGTAGGAAAACCTATCTCACAATAGAGGAAAGTGGGGGATAAGGGGACAAGCAGGGTGGGGGGGGATGATAGAAGGGAGGGCATGGGGAGGAGAGTGCAATTCGAGGTCGACACTCATGGGGAGGGATAGGATCAAAAGAGAATAGAAGTAATGGGGGACAGGATAGGATGGAAGGACATATAGTTAGTCCTATACAACACAACTATTATGGAAGTCATTTGCAAAACTACACAGATTTGGCCTATATTGAATTGCTTGCCTTCCAAAGGGAAGGGGTGGAGAGGGAGGGAGGTAAAGAAGTTGGAACTCAAAGTGTTAGGATCAACTGTCGAGTAATGTTCTTGCCACTAGGAAATAAGAAATACAGGTAAAGGGGTATAGAAAGCCATCTGGCCCTACAGGACAAAAGAGAAGACGGAGACAAGGGCAGAGAGGGATGATAGAAGAGAGAGCAGATTGGTCATGGGGCAATTAGAATGCTTGGTGTTTGGGGGGGGGGATAAAAGGGGAGAAAATTTGTAACCTAAAATTTTGTGAAAATGAATGTTAAAAGTTAAATAAATAAATTTAATTATGTATAAAAAAAAAAAGAAAATGAAAGACTAACACAACCTGTACCATAACTTTAGGATACAGACCTAGAAGTGTTGCTGATGAGTCAAAGGCTATGCACAGTTTTATAACCCTTTGGGAATAGTTCCAAGTTGCTCTACAGAATGAATGGATTAGTTCACAACTCCACTTTAAATGCATTAGTGTTCCAATATTCCCACATCTTCTCCAACATTCAACATTTTCCTGATTTGTCATATTAATCAATTTGACAGATGTGACATGATACCTCAGAGTTGTTCTAATTTGCATTTTTCTAATCAATAGTGATTTAGAGCATGTTATTTCTTTGCATATGAGAAGAGCTAATTTTAATTTCTTCATCTGAAAACTGCCTGTTCATATTCTTTCACCATTTATCAATTGAGAAATGACACATTCTGTAAAATTTGACTCAGTTCTCTATTTAAGAAATGATACCCTTATCAGAGACATTGACTGTAAAAATTGTTTCCCAGTTTTATGGTTCCTTTATAATCTCTGTTGTGTTGGCTTTGTGCAAAAAATCTTTTCAATTTGAAATAGTAAAAATCATGCATTTTGCATTTCATAATATTCTCGAACTATTGTTTGGTCATAATTTTTCCATCCTCCGTAAATCTGACAGGCAAACTATTTCTTTCCCAACTTGTTTGCTTGTAGTCTCAGTCTTTATATCTAAATTGTGTACCCATTTTGACCCTATCTTGGTATTCGGTATAAGATGTTGGTATATGCCTAGTTTTAGCAACAATGTTTCCATCTTTCTCAGGTTTTATTAAGTAGTGAGTACTTATCCCACAAGCTGGAAGCTTTGTATTTATCAAACAGTAGATTATTATAGTTATTCACTACTGTGTATTGTGTACCTAACTTATTCCACAGATCCACCACTCTATTTCTTAGCCAGTTGATGATTGTTGCTTTATAATACAATTTAGGCTCTGGCATAAATAGCCTATAAATAATTTTTAAATGGCTTATTGTCTAAAATAAAGTCGTATATATCTGTGGTCTTATATATAACACAGGAAGTTGGTATTGAATCAAATATTTCATTAGCAATGAGTCAAATTAAGATCAAATTCAGTCGTGAATGACTCCTGAGAAAGAACTGCCCAGAGCGGTAGAATCATGCGTCTCTCTTCCTCTTCCCACAAATTCACTATGTGATTCACTTATGAATTTTGAAAGGTTAGAAGACTGGTAGCTCCTCTCATTGCCCCATGTGACCCTGGAGCAGCAGTGACTAATGGCAATATTTGCATTGAGAGATGAGAGACACCTGTTCAATTGTGTCTGACATTTTTTGACCAGCTTTAGGATTTTCTCAGCAAAGATATTGGAGTGATTTGCCATTTTCTTTTCCCATTTAGAGGTGATAAAATTGAGAGAAAAGGGTTAAGTGACTTGTCAAGAGTCATATACCTAGAAAGTGTTTTAAGGTCAAATTCAAATTCAGGAACATGAGTCTTCCTGACTCCAGGTCCAGTGCTCTATCCACTATACCACCTAGGTGCCCATGAGCAAGAAATACAGAGAGAAGAAACTAGAGGCTATAAGGAAGCAGCTTCAGGAAATTCCAAAGGCACTGGTTTTAAGAGCCCAGCAGACAACTCTATGCAGCTTAAGAGGTATTTTTGAGGTCTCCACCAGGGGAGATGAGGACTTGCAGTAACAGGGACTTCTGAGTCTACTCTTTGGATACTTGTTCCCTCTTATATTTGAGCCCACTCTCCCCATGGACCTTGTGACTGTAAGGCTAATATTCACTGGTTTGGCAAAGGGGTAAGTGGGAAGAAGTGTAGTGTTTCTGAAACAACTGTCTTTGTTATAGTCATTCAGTAAGTAACCTTTTGGAAGGCTAATTATGATTGTTAACCAAGGGGAAACACACCGACAACTCATGAAAAACTCTTCAGTTCAGTAGAAATTTCCAGCCCATCTGGGTTACTTCCAGAATCCTAAGGGGAGTATTTAGAGACCTTCTGGGTACCAGACATGCTGGTTTGAGTGGTATTTTGGGTATATAATCTCAGAAGGGTAGGGAAGAATATATATTTGTATGTATGTATGCATATGTATATATACATATGCATACATATGTATATGGGTATGTATATATATTTATATATAAATTGAACAGAGATCATGCAATAGGTCGTCAAATATATTGTATCTGAGTTGTCACCTTATAATTTAAGTGGGAAAGGGCACTAGTTCAAGTCTCCACCATTCTGCTTACTAACTGGATGGTCTCAACAGAGAAAGTGACAACATTTCTCAGTCTCAATATTCTCAAATATAAAAGGAGAACATAGAACACTTGTCTTTGATGTGCATCACAAGATTGTTGTGGATCTGTAGTTTCCAAGTTTGAGGGATACTTTCTCTAACAATAAAATAGGCAACATTTTGGAACTTCCTTAAACTCTAAAATTCTTTTCTGTGTTTTCCTCAGAGTATTCTTAAAACACCCATACAACAATCTGTAGACTTTTCTCACATTTTAATATTTAAAGAGCACATATGTACTATAGAGGCTGCCCATTTGTAATAATAATAATAATTTATACAGTCCTTTATTATTTACTTACTTTGCTCATATAAACATGTTTCATACATAGACAAAGCATTTATTAAGCCTTTACTTGATGGCAAGCACTCTGTTAAGTACTAGAGATGTAAAATAAAAGCAAACATGACAGTGCCTATCCTCAAAAGTTTAAATTCTAGTGTGAGATAACACTTCTAAAGCTGCTCTAGAAATGACTTGGAAGGATGATAAGACTCCAAATACCTTCCTGGGGAAAAACGGTTTATCGCTCTAATATCACTTTTTCCTCTGGAACTACTGTGTACCTACAAGATATCAGTCAAACTACAATCACAAAAAAATAAAGTTAAGGATTAACCAAAAGTGAGTGTGGGAAAAGTGAATGATAGATGTTTGCTATCTAAAACATGTTGCATGTCAGAAATTTAGTAGAAGTGTTGTAAAGCTGTCAATAAAGTAAAAAGAATGAGCAAAGGGGAAAAAAGGTGATGAGAATGAGTAATAATAGTCTAAGTGTATCATCAAAACTTTTATGATGACAAAAGACTAAGATGATGTTCCTAGCCACAATGTCAGTGTTACATAAGTAAAACTTATGAATTAGCACAGATGAACTCACATAGGTTGGGTAGGCATGATTGGGTTGTGTCTTGTGTGGCCTGTGTCAATGGACGGCAAATCTATTGTATCATTTTATTAGAATCTGTTATGTATATTAGCCAATTTGATTCCCAGAGCTGCTATTCTAATGTAAATTTTTTCAGTATTAACAGTAATGGTGAAATCTCATTTGGCACCATATAAGGGAGACAACAAGGTAGACTAGGAAAAGCACCAGATTTTGAATTAGGAGAACTGATTCTGATTCCAAGGTCTTTCATTTTACTATTTCTGTGTAACTCACCTCACGTTGCCTCTCTGAGCAGCTCTAAAGCCCAAAATACACTTACTTCATGATCTCTGCCTTATGTTTTCTTTTTAAACTGTAACAGAAGATGAAAGTACACTTATGACTGAGGAATTCTGAGAATGTTTTGAAAGCATTATTAAAGAGACCTTAGAGGAAATTAAGACACTTCATGACATTTTTGGAGAAGTTAATCAAGAGAAACATTTTTTTAATTGTGTCTTTTTTATTGCAAGTGTCTGAGTAGTAAATATGGCCATTAGAAGTAAAGTTCTTGGTGCTCAAGAAGCACAGGAAAATTTAATGACTATTATCTCAATAGCACCAGAAACTTCACATTTTGTTTGTTTTGTTAAGATTTATGATTTTTCTGAGTAGGGAAACTACTCAGCTATATCTATAAAGTTTTATGTAGTGACAGTTGCCCAGGGGCAATGAAGATAAGTAATTTTTGCACCATCAGCATATGTCAGTGATGGAAGTAAAACTAAGGTGTTTGCGCCATCAGCATATGTCAGTGATGGAAGTAAAACTAAGGTATTTCTGACTCATTGCTTCATTCCCTTTGTATTATATCAGTCTTTACCTACTTTTTGCTAATATTCAAGTGATATCTGTTTCTAAATTTAAAGAACCAATCCTTATTTGATACAACTGTTCTTTATTCAAGATTTTGCTTCATCATATAAGAAGGCCTCAAAGATTTGCCTTGAAAAATGGTGACCCAAATCAAAGATATGAGGCACTGTGTTTCATCTGAAGCCATTTGAAATAAACAACTTTTTCCTCTCATCCACAATGCCCTACTTTTCAGTATGTATGTATGCAGATAGGTAGAGATGTCTTTACATTGTCTTAGATTATGGGGACAAAAATATGATGAGGAGCTAATAATTTGATGAGTGGGGAGATAGTAAGACATACAGAAATTAGTGTGTTATAAGAAAGATAGTGAGGGAAGGAAATCAAAGGAATATTCATGGTCTAACCCTAACTCCACCTCTCCCGTCTCGGACTCTAACTCTAAACTTAAATGCCTTCAACTCTAACTTAAACCTAAATTTGTCAACCTATTCCATCTGCCCTTCAACAAAGAGTTCAACTAATATACATTGATGTGAGTTGAGTGAAGTACAAAGTATAAATAAGAAGAATCAACAGTGAATATGATACTGGTTTACTGTCATTTTCTAAAGACTGAGTATATCATAAAATGAAAAAATAAGGACTTGTTCTAAAATTTTTACACAGTCATAATACATTTCTATTGCTAATTAAACATAAATTCCAACTTTCCTCTTAAAGACTACAGACTGATTAAAATAATTCTTTTGTTAGTAGCATGTTTAGAGTAAGAAATACAGATTTAAAGGTGAAAGAGGTTTCAGGAGACATCAAGACCAAATGTCCCCTTTGTACAAAAGGAAAAGGTCCCAGATGAGTGGGTTAAATTACCCAAATTCGTACAGATATTAAGTGGGAAAGATGATATTCAAACACACCAACTGACTCCAAGTTCAGGTATCTCCTCAATCTCCTCAACTTTCTTGGAATTGTTTTCACATTCACTTAGCCATGAAAAGGTGGAAAAAGAGGAGGGGGTAAAGACATATCTCTACTTTAAGATCCCATTTTTGGTTCAATGAAAGACAAAACAAAATGAAAAAAATAAACAAGTAACTGCACTTTTCTCACCTACTATATTAAAGAAACTGTGCTGTTTTCTGAGAATTAAAGAAATAAAAAACAAAATGAACTGTGCTTGGGCATACAACATGAACACAAACAAAAAAAATTAAGGAATGAATGAACAAGCAAATAAGTAAAATATTAGAAAAGCAAATAAATAAATGCAAGGATCAGTGAATGAATAACCAAATGAATGATAAGGTGAAGAGAGAAACAGAATTGTTAGTAAGAAGAAGTAAGGCCAGCTTTCCTGAGGAGATAGACATTAAATTGAGCCTTGAAGGAAGTTCAGGGTTCTGAGAGAATTTAAGTCAGTAGGGCACTAAAACTCTAGGGAACATACAGGGGAAATGAATAGAGGTGGTAGATGGAATGGTGAGTTTAGGGAGCTCCTATTTAGTTTGGCTGGAACATAGCGTTTGAAGAGAAATAATGTGAATAAGGCTAGAAAGTTAAGTTTTAGGAAGGGTGCAGAGACACAAGATGAGGCACTGATATTTTCCCTAAGAGGCAATATTTGAGCCACTAAAGTTTCATTTGGGGGGGGGGGGCAGGAGAGAATCATGGTCCAACTTGTGCTTTAGGAAGATGATTTTGGCAGTTGTGTGGAGGATGAACTGTTTGTTAGAGATATCAAATCAAGAAGACTAATCATAAGTCCATGGAAATAATCTAGGTAAGGGGAAATTATTAATTGAACTAATGCAATGGAAATATTTACCATTTCTTTGATGGCACAAACACAAAGCCTTAGAAGTTTGTACAGATATATTAGAGATTGTCAGTCCACTGATATGACTTTTAAGAGTCCAAGGTCAGTTTCATAAGGAAAGAAGACATTGAACTAGATGTATTCTGATCTGTTGTCAACACACGTGTCACCATGGCTCAGATCCAGTCTGGTCCACTGGCATTAGTGATACAAATGCTCCGACTCCTTAAGAGTCTAACCAATATAGTCGATCTTTAATAAACTTTGTTTTACTTTGGTTGAATGAAGGCTTGACTCAAATTCATTTGGGTAGGGCTCTCATGTTGCTATTTCTGGTTTCCATTACCTCTAAACCTCAACATATGGTTCCTTGATGGGGAAGATTGTTAACCCTGCTTTTCTCTAGCCAAGACTGGAAGCCTCACATTCCCTCTATTCCCTTCGTGACATCCAAGCATCTTGGAAGTATTTTTCCAGCCTGACTTCAAAGGTTCCATTAGATCAACAGTTAGAAGACGGTACCAAACTCAGTCTGATGTGCTCATGTCCTGAGTTAAATGATTATATCTGAGGCCATGGACCTGGGAACATCTTCCAAAACAAAGAGAACAAGGACAAAAGCCATATCCAGACGTGTACTTCCAATTCTCTTAATTCTCTCAGTGCTACAGAATTGGAAAAACTGCAGGTGTTTTTTTCCTACTTTGTTTGTTTTTTGAGCCTTAGTCCCAGATCCTCCTTTGTGGAGGGAGGACTTCCAGTCCCCCACACCTGTAATTGGTCAATCCTTTTCAATTCCCAAAAATGTGTTTTTGGTTGCTTTAAGCAAAGGTGGAAAAAAATAGTTTCTCTAAAGAACTTAAAAAGAAAAGGCCGGTGGTTCTACCACCATCACTTGGTCTCAGTATCATCTGGAGGACCACAAAGCAAGGACTCTTTTGGGGACTTTGAAAGACAATGCTCTCTTACAGTTAGAGTTATACTGTTGCTGAGAAGGAAAATGGGTAGAAACACTCTAGATAATGGCCTTCTTCCACCTTTCTCATAACCCCACTCTCAGAAAAGATTGTAAGACACTTATAGCTATAGCTGCCCCACAAAGGTCAACTGGACATTTTTCATGACCCCCTTATTGTCACCCTCCAGCACGTCAGACCTCCTCTTCATTTCTGCCTCTGTTCCCACCATCTCCCCAACTCCTATCCTCACCGCAATCTCCCTCCATTGCTTCCTGCTGTTCCCTAACATCCCTCAACCCCTGTTGTTTTCCATGTTCACTTCTCCTTGTCCTCTCCCTCTTTCCCTTGCTTTCCTTTCGCTTTTCCTCTGCACCACCCTCACTTGTTTCCTTCCTTTTTCACTCTTCACCTCTGCTACCCTGCATCTCCTCTCCTGACCCCTCCTCTAAAGGAAATCCCCTCCTCAGGTTCTTGCCTTGGGCGACACCTCCACAACAGTCTTTGAAGGTATTTTTCCCCTCCCCTTCCCACTCCCAGGTGCCAGCTAATCTTTCCCCTTGCCAGCCAGACCCCAACCTTGCAGTCTGATCTAGTTCAGCTAGCACTCTTCAGGACTTCCCTCACAAGAAGTAAGACTTCCTATCCCCCTTTCCAAGCCCCTGGTGCCAAAGCAACTTCAGGGCTTTTTCCTCTGAGTGAAGTGCCTACCTGGTCTAGTGGAATAATTAGATAGCATGTTCAATTCTCCATTTCAGAATTCACGTTAAAGAGAATATGGGTGTATCACCAAGGCAATATTGACAGCACCTATGGTGACCATGAATATCCCAGCAGAATTCTGAATCCCAGAATACAACAGACTCTCCACATGGAAGACAGAACCAAAATATTTATTCAGAAACCGGAAAGCCAAATCCATCCTAATAAAAAAATCTATCACAATAACAATGTAGAGAAAAACACCAACTCCAAGCCTTCTCCCTGCTAGTCTTCCCACAAACCAGTTCCCTTAAAAAAAAAAACAAAAAACCACAAGCAGGCTCCATTAAACAAAATCACAAACAAGTTCTCTCACTCATGCAATCCAGCTGCCTACTTGCCTGCCTCCTTCCTAGCTCTGATTGCCACTTCCTCCAAAAGAATGTGGGTCAATAAGGAACAGTGACTTGCAGCCGAAAAAAAATCTCTGGTCTTGGCAGAGCCAAGATGCAGAGTGAGAGCAACACTCACTTAAGCTGTTAGAAAATCTCCTTCAGATATCTCTAAAAAGAGAATCTGACAAAATTTTGGAGGTGCATAATCCAATAGGAGACAGACTGTGGCAGATTCACAGGAAGGGTCTGTTCCGAGGGGGTGAAGGAGCATAGAGTGCACAGTGCAGTGCATCCTTGTCATGGCAGGGCCAAATAGGAAAGCCCCAGGGTGGTATGAGGCAGCAGCAGCATGGTGGAATACCAGCCCAGCCACAGTGTCCCGCGTATCAGCAGCAGCTGTTCCTGAGACTATCAGCCAGCAGATTAAAAGTCTGTAATTCACCTACTGGAACTTCTGGGAACCCAAATGGTGAAGTGATTGTTAAATGCTCTTGAAAGAACCATAAAATATTCCCCACAAAAGTTCTGGATCAGCAGGAGCAGCAGAAGGGTCCAACAGTCTCATAGTACAGGGGGCTAGGAAAATCACTAAGGAGTATTCCACTTACTGTGTCAGAGGACCACAGGTGTCCCAGAAAAGCCTATCCCAGCTAACATCCAGGGGTGTGCAGCCTTGCAACCACAAACACCAGGACCCCAGGTGTGCCTCAGCAGTCCAAGGGAAACGAGAAGACACTAGGACAGCTGGGATCACCAAGGCTGAGATTGCCTTTTCTCTAGCTCAGATGAGGAGATCTACAGTGACCAGACCACCCCTCCCTCACACTTAACAGGCTATCTGCAGGGCTAATCCAGGGAAACACACAAAAAAAAGAATTCACCTGACCTCTACTTTCTTACACAAACCAGCTCAGTACCAGGTTCTTTAGCTTCTAGCTGAAAGAACCAGAGGTCACAATACACAAAGTATCATCATCATGAATAAGAAGTGAAGTAGGAAGGAAAAGACCATACAACCTTTCTATGGGGACAAGGCCCAAAGCACAAATACCAAAGAGGTCGCTACTGAGACTGTACTCTCGTCTGAAACTTGAGAAGGGAATATGAACTTGTTGCATGCACGAAAAACACTCTTGGAAGAGTTGAAGAAGGAAATAAAAGAAAAACTGGCCAGTAGTTTTAAGAGTATGAAAAAAGAATTCTCTGAAGAGAACAGCTCTTTAAAAAGATAAATTGAGCAAATGGAAAAGGGAGCATAAAACCTAACAGGAGAAAATAATTCCTTAAAAGGAATAATTGGATAGATAGATAAGGAGATGCAAAAGTTATCTGAAGAAAACAATTTGAAAAAAAATTAGAATTGGGCAAGTAGAAGTTAATGACTATATGAGACATCAAGAATCAGTCAAACAAAATCTACAAAATGAAAAGACAGAAGAAAATGTGATAAAATCTAATTGACAGAATGGCTGACCTGCAAAAGAGATTCAGGAGAGAAAATTGAAGAATTATTGACCTACAAGAAAGGGAAGTTGAAAAAAAGAGTATGGACAATATCTTCCAAGAAATCATGAAGGAAAACTGCCCAGAAATGGTAGAGCCAGAGAGCAAAATAATCATCAAAATAATTCACCATTTATCTCTTGAAAGGGATCTTGAACTAAAAACACCAAGAAATATTGTTGCCAAATTCCAGAACTATCAAGTTAAGGAGAAAATACTACAGGCATCCAGAAAGAAACCATTCAAACATGGAGGAGCTCCAGTCAGAATCTCATAGGACCTTGTATCTTCTACATTAAAAGATCAAAGGAAGTGGAATATGATATTCCTTTAGAGAAAGGAGCTGGGACAACAACCAAGGATCAATTACTCAGTAAAGTTCAGCATAACATCACAGGCAAGACGATGGACATTCAACGAAATAAGGATTTCCCCACCTTTTCAATAAAAAAGACCAGAACTCAGTAGAAAATTCGATCTTCTAATGCAGGTCTCAAGAGAGGCATAGAAAGGTAAACAGGGGAAAAGAAAAACTTGTTACTCAATATGGGCAAACTGTTTACTTCCTTATAAAGGAAAATGATACTTGTAAATCTTGAGAATTGTATACCTATTATGAAATATGAAAGGGATATGGACAGATAGATAGGTAGACAGATAGATAAATAGATAGACAGATAGATAGATGGATAGAGGGAGCAGTTATAAAGTAAGTGATATGATGATAAAAAGTGTGGTTTAAGCATGGAAAGGGATTGTAAAAGGAGAAGTGAAAAGGAGGAAGTAGAAAATGTTAAATTACATAGCTGGAAGAAGTACAAAATTAAATTACATTAGAGGGAAAGAGGGGAGAGAGATGAGCATTGTATAAGAGGTACTCTCATTTGATTTGGTTCAAGAAAGGAGTAACAAAAATAATAAAGTATATAAATTTAACTAACTATATAGACAATAGGAGGAGAAGAGGGAAAAAGGGGAGGGAAGGCTAAAAGGGAGTGAAGACATGGTAAGGGTAAAGGGGAGTAAAAGATAAGAGGGATGAAAAAAGAAAGAGAAGACTGCAGGAGGTGGTGATCAAAAATTAAAACTATTGTGGAGGGCAAGGGAGAACTATAACCACAAATAGTGTGAAAGAGGATGGATGGAAAGGCATACACTGTAATCATAACTGTGAATGTGAATGGGATGAACTCTCCATAAAACGGAGATGAATAGCAGAATGTAGTAAAAGCCATAATACAACAATACGTTGTTTACAAGAAACATATTTCAAACAGAGGAATACACACAGGGTAAAGGTAAAAGTTGGAGCAGAATATAATATGCTTCTAGCTGAGGTAAGAAAAGCAGGGGTAGCAATTCTAATCTCAGACAAAGCAAAAGCAGAAATAGAACTAATCAAAAGAGATAAGGAAGGAAACTACATCCTGCTAAAAGGCATCATATACAATGAAGCAATATCATTACTAAACATTTGTGCTCAAAATGGTTGAGCATCCAAATACTTAGAGGAGAAGTTAAGGGAGTTACAGGAGGAAATAGATAGCAAAATTATACTAGTAGGGGACTTCAACTTCCCCCTCTCTGAACTTGATAAACCTAACCTTAAAATAAACAAGAAAGAAGTTAAGGAGGTGAATAAAACTCTGGATAAGGTAGACATGATAGATATCTGGAAAAATTCGAATGGGGATAGAAAGGAATGTACCTTTTTCTCAGCAATACATGGCCCATATAAAAAAATTGACCATATACTAGGGCATAAAATCCTCACAATCCACTACAGAAAGGCAGTGACAGTCAATGCATCCTTCTCATATCATAATGCAATAAAAATTATATGTAATAAAAGGCCATGGAAAGATAAATAAAAAGTTAATTGGAAACTAAGTAATCTATTCCTAAAGAAGGAATGGGGTAAACAGCAAATCATAGAGACAATCAACACCTTCAGTGAAGAGAGTGACAATAATAAGACAACCTACCAAATCTTATGGGACACTGCAAAAGCAGTTCTTACGGGAAACTTTCTATCTTTGAATGCCTACATGAATAAAATAGAGGAAGAGGAGATCAATGAATTGGGCATGCACCTAAAAATGCTAGAAGAACAAATTGAAAATCTCCAAGTAAATACCAAAATAGAAATACTGAAAAACAAAGGGCAGAGTAATAAAACTGAAATTAAAAAAACTATTGAACTAATAAATAAAACTAAGGATTGCATTTATGAAAAAAAGAATAAAATTGATAAGCTTTTGGTCAATTTGATTTTAAAAAAAGGAAGAAGAAACCCAAATTATCAATATAAAAAATGTAAGGGGTGAACTCACCTTCAATGAAGAGGAAATAAAAAAAAAATAACTAAAAAATTCTTTGTCCAAGTTTTTGCCCCAAAATTCGACAATCTAAATGAGATGGATGATTATTTTAGAAACTATAAAATGCCCAGATTAGCAGAAGAGGAAGTTTTATACTTAAATAACCCCTTCTCAGAAAAAGAAATTGAACAAGTCATCAGTGAACGCCCTAGAAAAAGAAAATCTTGAGAGCTGGATAGATTTAAAAGTGAATCCTATCAAATATTTAAAGAACAGTTAATTCCAATATTATATAGACTCTTTGTGAAAATTGGGGAAGAAAGAGTCCTCCGAAATTATTTTTATGATAAAAATATTGTTTTGATACCTAAGGCAGAGAAAGAAGTTAATAGACAAATATCTCCAATGGATATAGATGTAAAAATTTTAAATAAGATTTTAGCAAAACAAATATAGCAACTTATCATGAGAATAGTACATTATGATCAGTTAAGATTCATATGCGGGATGCAGGGTTGCATTGGGAAAAAATATTAGCATTATTGATCATATCAACAACTAACCTAACAGAAATCACATGATTATCTTAATAGACATAAAAATCTTTTGATAAAACACACCTCGATTACTATTAAAAAGCAGTGTAGAGCATAGAAATTAATGGAACTTTCCATAAAATAATAAGCGCTATCCACCTAAAACCTTCAGCAAACATTATATGTAATGGAGATAAGCTAGATGCATTTTCAGTAAGATCAGGAGTGAAACAAGTATGTCCTTTATCACCCCTATTATTCAATATGGTATTAGAAATGTTAGCTGTAGCAAGAAGAGAAGTAAAAGAAATTGAAAGAATTAGAATAGGTAAAAAAGGAACTAAGTTATCACTCTTTGCAGATGGTATGATCATATACTTATAGAATTCGAGAAATTCAAGTAAAAAATTACTTGAAATTATAAAAACCTTGGCAAAGTTTCAGGTTAAAAAATACACCCACAAAAATACTCTGCATTTCTATATAATACTAACAAAGCCCAATAGCAAGAGATAGAAAGAGAAATTCCATTTAAAGCTAGGGTAGACACTATAAAATATTTGAGAGTTTACCTGCCAAAACACATCCAGAGACCATATGAACAGAATTACAAAACATTTTTTGAACAAATAAAGTCAGATCTAAGTAAGTGGGAAAACATCAGCTGCTCATGGGTAGGCCAAGCTAACATTATAAAAATGAGAATTCTGTCTAAATTAATTGACTTACCAGTGCCATATCAATCAAAATATCAGATAATTATTTTCTAGAGCTGGAAAAAATATTAAAATTCATCTGGAAGAACAAAAGTTCCAGTATATCAAGGAAATTAATGAAAAGAAACCCCGGGGAAGGTGGCCTAGCTCTACCAGATCTCAAATTGCGTTATAAAGCAACAGTTATCAAAAGCTTTTCATACTGGCTAAGAAACAGAAGGGTAGACCAGTGGAATATGCTAGGTACTCGAGACACAGTGTTCAATGAATATAGCAATCTACTGTTTGATAAACCCAAAGACCCCAGCTTCTGGGATAAGAACTCACTTTTGGACCAAAATTCCGCCACAGTGTGGCGGAAACTAGGCATAGATCAATGCGTGACACCATACATAAGAATAAAGTCCAAATGAGTATATGATCTAGGTATAAAGATTGATACTATGAAAAATTAATAGAGCAAGGAATGGTTATTTATCAGATTTATGGAGAAGGGAAGGATTTTTTACTAAACAAGAGAGAGGAAGGATTATGAATACAAAATTTATAATTTTGATTAAATTTAGCTTAAAAGGTTTTGCAAAACCAAAACCAATGTAACCAACATTAGAAGGGAAGTAGAAAAGTGGGAAATAATTTTTTGCAACTAGTGTTTGTGGTAAAAGCTTCATTTCTAAAATATATAGAGAACTGAGTCAAATGTACAAGAACACAAATCATTCCCTAATTGATAAATGGTCAAAGGATATGAAGAGGTAGTTTTCAGAGGAAGAACTTAAAAATATTTTAGTCATATGAAAAAAATGCTCTAAATCACTATTGTTTAGAGAGATCCAAATCTAAACAACTCTGAGATACCACCTCACACCTCTCAGATTGGCTAACATGACAAAAGAGGAATATGATAAATGTTGGTAAAGATATGGGAGAGTTGGAATTTATTATTGGTGGAGCTGTTAGATGATCCAATCATTCTGGAGAGCAATTTGGAGCTATGCCCAAAGGGCTACAAAAATGTGCATATCCTTTTACCCAGCAATACTGTTTCTATGACTATATTCCCAAGAGATAATAAAAATGGGAAAGGGTCCCAAATATACAATAATATTTATTGCAACAGTCTTTGTGGTGGCCAAAAACTGGAAATCAAGGGGATGCCTATCAAGTGGATAATGGTGGAATAAACTGTGGTATATGAATGTAAAGAAATACTATTGTGCTATAAGAAATGATGGACAGGAAGACTTCAGGAAGGCCTGGAATGACTTATATGATCTGATGCTGAAGGAAAGGAGCAGAACCGGAGAAATATTACACAGCAAAAACCACAGGGTTCAAGGATGCTTTCTAGTAAAATTAGAACTTCACTGCAATGTAGGGACCTAAAAAATTCCAAATGGTCTTTTAAGGCAAAATGCCTCCCACATTCAGAGAAATAACTATGCAATTAAATCACAGAATATAAGAGATTATTTTCTTTTCTTTTGCACTTTTGTTTGTTATATGATTTCTCCAATTCATTTTAATTCTTCTATGCAACATGACTATGGTGAAAATGTATTTAGTAAGAATGTATGTGTAGAACCTGTATAAAACTGTATGCTGTCTCAAGAAGGGAGGGGGGAAGGAGGGACAAAAATCTAAGTTATATGGTAGTGATTTTAGAACACCGAAAATAAATAAAATAAAATAAAATAATAACAATAAAATAAGAGTATGATTTCCATTTGTTTCCATTTGTTTCAGGTGGATATAGGCTCTAGGTACCTCCTTGAACTCTCTTTTAATCTTCCCACAAGATCTGGCTTTTCCTAGAGACCATAAGCCTTTCATTTCTACCTATGCCCAAATCTGTCTCACCCTTAACCTATCCTGTCTCTCCACTATCCATTAAATGCTGATTGACTCCAGCTACTTCCCACCCTTAATCTTATCAAAATCTCATTCTCTTGCGTCCTGCTGTCTGACCTCTAGTCACTCCAGCTACTAATCACGCTCTTGAAAACCCTCTCTAATCCCCTCCTCTAGTACTTGGCCAATCCTAAAGCCCTCCTACAGTCTTTCTGTATATAAGATCAGTCTAGGCATTTATGAAGGTGCTGAAATTCATTCTGGCCTGCCTGGCAATAAAATACTAGTGATACAAATGCTCAAATTATTTAAGAGTCTATCCAATAGGGCACATTTTTAATGAACATTTTTTCTTTGACTGAAAAAAAGACATTGGAAAAAATGCTTTTTTTGAATACACATATAGAGAATATGTGTTTTAAAATAACAGTGAAAATTCTAGTTTTTTTAAATGTAATTGAATAATATAAAGCATTTCTGTATCAGAAATGAGAGCCAATGTCAATTTGTTTATCAGTTCAAGTTGGTGGAGGAAAAATCTCATGAAGTTTTCACTGAAATGGCAGATTAAGAAAGGTTTGAGGACTGAAATTTTAATCTGAGGCCAGCAATGACTTAGTCATGTTTGCAACTGAACTTCAATGTTTAGATTTAATTAGTATCCAGGCACAGTTGTTTTTGATAGGAGATTTAAGTCTTGTTCTACCTTACATTGTTTGGAAAAAGATCTATACTTACAGCTTTCTTTGTGGATCTAATTTAGCTTTGTAACTTTGTAAGTTTCCCATGCTAGAACTCAAATCTAGAAAGTTCCATGGTTATAGGTTGTAGAGTTGTTCCTGTCTTCTTATCATCCTTATACCTTCATCACTCGATATCCATGCACGAGATGTAAAAGCATCCCCAGGACTTCATGGCATCTCTAGGTTTAATTGCAGTGGAGTGTCTTGAAGTCGGGAATATCTAGAGTCATCTTGCTTTGGCATACATTCTCTCTCTGTCTCTCTCTCTCTGTCTCTGTCTTTATCTGTCTGTCTGTCTGTCTGTCTGCCTGTCTGTCTGTCTGTCTGTCTCTCTCTCTCTCTCTCTCTTTCTTTCCCTTTTCCCACATTCTCTGAAGGGAGCAAATGACAACTATAGTCATGCTCACAAGTACAATGGTCTTACATTTGCACATACTTATAGAAGCATTAACCAAAGACACCAATTTGTTCATTAATTTTAACTATGATCAAGATGACAAGTTAAAAGAGGGTAAATATTTTAAAAATATTCTTTAATGGTTCCAGGGTTTAGGTTACCTCCTGGTACATAGTAGATTCTTATTTGTTGCTTGTTGATAAATTGATGAGATATTCCTGCTGATCTGGCTATTTCTTCACATTTCTTCATCTTAACCTTAATACCATGAAAGATCATTTTCTTCCTACCTAGTTTCAAATATCTCAATCTTTGTTTCTAAAGCTGAGATAAAAGTTCAAGGTTCATTATCATACTCCTAACAGAAATGTAATACCAGTAGTCCAAATCTTTCCTGTGTCATTACTTTTTCATGTAAGTAGAATATCTGAGATTCAATCAGAGTGATAATTCCTTTATGTGACTTTGAGATGTTTTTATAATGCACTAAAATATAAAATAAATATTGACCTAGGCTGAAGGGGGTCAAAAAGTCATTTAGACTGAATTCATTTTGTAGGTGAGGAAACTGAGGTAAACAAGATTAAATAATTTGTCCAAGGTTACATAGCGATTAAATATGAATTTGAATTTCTCTCCTTTGACTCCAAACCCAGCACTTTTTATACCATCCCACAGAGCTTCCCATAAATCATGGGAAAACATCTTCCCAAGGAAAAATTCCAGTAGTTATATGACTTCTCCAACACACACAATTTCACCATCATTCAGGTATTTTGAATCCAGCCTCAGCACTTTTATCACTCACTTCATGTTGTCTACTCATGTAATACCTTAAAAATTGATTCCTAGTGAATTATATTTTGTACCTGAAAGAAATCCTACAAATCATCTAATCCAATATTACTTTACAAATGGGGAAACTGAGACACAAAAAAATAGCACATCCATTTAGTGGTAGAAATAAAATTAGAACCCAAATGCCTTGACTGTCAGGTCTGGGCTATTTCCACTGTTTTAACTGTTTCCATCTATTTTAACTCCTCTTCAGTTATATGATTATATTCAATATCTTCTTGTCAATTTCGAATGAATACACTCATACATGCTATTTTGCTTACTTTTGCTTTAAAATAGTAACGCACTTCCTTCTTGGATGCTCTCCTGCCCGAGTGCCAGCACAGGGCCTGGGAGGAGCCCAGAGGGATTCGCTTCTGTTTTAATCCTCTACCTGGGACCCTATGATTCCTGTGATGACAGGGACAAGGATTCTGCTCCCGAGAACTCCAGTGTGGGGAGTCCAACTCCTGGGAAGGCCAGCATCAGGAGAGTGACAGTTAGTGTTCTCCTGGCTTAGGGACAGCTGGAGAACCTTTGGAGAGGCCATATCTGTGCCCTAGATTTGAGAAGATCCCCCAGACTCAGCTACCCTTCCTGCAGTACAAGCTGAGCCTTGATTATTTCCCTGCCTATGGCTGGCTTTTGGACAACAAGGGCCCTCACAAAGTGGAGAATGCTAAATTTTGCTTGGTGGAGCCTAATGTGGGCCAATCTGAAGCTGCCCTGTTGACCTCTTAGCTTCAGCAGAAGTGGGGAGCCAGCCCTCACCATGTGAACCAGACCACCCTGAGGGAACTGAGGCTGAACAGTCCCCACTTTCCCAGCTGATGGGGAGAGGAAGCCAGCCCATCTTGAGGCACCCTCCCCTACACACCACAACAATGACACAGAGACAGGCCTGGAGCATAGAAACCCAGCTCAGTCAGAAAAAAAAATAGCCTCTGCAGCCAGTCATTACTGGGGAACCTCCAGGGTGGGTTTCTTTTGTCTATAGAGCGGGAGGAGCAGTTCCTGGGGCAAGCCCTGCCATCCTGACCACCATCACCACCAGAAGTGACATTCAGTGCCCTGGAACTGGGCATATCCAGTTCAAGCCAGGCCTTTCCTGTGACTAGAACAAGTAGAGAAGAGGCCTGCCTGCCCCTCCTCTGTGGAGTTCCCAAGCTCCATCTGACTCTCTCCAGATGGATTGTCTCCCATGGTGCCTAGAGCCCCTCCTTAACCCCTTCCTGAAACTCCATCTGTTTGCCTTCTTACAAGGATAAAGCTTACAACAAGGATAAAGAATAAAAGTACTGGGTCCACAGTGACTTGGTTCCAGATTCAGAGGGGCAGCTCCTTCTCTACCTCTATGTAAGAGCCAGGAGCACACAGAAGGCTGCCCATCAAAAGCTTCCCAACGGTCCCTCCCTCTTTGTTGTGTGCCTCCCAAAGTGTCCAGGCTCAGGCCTTCAAAGTGTCAGCTGGAGAAGTCTCCTGTAACAGTGACCCAGATGTTCCTGCTAACTCCCCTTCATACCTTGTGTCTAAAGAGGGAAAGGCCTCAGTTTGAAGAGAACATGACCACCAGAGGTCCCCAGGGCCAGCTGCTGATTGGACTTCTTTGTACAAGATGCTTATCTTATTAGACCCAAAAGGAATGTGCTTGAGGAAAGGAAGAAGGCAGTGTCTGATATCTGGGTAGGGCAGAAGCAGCAGCTAGTTGAGGTCTAGATGTGAAAGTTGGGGCATTTACTTTGGTGTTTGCCAGTTGCAAGATTTTGTGACTGGGGGGTGGAGATGTCCAAACAGCAGTAATGGAATGGAATGAATTCCAGAGGCTGTCAACCTGACAGGAAGGAAAGAGCAAAGGATGGGCAATAGGAAGGGGCTGAGGGGAAGAGCTATTAGTGATATGAACCTGAGATGGGTCTTCAGCAATTGAAAGGCCACCCACCTTCCCATCTCTTCCTTTCCTTCCTTTATGTGTCTTATTACAGCCTGACACAAGAAAAATCACATCAAGCGTGGTGATCCTAAGAAACCTGCATCAGCCCAGGGGCTGATGTCATGGAGTCATGGGATGTCTGCTCCTGAAAGAGGTACATTTTAGGTAATACAGAGGCAAAGCTAGCAGGGATGGCAGCTAAAACCTTCCTGTCCACCATCTCAAAGTAGTATAGACTGTCTGCCAGCAGAACTGCAGCATCCTTGTCAAAAACATGACCATGGCATGCTGGGGTCGTGATGTTGTTTAAAATGTGTGGTCCTTGACTCCCTTCCAAAGCTAAGTCTTTTGTTCTGCCCTTCCTGATTATGTGTGTCATGCATTTTGCAGTGGGTGGACAAGTGTTGTCTACCTGCATCCATAGGTCCACATGGGAGTGTGGAGGCCCTGCTTCTGGTCACTGGATCTCCTGAATGAGGTATTGATGCTCCTTCTCTGTAATGACCTTGTTTGTTCGTACAGGTCTGTACATTTGGTCAAATGCAAGAATTATTTCTCCTTTTTCTCCCCAAACCCTGGAATGTTCCCCAGTGTTTGGTGTGTAGTGACCACTTTGTAAATGCTCATTTATTTTAGAGGCAGCTGGCTGTGCCAGTGTAGAGTGCTGGACTCGGATTCAGAGAAACCTGCTTCCAAATCCTGCCTCAGACATGCAGTAGCTAAGTGACCCTGGACAAGTCTCTTAGGCTTTCTTACTTCTGCTTACCCATCTTTTAGATGGACAGAAGGTTAGCACCTCCCTCCTAGGGTCAAATGGCATACCATATGTATATTGCTTTGTATACCTTAGACTGCTGTGTAAATGCTAGCTACCATTATCATTTTAACTGTTGCTGGACAGAAATTCACTCAGTTTTCTCCTGAGTCAGAGGAGCTCAGTAGACACAGACACCTCAAAAGGTTTTACTTCCTTTCCCTTTGTGAATCATGTAGACTCATTCCAGATGGATCCCCAGAGGTGGGAGACAGAAGGGGCAGTGGCACCCTCTTCTACCTCACCTTCCCTGACCACAGCATCATGGCACCCCCTTTCCCTCCCCACTGTTATTGTTTCTGACCTTTCCTGGTCTTCTTCCACCCAGAGTCCCCTGGTGCATTTGTCAAGGCCTGGCATTGAGTGAAACAGTTTCCCTGGACTCAGCAATAGGGGCTGAAGTCAGAGCAAGATTATGTGTCAGGCAGGGTGGCCACCAGCTTGATGACCACTTGGGATGTACTGTCCATGATCTTATGAGGGAGTGGTCCCAGACCAGAATTTTTGGTCTTGTTGGTGTTCCTTTGCCTCCTGCCCATGACTCTAGGTCTGCCAGCACGATCTCTGGTACTTTATTTTTTCTCTTTCTGTATGTAAGGTTTCTTTTGAGTTTTCTCCTGACTAACTGTATCAGCTCCCTCCCATTTAGTACTATTCAAAAAGACTTTTTTCAGGACCCCTTCTGGGCCCAGTGCTGGGGATACAAAAGTATAAATAAAGGCCTTCCCTTACCCCAAGGGAAATTTGTTCTCCCCCTCTACTCATTATCCATGTGGGAGATTTTGTATAAGAAAAGATCTTAGAGGCAAGCTATATAATCTGACCCCTTTATTGTATGCATGTGAAAAGTGAGATCCCAAGTTGTTTGACACTTTTCTGAAGGAGAAACAGGTCAGGAAATTTTTGATTGAACCCTGTTCTCTGATTTTAAATACAGATTTTGTTCCCTGCAGGAGAACAGGTCTCCCTTGAGAGCCTTAAGGTAAATGTTATGAGAACTTGGCCATAGAGCCCTGGGACTTTCAGTAATATCCATCTCTGTAATCTATCAATGGACAAGTCCTCCTTGAGGACACCACTGCTTCCCAAACCCTCTCTCTCCTGCTGTTCACTTCTATTTTTATCACTTTCCCCAGCTGTATCTGGTCAAAGGGGACCCTTCTCCTCCTCCCCTGGGAGAGCTTGACCTAGAGACTACGGAACCTTGTGTGCCTTTTGTGATGCTTGCCTTCTGACATAGTAGAGGGGCTTGTGCAGAGCTGGGATTGGATGTTCTCAGCCTGTTTCTAGATCGCTGGGGGCCTGTTTCTAGCCAAGTGAGACTCATCTTTGAGGAGCGTATGTTGTAAATGGGGTGCTTTCTATGATGTATTTTCCTTCTTTATACTGAGATATATATGTGATTATCCACAAAGGAAGGTTTGGTGCGTCTCTGTGTCCCCACCATCTGGCAGTTGGTTTAATGCTGGGAGGGTTTCACCATTTTTAATCACTTGTTAATTGTTTAAAGATTCCTTTTGTTGCCTGCTGGAGCAAAAGCTCAGTAGAATCAGTCAGTACAAAAGGGTTATTTTCCTTCCCCACTGTGAAACCCGTAAAGTGGTTCCAGCTGGGTACCCAGAGTTGGGTGGTAAAGATGACATTTGTCCTGTCTCTCACCTAGCCTCCATATGGCCTCAAGGCCACCCCTAGTGTTGTGTGTGTGTGTGTGTGTGTGTGTGTGTGTGTGTGTGTGTGTGTGTGTGTGTGTGTGTGTGTGTGAGAGAGAGAGAGAGAGAGAGAGAGAGAGAGAGAGAGAAGCATGTTTGTGGCACCTCTGTTTGAGTGGGTGTGGGTGTGGGTGAATCTGAGGCATGTTTGTGTGGGTCTTTATGTGTGGCATGTGTTTGTGTGGCATTAGGTGCTTATCCTTTCTTAATCCTAGCTTATTAAGTATCAAATTCTCCAGCAAATCGGTGGGTTTATGGATTACAAAATGTGTAAATGTTAGGAAATTCCTGTGGACGGGACAGTTGTCTTTTCTAGGAAGTTGGAAGTGTTTTCTGGCCAGGAAAACTTCATTGTAGAATATGGCCCCTGGAAACATGAATGGATAAAACTAGGTCCTTGGACCAGGAACGACTGGACACGGCCCAGACAAGGTGAAGTACAAATGGCTGATGGGCTGTCTTGCAGAACCACTTTCTCTTTGGAAGGGACTTCCCTTTCGGCCCTTTGTGAATTGTAATTTTCATTATCATGTTCATTCCTTGAGTGTGTGCTGTAATTCTTCTGTGTCCACACCTCTTTTCTATCTTTGGAATAATTATACCTGTTTCTTGCAAAAAAAAAAAATCTAAAAAAATACTAACTCAATAAAAAAACATTTTTTCATCAAGAGGGAAAAATTCAAATTATTATTCAGAGTCTAGGTAAATATGAAGAGATGGTAAATCTGCCTAAGCAAATTCCAACGTGTTCATACATTTTAAAAAAAGGCAAACACTGGAGAATAAAAGCAAATAGTAGTGATTCCGTTCAGCAGGAAGGGCATTAAAGAGAGCAGTTCTTCAAAAAATACATATTTAAAATAAAATGCTATGCAAAAGTTCAGGATTGAAAAGAAATATGAATTGTTTTAAAACAAAAACAACAACAACAAAGACCTGTGAAGTAAATACAGTTCATATTTTTCATTAATATTTTATTCACCCCAACTCCCAAACAAATATTTCATTGTTCTAAAGTGATGTTCCATTTCACAGCATAACTAGGCACAATATTATGAGATCTTGAGTAATAGGTAAAAGGGGGAAAATGGTGTCTTGATGAAATATGAGTCTCTTCATCCTGTCCTACTCCCTTACTAAAGGAAATCTGGGAGATTTGCTTTCTGCCTCCCTCTCTTGGCAGCTCCCTGATACCTTTTTTTTTTCTTCCTCATGAGTTCTTCTTCCTCAGTTCTTTGTGGACAAGAATGCAAGCTGTTGTGATAGTGGTTATTTTTTTTTTTAATTTACATCTTGCGGTGCTATCTCTGAAATCAACTTACTGTTAAAATATTTTATTTGTATCTGATGAAGTGTGTCCTTCCTCCCTTTCCCGCCACTTCACAAGTCAATATAGACTACCACAATGAGGATTTTTGGTTCTGTTTGAATGTGTAGTCATTCCTTACCAATGCCAGATGATAGTCTTTTTACATGGGTTTTGAGAATTCCTCCGGTCCAAAACTTAGACTCTCTGTTAATCAATCTTGAGTCCTTGACCCTCACGTGTAGGTGGAACACACTTCCCTCAGAGGGAAATGACTCCCTGAGACATGAAGAAATAGTAAAACAAAGTCAAAAGAATGAAAAAATAGACAGAAATGTAAACTATGTCACCAGAAAAATCATCTAAAAATCACTGGACTACCTGAAAACCATGATCAAAGAAAGAGTCTAGATATCATACTTCAAGAATTTATCCAGAAAATCTGTCCACATATCTTAGTTCTAATGAATATTATATACAATTTTTCAGACAAAGTCTTCATTTCTCTTATTTGTAGAGAGTTGATTCAAATTTATAAAAATAGGAGAAATTACCTGATTGATAAATGGTCAACAGATACAAAAAGGCAGTTTTCAGAAGAACAAATCAAAACTATCTGTAGTCATATGAAAAATACTCTAAATTTCTATTGATTAGAGAAATGCAAATTCAAATTTGTCTGTAATATGATCTATTTTAAATAATAAATGCTAGAGGGATGTGGGGAAATCGGTACATTAATGAACTATTGGTGGAGATTTGTGAATTTGTCTAAATCTTCTAGAGAACAATTGAACTACGTCCAAAGAACTAAAAAACTGTGCATACCCTGTGACCTAGCATTTCAGAGAATTGACATGTATCCCAAATAGATCAAAGAAAAAGAAAACGGACATATGCATAGATATATAGATATATATCTATATACATATAGATATATATAGCAAAAAGATTTAACATAGTTCTTTTTTGTATTAGCAAAGAATTGAGAGTGATGTAATTTCTATCAATAGTGAATGACTAAAAATGAAATATACCATTGCAATGAAATATTATTTTGCTGTAAGAAATGGCAAGGGAGTTTGGCAGAGCCAGAATGGTGGAGTAAATGCAGGGACTTGCTTGAGCTCCCCCCACATCCCTTCAAATCCCTGTAAAACTGACCCTAAACAAATTCTGGAGGAGCAGAACCCTCAAAATGACAGAGCGAAGCAAATTTCCTACCCAACATAATCTAGAAGGTCGAGAGGAAAGTTCTGTTTCACCAGGCAGAGAGATGAGCACATTCTAGAAGCATCAGGACTGATAGGGCCATAGCAAACCTGGGGGAGGCTTCAAAGGACTGAATCATTGGCAACTGACAATTTATGGACTTCTCAACCCAAAAACATGAAAAATAACTTAGATGGTCAGTAGGAAAGGTCTGTTGGATCTAGATGAGAGGGGAGCATGGTCTGGCCCCAAACTCAGCATGGCAGCAGTGACAACAGCAGCAACATCTGCTTCCAGTTCCCTCAGGCCATAAACTTTGGAGGAATCAAGCAACTGATTAGAGGATCATTGCAGGGACTTCTTTGCTGGCACTGAGGCAACATTAACTTGCTCTTCCCATGCTTGGATTGTGATCACAATCTTGATGGCAATCAGGGCGTGAGAAGGAGTGCTAGAATGTCAGAGCTTGTGGTGGCAGTGGAGAGGGAATTCTCTTCACACTTGCAAGGCAGAAAAGGACTGTTTGTGGTCACTCACGAATCAGAGCACAGAGAGGAGTAAACATCTCTCCTTTGATCATACAATCTTGGAAGAACTGAAAATTTATAAGTCCTTAGAAGTATCTCTGAAAACAGCTGCACAAAACAGCTGAAGCTTAGGACAGCACTCCATACTGGAAGCAGAGTCCTACCTTAAGAAGGACTTAACAAGTCAAATAATTGGCTGGGGAAATGAGCAAAAAGTGGGAAAAATCAGACTAGAATCTTACTTTGGTGACAAGGAAGATCAAAACATAGAACAAGAAGAAGACAAAATAACCAAATCTTTAAGTAAAATGTGAATTGGTCTCAAACCATGGAAGAGCTCAAAAAGAATTTTGAAAGTGAAGTAAAAGATGTAGAGAAAAAATTGGGAAGAGAAGTGAGAGTGATGTAAGAAAATCATGAAAAACAAGTCAACAGCTTGCTGAAGGAAATCCCCCAAACTGCTGAAAATAATAATACCTTAAAACCAGACTCATACAAATGGCAAAAAAATATCCAAAAAGCCAATGAGGGCAAGAATGTCTTTGAAAGTAGAACTGATTAAATAAAAATAGAGGTTCAAAAGATGAAGAAGATAATAATTACTTAAAAATTAGAATGTAGCAAATGTAAGGTAATGACTACATGAGAAAACAAGAAATTTTCAAACAAAATGAAAAGAATGGAAAAATAAAAGACAATGTGAAATAACTCATTGGAAAAACCTCTGACCTGGAGGAGAAGTCAAGGAGAGATCATTTAAAAATTTTTGAAATGCCTGGAAGCCATCATCAAAAAAAGGACCTTGGACATTATCATTCAAGAAATTATCTAGGAAAACTTCCCTCCTACTCTGGAATGAGAGGATGAAAGAGAAATTGAAAAAATCCACCAATCATCTCCTGAGAGAGATCCCAAAAGGAAAACTCCTAGGAATACTGTAGTCAAATTCCAGAGTTCCCCTGTTAAGGAGAAAATATTGCAAGCACACAGAAAGAAACAATTAAAGTATCATGGAAACACAATCAGGATAACACAAGATTTAGTAACTTTTAAATTAAGGTGTCTGAGGGCTGGAATATAATATTCAGGAGGTCAAAGGAGCTAGGATTACAAGCAAAAATCACCTAACTAGCAAAACTGAGTGTAACTCAAGGGAAGAAATTGTAATTAATAACATGGAGGACTATCAAGCTTTCTTGATGAAAAGACCAAAGTTGAATAGAAAATTTGACTTTCAAATACAAGACTCAAGAATGCATGAAAACGTAAACAAGAAAGAAAAATTATAAGGGACATACTAAAGTTCAGCTGTTTACATTGTAACATGGAAAAATGGTATTTGTAACTCATGAGACCTTCCTCAGTATTAAGGTAGTGGGATGGAATATTATATATATATATATATATATATATATGCACATATATGTACACACACATATATCTCATATATATATACACATACATACATATAGTAGGTAGATATTTATATATAATGTACTATACATGTATACATATAATATACACACATACATATATATTGTACATATATATGCAATGTGTGTATAGATATATAGAACATATATATGTGCACCATACACATATATGTGTGTATGTATGCATGTATATACATATGTATACATACACATATGTGTGTGTTTATACGCACATGGCACAGGGTGAGTTGAACATGAAGGAATGATATGGAAAAAACAAAATTGGGGGGTAAGAGAGGAATGTACTAGGAGAAGGAAAAAGGAGTTACAATGGGGTAAATTATCTCACAAAGAAATGCAAGAAAAATCTTTTACAGTTGAGGGGAAGAGGGAGGAGGTTAGAGGGAATGAATCAACAGTGCTGTCATTGAATTTGTCTGAAGGAGGGAATAACATACACACTCAATTGGATATGGCTATTTATCTTATAGGATAATTTCCAGATAGTCTCCAGAGGGGAAGGGGTTAAGATACAGGCGTATGATAGAAGGGGGGATACGGGGGAGGTGATAGAAGGGAGGGCAGATTGGGGGAAAGGGTAATCATAATGCACACTGTCGGGGTAGGGGAGGGAATTCAAAATCTAGTGGAATTGAATGTTGAAAACTAAAAATGAAATAATTAATACAATGAAGAAACAAAAGAAGCCATGGAAAGGGAGATGGTTTCAGAAAAACTTGCTATGTCCTATATAAACTTATACAAAACAAATTGAGTGGAACTCAGAGACCATTGTATACACTAACAGCAATATTTTAATGATGATCAATTGTGACAGAATTAGCTATTTTTATGAATGCGGTGATCTGAGACAATTCCTAATGATTCATTATCTACCTTTGAGAGAGAACTAATGAACTCTGAGTTCATAGTGAAGTATAGTTTGCTCACTTTATTCTGTTTGCTTTATTTGGTGACAGTGGTTAATATGGAAATGTTTTGAATGACAGCACATGTATAACATGTATCAAATTGCTTACCCTCTCAATAAGAGGCAAAGGGAGAAAGGAAGGAGAGAATTTTGAATTTTTTAAATGTCTGAAATTAATAAATTGAGAAAAAGAAACCACTTTTCTATGCTATGAATCCTAAACATTTTAGGAATCTATGGAAATGGCTTCTCAAGGGGGTTGGGAAATGTGTAGATCATTGATATTTTGTGAACTTAATGCATCGTATATGAGTTAGTACTAGTCATCTTTTTTTGTGGGCTGAAACAAAAACTGTTTATACCATTGAATAATTACCCAGATCATTAGAGATACTTGACTTATTTACTCACTTCACTGGAAAAATGAACTTTTAAAGCATGAATGGATGATTAATATTCTGATTGACATTTCATCCCTAATATGAATATTATGCTTAGATGCTCAGAGCTCAGGGGTTATAGAGCCATAAGTTAAAGTTACAAGGTTACAACTGTCTTAAATGCTTATTTTTCTGACATTACATTCATAAGATTAAGCTTTAATCTTCCTGGTTATCCTTTCGTGTTTTATTATTCTTCCAGATCCTACTTCCATATGATTTAGTTGTTAGTTATTTTTTCCTCTCCCAGAATTACTTTCTATTTACAGACACACACATATGCAGGTATGCACAAAGAGACAGAGATATATAAAATATACTTATTATGCATATCTGTAGACATGTAGAATTAACTAAAGTAGAATAATTGGGCAAGGACTGTTCTGTTTTCTTTTGTATTCCCAATGCCAAGCACTGTGTCTCACACCCAGTATATGCTTAATGGAAATCTAATGCGGGTGAGTTAAATCTTATCCAATCTATTTTTAAATCTTCCATCTGAATTCCTTTGAATTTCACTCCTTCCTTTGGGCAAACAAAAAGTCCCTTCCTTATCTCACTAGCCTCTTCAGTCTACATAAAGAATTCCTAGGGAGGAAAATAGTACTAAGAGAATCTATCTAGATATAGGTAGGTTTCATTTTTGTCTCAAAGTAAACTCTAGATTAGTAAATTCTACCCTAAACACTCCCACCTTTAAGTAGGGAGTCCCTTTGCCTGTTCTCACCAAAATACATTTTTCTTTTATTTTCATGATGGAGTTTTCTGATTTTTTTTTTATTTCACTTTTAACATTCATTTTCACAAAATTGTGGGTTACAAATTTTCTCCCTTTTTATCCCCTCCCCCCCCCAAACCCAAGCTTTCTAATTGCCCCTGTGACCAATCTGCTCTCTCTTCTATCATCCCTCTCTGCCCTTGTCTCCGTCTTCTCTTTTGTCCTGTAGGGCCAGATAGCTTTCTATACCCCTTTACCTGTATTTCTTATTTCCTAGTGGTAAGAACATTACAGTTGATCCTAACACTTTGAGTTCCTACTTCTTTACCTCCCTCCCTCTCCACCCCTTCCCTTTGGAAAGCAAGCAATTCAATATAGGCCATATCTGTGCAGTTTTGCAAATGACTTCCATAATAGTTGTGTTGTATAGGACTAACTATATGTCCCTCCATCCTATCCTGTCCCCCATTACTTCTATTCTCTTTTGATCCTATCCCTCCCCATGAGTGTCGACCTTGAATTGCATTCTCCTCCCCATGCCCTCCCTTCTATCATCCCCCCCACCCTGCTTGTCCCCTTGTCCCCCACTTTCCTGTATTGTGAGATAGGTTTTTCTACCAAAATGAGTGTGCATTTTATTCTTTCCTTTAGTGGAATGTGATGAGAGTAGACTTCATGTTTTTCTCTCACCTCCCCTCTTTATCCCTCCACTAATGAGTCTTTTGCTTGCCTCTTTTATGAGAGATAATTTGCCCCATTCCATTTCTCCCTTTCTCCTCCCAATATATTTCTCTCTCACTGCTTGATTCATTTTTTTTAAGATATGATCCCATCCTCTTCAATTCGCTCTGTGCACTCTGTCTCTATGTATGTGTGCGTGTGTGCATGTGTGTGTGTGTACTCCCACCCAGTACCCAGATACTGAAATGTTTCAAAAGTTGCAAATATTGTCTTTCCATGTAGGAATGTAAACAGTTCAACTTTACTAAGTCCCTTATGACTTCTCTTTGCTGTTCACCTTTTCATGGTTCTCTTCATTCTTGTGTTTGAAAGTCAAATTTTCTTTTCAGCTCTGGTCTTTTCATCAAGAATGCTTGAAAATCCTCTATTTCATTGAAAGACCATTTTTTCCCCTGAAGTATTATACTCAGTTTTGCTGGGTAGGTGATTCTTGGTTTTAGTCCTAGTTCCTTTGACTTCTGGAATATCCTATTCCATGCCCTTAGATCCCTTAATGTAGAGGCTGCTAGATCTTGTGTTATCCTGATTGTATTTCCACAATACTTGAATTGTTTCTTTCTAGCTGCTTGCAATATTTTCTCCTAGACCTGGGAACTCTGGAATTTGGCCACAATGTTCCTAGGAGTTTCTCTTTTTGGATCTCTTTCAGGTGGTGTTCTGTGGATTCCTTGAATATTTATTTTGCCCTCTGGTTCTAGAATCTCAGGGCAGTTTTCCTTGATAATTTCATGGAAGATGATGTCTAGGCTCTTCTTTTGATCATGGCTTTCAGGTAGTCCCAAAATTTTTACATTGTCTCTCCTGAATCTATTTTCCAGGTCAGTTGTTTTTCCAATGAGATATTTCACATTGTCTTCCATTTTTCCATTCTTCTCTCTTTTTTCTGTGACATCATGGTTTCTCACAAAGTCCTTAGCCTCCATCTTTGCCATTCTAGTTTTGAAAGAACTATTTTCTTCAGTGAGCTTTTGAATCTCCTTTTCCATTTGGCTAATTCTGCTTTTGAAAGCGTTCTTCTCCTCATTGGCTTTTTGAACCTCTTTTGCCAATTACATTAGGCTAGTTTTCAAGGTGTTAATTTCTTCAACATTTTTTTGGTTCTCCTTTAGCAGGGAGCTGATCTGCTTTTCATACTTTTCTTTCATCTCTCTCATTTCTCTTACCAGTTTTTCCTCCACCTCTCTAACTTGATTTTCAAAATTCCTTTTGAGCTCTTCCATGGCCTGAGCCCATTGAGTGGGCTGGGACACAGAAGCCTTGATTTCTGTGTCTTTGCCTGATGGTAAGCATTGTTCTTCCTCATCAGAAAGGAAGGGAGGAAATGTTTGTTCTCCGAGAAAGTAGCCTTCAATAGTTTTACTTCTTTTCCCTTTTCTGGGCATTTTCCCAGCCAGTGACTTGACCTCTGAATATTCTCCTCACACCCACCTCGCCTCCTGGTCCTCCCAGCCAGCGTTTGGGGACTGAGATTCAAGTGCTGCTTCCAGCCTTAGGGCTTTTGGCGGGGGCAGGGCTGCTATTTAGTGTGAGAATTAAGTTCAGGTCGTCAGGTCGGGGCAGGGCCGCCTCTCAGGTTCAGTTCCCTCAGGGGGTTTATGCACAGACCTTCCAACAATGGATCCAGACTCCCCCCGCTTGGGCAGCCCCATTCTGCAACCGCCTCTCAGCTTCTACCTCCCGGGGGGGGGGGGCCCGAATCATGGGGGCACCCCACTCCCCTCTCGACGTGCCAAAGAGACTCTCTCACTGACCCCTGTCACCTGTGGGCGGAGGAACTTGTGCGGCCGCTGGAGATCCCATCCCTGAAGCCTGCTCCGGTCTGTTTCTCTTGGTGCAGTGGCCGCAGCAGGTCTGGGCTGGGCTGGGCTCCGCGTCTGCAGCCCCACAGACCTTTTGTGAGAGGTTTGCAGGTCCCTCTGTGGGTGGAGGGACCCGCGTGGTCGCTGGAGGTCCTGTCCCCAAAGCCTGCTCGGATCTTTTCTTCTTGGTGCCGCGGCCGCTGCAGGGCTGCCCTCAGCTCCCAGTCTCCGCGCCCAGTCTGCAGCGTGAAGGACCCCCCGAGAGAGGTTTGCAGGTCCCTGGAACAGAAATCTCCCTCGCTCCAATATTCCGTGGCCTCTGGGTGCAGAATTCGCCATGAGTTGCTCCCCTGTAGCCGTTCTGTGGGTTGTGGGTTCAGAGCTATGGGTATGTGCGTCTTTCTACTCTTCCATCTTGGCTCCGCCTCCGAGTTTTCTGATTTTTTTCCTCAGAGGAGGCATGGGTTCTTAGTGAAATTCATATGTTAAGGGGAAATCGTAATGCTTGCACATAATTTTTTTAACTGTCCTTCTTCATCAAGTTATCATTGTGAAGAAATTATATTTGCTGGGTATTTGCTTCTATATTGAATTCTGTCTTAACATGCATATTTGATGCATCTTTGAAAATCCAGTTCTTAACCCTGGTGTTTGAAACCTCTTTTTGTTCTGATATATCTAACATCTGTAGTTTAATGGTGGAGGAAAGAGGCAGTGGGAAGTGAGCACGAGATTTTAGCTGGGACTTGAAGAAAGCCAGGGGAGCGAGAAAGAAGACAAGAAGAGAGAGATCATTCCAACAGATAGAGAAAATAAGCACAACTGAGAGATTAAGCATGCAGTTTTGATGAGGGTTAGAAAGGGGGAAGGGGTTGAATTCTGAGACCCCATCCCCCAAAGATGAAAGTATAGGGGCAGGTTGTGGAGAATGAATTCCAGGATTCAAGCATGCTTGAAGTTAAGATGGGAAAGATTTATTGTTAAACTTTTAAGTGGGCAAGAGTTCTTAGCAAACCTGCAATTTGGAAAGGGTACAGGTAAAGTTTATATAGGATATTTTATACTATAAAATGTGCCAACTATTCAAAATAGGTGATTCAAGGCAGAATAAGGGAGTGGTTATTTCTTAAAGGAACATGCATTTTTAGTTTCTACTCTACATGTATTTTACCCTGAGTTCACTGGGAAATAGTCCAAGGGGGGCTACATGGAGGTGTGGTTTTAGGCCTGAAACATCACTAAGTCAACTACAGGTCAGGCTTGACTGAAAAATATCCAGGCTCCCCCCCCTCCCCCCCATCAATGTCTTATTAGACAAGATGAACATGAGGAAGTATACGTATATCTAAGTCCAGGTTACATATGGTAGGTTAATGAGTAGCAAATATCTTCATGACCTGATAGATTCTAACCCTGAATGCACGGCTAGTTCAGCCAGTACACAGCTGGTTCAAACTAATAAATTATATATGTGCAGTAGGCTACTGTATCAGGAAGAAAGAAAAACGTATTGTTAGGGAAGACTGTCTTTGGTCTGGAAAGAAACTGCCAGGGACAGGCTAAGGAGAAATGTAATTTTTAGAGAGAAAGCTGATTTTAGAAATGGGATCCAAGCACAGGTACCCAAGCACCCCATCAGTTCCAGGAACAGGAAGGAGGTCAGTGCCACTTGAAAAAAGAAAGTATGTGTGTGAAATGTCAAAAAGAGGATTTTTGTATTCAGTCCTGGAGATGATACAGTCACTGTAGTTTATTGAGTAAAGGTACAATAGGTGTCTAATCACTTCGGTAATTGAATGGAAGATGGACAAAAATAGAGTCTTGTTTGAAGGAGATGAATCAGCGGTCTTTTCTGTCAATTCAGGCATAAGGTGATGAGGTCTTGTACCTTTGTGATGGCAATATCAGAGAAGGAAAAAGGGGATATTCAAATGATATTGCAAAGGTGAAGTTAATAAGCCTTGACATCAGATTGTATAGAGGGGTGAAGGATGTTATGGAGCCAAGGATGACACCTAACTTTTGAGCCTGGATGACTGTGAGGATGGTGGCATACTTGATGTAAGTAATAGGGAACTTAACAAGAGGATCAGTTTTGGAGAGATTAACCTTAAAATATCTCCTAGACACCCATATTGAGATGTCCAATATGCAACTGGAAATACAGGAAGGGAACTTGGGTCTGGGTATGCAAGTCTTGAGGACCACAGTCTGGCAATTCTTACCCGTGGGTACCTGGGACCACATCTTGGGAGCCCAGGGCAATGCTCCAGACAGTGCTCTCCACAGTAGCACATGGAGGTGAAGCACATGAAGACAGAGACAGAAACAGAAAAAGAGTCAGCAAATGTCCAGAAACCCATCAGATTCAGCATCTTTCCTCCAGTTCCCAGTTCAGGAGAGCTCCTTGACATGGGAAGGCAAGAAATATGAAGAAATCCCAATAGTTCCCATTAAAGCAACATATAACAACACAAACATCCAGGTGGTCTCTTCCAGGAATGAGTCACTTGCCCAAACTTCTTTTGGCACTAAATGGTACAAAAATGCAAAAAAAAAAAAAAAAAAAAAGGGATTGCAGCACAAGCTGCATTCATTGCTGCAGCATCAAAAGACAAACAAAAGGAGTGATCTATGTCAGAGTGGTGGTGAAAGGCCTGGGACCATGGTATTTATCTGCCATCAAGGAGTAGACTATATTGGGGGGGGTGGGGGGGGTGGAAGTCATCTCAATCACAGACAATACTCCTATCCCACACAAACTGGTTGCTGGCAAAAAAAAAGCCTGGAAGCTATGAAGAAATAGTTGATTGTCTTGAAATCCACTTCCAGTTTTCACCTTTACACTGACTTCAGAACCATGCAAAATTATTCCCGACAGGGCAGAACTTAGCAGAACTCGGTAAAGATAAATCAGAGACTCAATTGGTGAGCAAAAATAAAATGATTTCCTCCCATGTATAGTGATACCTACAAGTACATCTTCTGAATATATGCAAAAAACTCTGCTGTGCTCATCACTGTGAAGCACTGCCTCTTTTGGAGAGGAAGGGATGATGCAGGTACACTTCTGGCATGTCTCAGATTATCTTCTTTCCACAGTTCTGACAAAATAAAATATATCTCGAAAGAAAGAAAGAAGACTGGAGAAGAAGTTAGGTCTGGGTAAGTAGGCTTGAGAATCATCAATCAAGATATGATAGCTGAAACCATGAGAGCTGATGAGATAACCAAGTAGCACCATAAGAGAGAGGAGGCATTTATAAAGAATTTTTCTCAAAAGCTTGTGAGGTGGGTAGCATAATTCTTTTATAGATGATGAGACCAAGACTGAGTCATGTTGGTCTGTCTTGCCATAGTCATGTGTGTCTTATCCATAGCCACATGGATAATGATTAGGAAAACTAGAAGCTGAACCCAAATCTCTTGTTGTCACCCTTTCCTTCTGTTCCATAGCTCACTCCTTCTACTAAAGCAGACTGATAACACGCCCATCTGTTCTAGGATGAGGGACATTTTCCTTGAGAAACATACACACATACATGTACACATATACACAAGCACATTTACACACATACACACCACAAATATTGGTTATATAAGGAGACTTGTGTATAGTTTATTGTAAGAACATAAATATACAACCAGAAGGGAACTTAGAGGCAGTCATTTCCAACTGCTTTATTGTATGGATGAGAAAAGATTCAGGTTGATTAAGTGACTTCCCCAACTTCACACAGGTTGTACACGTCTCTTCTGACTGTGGAACAAGTATTCTTCACACGTTCTACTGTGTCATGAGAGAGAGACAGAGACAGAGAGAGAGAGAGAGAGAGAGAGAGAGAGAGAGAGAGAGAGAGAGAGAGAGAGAGAGAGAGAGACAGAGAGGAAGAAAAAAGAAAGAAGGAAGGAAGGAAGGAAAGAAGGATAAAAGAAAGGAAGGAAGGAAGAAAGAAAGAAAGGAAGAAAGAAAGAAAGAAAGAAAGAAAAAGAAAGAAAAAAGAAGGAAAGAAAGAAAGACAGGCAGAAAGAAAGAAAGAAAAAGAAAGAAAGAAGGAAAAAGGAAAGAAAGAAGACAGAAAGAAAAGGAAAATTTCAAGGGAGAGAGACATTGTATAACTATTCTTTCAGTTTCAAATATTTTGAAGTGGAAAGGATCATTTGACATCTAATGCCCTTGTAGTAAGACCAGGGGTCTCCTGATATAGCTTCCCTAACCCTGATGTAGTTCTTTCCTCTATGCAACCTGATTGTCCCAACTTCTGTGAAGCGGCATTCCTGTCTAGAGGCATAAAAGGTCCTAAACCTTGTATAATCACTGCCTCTCAGACTTGATGAGTGCTCAAGACCACATAACTTTCTATGCCACAATACCTGACTGACTGGATTTACTTCCAGATGGAGACTAAGGGAGTCACATTAGAAAAAGTGATATCACTCTATCCACCTTATGTATTTTTGCTCTGCAATGGCAAAGCAAGCCTTCTGCTTTGTTTGTTGTTCACTGATATATGAGTGTCTCATTTTGTACCAGCATAGAACCTGAGCTATTGGGGGTGCTGGCTTTAGAGCTGTGCCTAGAATAGCTCACATGACAGCAATGAAGAAACAGAGGCTGTATAGAAGTTAAGGAGCTTGACTTGTGTCATAGGGTTACTTAATCATATTCAAAACGAGAACTCAGAATTTCTGACTCATACAATCCTCTTTTCAATAAAGCTAATTATGGGATGTATGCATACTATCAGCCTATCATTTGAGATTTCATTGTTTTTTTCTTCCTTGTCTCAATAAATGTTTATTGCATCATCTATGTGAAGGATACTGTACACAGGTCTTAGTCACTAAGGGTTAAGCTGGGAATTTAGAGGTCAAAGAATCCTTGCTTTTTCCACTTCCCACACATCAGTGTCTCTTCCATGTCAGCCTGTTGCTCACACTGCTGAGGCTAGAAGAAAGCTGCTGAGGCATAGGATACAGGGAATTCTGAACCAGGGTTTAATGAATTGGATAGAACAGTCAGCATTTCTTTAGTATTGGAGTGTGTGTGTGTGTGTATGTGTGTGTGCATTGTGTGTATGTATGATCTAGTTGGGAAGACAGACAAGTCACTAATGAAATGGTTCATCTATAATAATGAAAAACATTGCCAGAGTTCTGCATTCAATGTGGGGTACACTAGTTCTAATTATGTCTTAGGCACTTATTAATAGAAGCAGTACATTACCTCAACATTACAAGGCCAAGATTCACAAATTACCTCTGATATTTACTATCTGTGTGTCCTTGGGTAATCATTTATCTTCCACGAGTCTCAGTTTCTTCATCTATAAAATGACATAGGTAGACTTTATGACCTCTGAAGTTCTTTCCAACTGCATCTCTACATTCTCATCAAGGACAAGTCACTTATGTTCTCAGATGTGAGTTTTCTTACCCGAGATAAGGGGATAGTTATCACTTCAACTTTGTACTTCAAAGTCAAGAAGCTGTTTTGTGAAATTATACATTCGTTATAAATATGAGTTAATAGTATTTATGGTTTGCTTTTTCTCCTCTAAAGTCATACCCCATGACAAACATAGCATGGAGGTGATCCTAAGTCCGCTATGCCAGGGCAATTTTCATATCAGCATGGCAGTACAACTTGCAAAGCCTTTCAGTATAAGCTCAAGAAAGAATTGTGTTTATTGTCTAATGATTAATCTAACAAAGTTCAGGGAGTTAAAAGTTACTAAACTGCACATCATATGACTTCAACATCATCATTATGATCACTGTCATCATCAACATCATTATTGCTATTTTTGTTCTAATAACATTTTAGAAAATCACAGACTTTGAATGTTGGAAGGTAGAGTAAAAGGTATGTCTAGGAGGCACAGTGGATAGAGTGCTGGGCCTGGAGTCAGGAAAATCTGAGTTCAAATTTAGAATCAGACACTTAATAGATACGTGATACTTGGCAAGTCACTTAACCACTGTTAATCTCAGTTTTCCCATATGTAAAATGGGGCTAATAATAGCAACTATCTCTCAATGTTGTTGTGAAGATCAAGTAATGTAAAACTGTGAAGCTCTGAGCACAGTGCCTGGCACATATTAAGTGTTATATTAGTATAATAATAATTAGTAATAGTAGTAATAGTAATAGTAGTAGTAGTAGTAGTAGCAGCAGCAGTAGCAACCGTAGTAGTAATAGTAGTGGTGGTGGTAGTAGTAGTAGTAGTAGTAGTAGTAGTAGTAGTAGTAGTAGTAGTAGTAGTAGTAATAGTAGTAGTAGTAGTAGTAGTAGTAGCAGTTGTGGTAGTAGTAGCAGTGGTGGTGGTAGTAGTAGTAGTAGTAGTAGTAGTAGTAGTAGTAGTAAGTTACGTATCCTAACCTGTGGGAATTCCCTCAACATCTGTACCATCTGGTTATCCAGACTTTGTTGAAAGGTCTCAAATGGGAGAAAACGTGAGTTCATTGCCTGCCTTACATTGTCCCTCTTCACTCCACCTCCAACCCTCATAATGATAATGAAGAAGAAAATCACAAAACAGAGCAGAATGCATGTATTACACATTTATTTTATATAATCTTAACAGACTTCCTTGTAGCAAGGTGAGGTTTCTACATTTCCATTGACAATATCATGCCACTCTATTATAAATCATTTTGTTTGTTGTTAATCTCTCCTCAAACTTCTCCTTCTTTCTTTGCTGAGGACCTTGTCTCATATATTACTGAAAAAAAAAATAGGTGAGGCCATTCAATAAAAGCTCCCTCTTCTCAGATTGCCTTCTCCCAATATGATTTCACCCTTGTCTCATGCAAAAGAAACTGCCTCTTTTTCTTCCAAAACTAAACCCTTCAACATGCACTCTTAATTCTGTCCAATCTCTTCTTTTCCAGAAGGTAGCCCTTTCTATCTGTTCCACTTTGAAATATCTTCAGTGTTTCCCTATCTTTTTGTGACTTCAGTATTGTGTACAAATTCATTCATTCCTCTTTCTTAAAAATAAATAAGAATTAAATTAAATTAAGCTAATTTGATCTGCCCAATCTTAATACCTATCACTGCCCTTCTTTCATTGCTAACCTTGAGAAAGCCACCTACAGTCCACTACTCAATTTTTCAGTTCAAATTCTTTGCAGACTAGCTTCTGATCTCATAATTCTACTAAAACTGTTCTTTAAAATGTTACCAATGAAAATATTAATTTCCAAATCTAATGACTTTTATTCATTTGTGTGAACTTCTTTGTAGTCTCTGACACTGTTGATCACTCATTCATTGCTCTGTACTTGTTCTCTTCCTTCCTGCCTAGTCTCTCCTTCTAATTCTCCTTTGATGGATCTTCATTCATCTTTTTCCACTAACCATAGCTATCTGACAAAGTTCTTTGCTTGACCCTTTTCTCTTATATATTCATATTATTTCAGTGACTTCATCACCTTCCAACAAGTCAATTATCAATTATATGCAGATGATAGGGAAGCTAGATGGTGAAGTGAATAAAGTGCCAGGCCTGAAGTCAAGAAGATTCATCTTCTTGAGTTCACATCTGGCCTAAGACACTTTCTAGCTGTATGATCTGGAGGAAGTTACATAACCCTGTTTTCCTGAGTCCCTCATTTGTAAAATGATCTAGAGAAGGAGATGCAAACTCTAGTATCTTTACCAAGAAAATCCCAAATCAAATCTTGAAGAGTTGAACATGACTGAAATGAATGAATAACAACAAAAATGATGAGTAGATAATTCTCAAATATTATCCAGCTGTAATTTCTCTCAACCTATTGGAGATCTTAAACTAGGTATTCTGTAGGCAACTTAAATTCAGTTTGTTCAAAAGCATAACTCATTCTCCCTAAACCTTCCCGTCTTCTAAAATTCCTTATTAGTGTTGAGAGCACCATCGCCCTCTCAGTTTACCCTTCAAAGGCAACCTTTCTCCTTTAACTCTTCACTTGCACTTACATCACATGCAACAATCCTCTGTAGTTTACCAGCTACGGCAGTCTAGTCAAGGCAGATAAACTCTAAATTTATTGACATATAAATTTTATATATGTACACACATTTAATGAAATTACATATATATATGCATATATATATGTATATATATATATGTATATATATATATATATATATATATATATATATATATATATATATATATATACACATACATATAGTACAAAAGTATCTTGATAACTTATCTTCCACATCATAGACATATTGTTATCTATTGGAATTCTGACTCCAGAAGCTCTTGCAATCTAATGTAATCAAAAACCTTTACCACGTTTTTCTTGGCAGAATTAATGTTCATAGCTTAGATTATGCTTATGGTGTGTCTAAGGTGAAGAAACCTGAGCCTCTTACAGTTTAAACTTTGAAAATGAACATTATGTTTCATAGTTTGTCCACTCAAGGTTTTCTTACTCTGTCTCCAGGGAGTAGCATTCTCCTTTAACTCTAGAAATTTGGTGTCTGAGGAAATGTGCAGGTTTATTTAGAGGTTCAGTAACCATTGACATCAATCCCATGACTCTTAAGAATTTTATCAGAGTCCATACCACCCTTAATATCCTGAACACAATCTAAGTAAAATAATATTTGGAGATGTGATCGAAAGGAGGCTACTTTCAGTAGGAAAAGTTATAATAAAAAATTTTTAAAAAATTTAATAAAGTATTTTTATTTTTAAATTAGTAAATATTTTAAGTAAATATTATATTTATTATTAATTAATCATATTAATAATTATTTATTAATTAATAATTAAATATTCTATAATAAATATATTAATAGTATTAAATAAATATTAAATAAATAAAATTTAAATATTTTAATAAAATATTAAAAATATTTTAAAACATTTTAATAAAAAAATTTAAAAATTTAAAATTTAAAAAAGTTAAAATTAAAAACATTAATTTGATTTAGGACCTGAGAAATAGTCTAAATATGGTTTGAAACCAAAATGACTTGGGAAGAAAACTGGAGTACATTTGCTCTCTGATCATACTATTTAATTATGATACTTGAACTACCCAACTCATTGGATAACAATCAAACCTGTCCACAGAACTACGATGTTTTATGTGATTTGTGAATGGGAACTAGAATTCAGAATTAGGTCATAAATTCTGAGATGTTTGCATCTCCACAAAGTTTAACACCCATTAAAAGCCTGATTTAGGTTGCCACCCCATTTCTAAATGAATAAAATTATTTTTTCAGTAACACATTACTTAACTGACATTTCCTCTCCTTTGCATGTGACGTCTTGAATAGCCAAATGTGAATAATACTTTGGTCCAAGAAATAACAATAGGGTTAAAGAATCATTGAAATGCTTCCCTTAAGAGAATTTTCTGTAATACCGAATACAAATACAAAAATAAATTAAGACAGCCCCAGAACAACTGAGAAAAGAGGGGATTTTTAAAAATTCTGTAAAATAAGCTTGCCTGAAATAATGTGGAGATCAATTTTACTTTTAAATTGTTTCAAGTTTTAAATCTTTTTAAATTTTACATTTGTAGAATTATTACTGGAAATGATACTTAAATAGGTTCTGGAAGAATTGAATTTGAGTCCTGGTTGTGTCTTTGTCTTCTTATTTTCTTCATTCATTAGGGAAGTATGATAATAACTGGCTGACTTGTTTATGTTAGAGGTTAGAGTGATTATTACAGAGATACTGGATATAAAGGTTTGTGTGACTGCTTCAAAGCTCCTTTGACTATGATCAAATTGTTGTGAGAACTGCCTAACTCTTTTACTGTAGATAATAAATCATTCCCATGTCACATTGTATAATCTTTTCTGATTTTCCAAAAATTTTTCCTTAAAGATAAAACAATTAAACAGGACCTTTCTGATTATTTTAGCATTTCATAGAAAACAAATATTTCAGTTCTCCATCTGTTATACCTCACTCTCACTACATTTTGAGGTCTGGACAATTATGAGTTATATCATTAAGAATAATAATATTATTGCTGAGAGAATATTTTAAAATTTCTTGGTTTTTATTATTGCTTTCCTTATATTCAATATTCTTGATTATATGAGGATAATTAGGGATCTTCATGAGTAGGTGGAATCAAGGGAGCAGGCAGACAAGTAAAATATATTTTGCTGTATGTTTTTTAGTTTGAGAAAGAGAAGAAGAATGTTTGGGAAGATGATACAAATTTACTATGCTGTCATGCATTTTGTAAGTATGAATTTCTGTTACTTAATGGTCATTCTCTGGCACTATATCACCTCTCCTGTCCTGTTCTTTCCCTTCCTTTCTACTTCATGATTGTCAAGTCTGTGAACACCAAGTAGGGTGGTTTGCTCAGAGAGACTACGTGACAGAGAGAAATATTAAATCAAACTTGGAAGAAATGTATTGGTGCTAGATTCTGACAGGCTTTAAATGACAAAAACATGAATTTATATATTACCTTAGAGGCAATAACTAAGTATAGAAACTTCTTGAGCAGGAGGTGTGTCATAGGTTTAAGTTTTTCAGTTTTCAACTTTGTAGCTAGGGATCATGGATGATTTCAAGTGACAGTACTAAGAGTTTATGTGGCAGTTATTAGGGACTCAGTGAAGGCTTTTGGGTAGAGAAGGGACATATATTCTTTTTCATTTATTTTTCTTTTCCTTTTTTTAACGTTTTAATAGTATTTTATTTTCCCCAGTTATAGTCTTTAGACATTTCTTGTATCCTGACCCCAATGAAAACTTGTACGCTTCATGTATTCTCTCAGATTTAAAACATACTCAATCTCCCTATAGCAAAGAAGTCTTCAACACATTGTTTCATAAAACAAATGTGCATAACTTTTTGTATCCAAAAAGATACTTTTAGAAAAGGAAAATAAGTGATCTGAAGAAATCCAAATGCATTTCACAATCCTCAGAAATATGGGTGATCTATTAATATCATTCTCACTAGGGAGGGGCAGCTGGGTGGTGCAGTGGATAGAGAACCAGAGCCAGAGTCAGGAGGACCTGAATTCAAATCTCACCTCAGACACTTCACTCTCACTAGCTATGTGACCTTGGGCAAGTCATTTAACTCTAATTGTCTCATCCTGGGTCATCTCCAGTCATCCTGATAAATATCTGGTCACTAGATTCAGATGGCTCTGGAAGAGAAATGTGGCTGGTGATCTGAAGAGCCCTCCCTCACTCAAAACAAAGTCAAGTGCAAGTCGTCATTATTTCTCTGATGGCATGGTCTTCAGCAACGAAGAAGGAACACACACATGCATGCGTGTATGCTAGGCATTAGAGAGTTTACCATAGCATGTTTACTATGCTACAGAACAAGATATTTTTTCCCTTTTTCTCGTCTTTCTGAGTACTTAGAAGTCATCTGACAAGTAGTCAGCTTATTTCTTCCTTATACAACATAGAGTAAAAAGGGATTTATAAACTCTCAATTCAGTGAGGTAGAATCAATTTAACAGGTGGTGAACTGATGGATAAATGTTGCTTAGACCAGGAGTGAGGTACCTGGAGCCTTAAGACAACATGTGGCGTTCTAGATCCTTAAGTTTGACTGAATACAAAATTTTCTGAACAAATCCTTTTATTTTTATTAATATATTTGTGTTCATTTTTTATATTTTTATGTTTCAAATTAATATATTTAAAATACAAAAGAATAAAATGAGTTTCAATGAAAAAATCCTCCCAGATTGACTGACACAATTAGAAGAGCAAACCATCAGGGCTAAACTGATGGCTACTGTGCTCATTATTTAGTTCTAACTTTCCCCTGACTGTTTTCACTAACACATGAGGCTGGTTGGTGACAGTTTAGGAGGATTGTACACACCAGTCTGTTAACAGCTTTTGACAATAATGCACTGTGTTTCTGTTTCAGTAGAATTTAGGAATAGTTTCACCGTTCATTCTAGAATATATATTTTTAATTCTGTCTACTTAACATCCCACCATATCAAAGAAGAGCAAGAGAGCACTGAAGGAAGAAAATTGATTTTTAATGAGATTGATAATTGCAATATTATCTTTCTCTTGTGAATGATGAGATGATTTATTTGCTTCGTGATATTGCAATATCAACATTAAAGAAATTCAATGTCCAACAGCATTATAACACTCATAAAGACCACAAATATTTTAAATTGGAGGAAAGGTGCAAAAGGTTGTATTACAGCAGAGGTTAAAAGATGAAAAGCAAAAGCAAGAACAATTCTTTAAGGCAACAATAAGATCAGGAAATTTTAACTTAAAAAGCAGCTTATATTCTCAGGAAAAATGGAAGGCCATTCAGTGATGTAGGAATTGTGAAAAAATTCATTGTTGAAGTCATAGGATGTTTAGTCCCCAATAACACACCCACATAGTAACAACTGCCTCTTTCAAGGAGAACCAAAACGATCAGCAGCATGAATTAGCCTTCAACTCAACAGAAGAACTCCATTTAATACTTCAAAAGGAAAATATATAGTATTCAGTTGCTTTTGGACGAATCAGCTCACACTAGTGACTCAGCGTGTTTTTTACTTCATTCCCATCACAACAGAACATTTTCAATGCTAAGAAGAGTTACTTGCTTTGGGCACTCTTGCAAACAGAACATGGAGAATAGATATCTTCAATAACTTCCAACATACATGTCATCAATTTGGATTGAATCTGGTAAATTTAGTGAGTGTATGTACTTATGGTGCACCATCCATGACAGGAAAATGTGAAAGATTTATTGCACAGATGAAAAAAAATATGAACAGATCCAGATGTTCTCATTTCTTTTCATTGTATCTTACATCAGTAAAATCTCTGTGCTAGGACACTGCAACAAGTGATAAGTATTGTCAACTATGTTTGTGCAAATACCACATGGCACCATCAGTTTCACAACATGCCAAATTTGAGCCATGAGATATTAAGTGTGGATTTGCTACACCATTCTAAAGTATGTTAGCTATCACTGAATCAGGTGTTAGTCAAAGTTTTATCTCTGCAAGAACAAATAGTTAAATTTTATGAAACGAATTTTATGAAGAACATAATCAGCAAAATGAATTATTTAAAGAAGAATTCTTTAGGAATCTTTCATTTCTGTGTGATATGGCATCAAATGAAAGCCAAATGAATATTTCTGTGCAAGGTAAAACTAAGTCTATAAATAGTATGGGACCAAAAATAAATCCAAGCATTTTTTCAAAAGTCATCTTTTATTTTTTTGAAATACTTCTTTCTCAAAAGGTAATTTCAGATGAACATTTTCCCCAATTAGCAATGGTCATTTATGGGCAGGAAGACATATGGAGAACATTTGAAGAATGTATTATAAACCTATTAATTAGAGAATACAATGAAACGTTCCCTGACTTTGAGAATCACAGCATCACACTTAAATTACCATTTCAGCCTCACTTAGTTAATATCACCAAGGCACTTAAAGATCTACAGATGAAATTGGTTTTGCTCTCAGTAGATGACATTTTAGAGTCGTTGTTTGATGCTAAGAAAGATCCAATTGAAATGTGGAAAAATCCAGTAGAATGTCCACGTCTTTGGCAATATTCCTGAAAAATTGTTTTTTTTTGTTTGTTTTTTAACCACTTATTTATGCAAATGTACGTTCTCCTACCTAACACAAATAAAAATTCCTTTAGGTCAAAAATGACTGATATCCATCTAGAGGATCAATTGAAACACTGGACCTTCATGCTGAAGTCAAACATTCAAATCCTTTCCAACAAAAAGCTGACACAACAAAGTCATTAAAAGGTTAGCTAACTTTAAAATTAACAAATAGCTTAAGTATATAGTAGTTATATATTTACAAAATATTACACATTTTTAAGTATATCTAATTGAAGTTTCTTGAATATGGCCTTATTTGATTACAGCTGAATACTAATGTGACCTTCCAACATGAAAAGATTCCTCACACCTAGCTTAGACTAACTTGTTCTGAGCCAATGAACACTAAGTTTCATAGAGGGTGTGAGAAAATTTGGAAAAGAGATAGAGTAAATATGAATTTTTTTGGTAATTCACACATTTAATAAATTTTTCTTAATATGTTTGTGAAGGTGCTCTCTAAAGGAACATAGTTAAAGTGAATTATTTTCAGTACAGTTATAGAGTAGAGTCTTTGTTCTGGCATTAACCATGTCCATTTATCCAAATAAATTGACTCCCATTGATGTCATATTTGAGAATTTGTTATGGTACCAAAGATGATTCCTTGGTAGATTTGAACTCACTTTGTCCTTCCAGATGAATTTTGCTATTTTTCTACCTCTAAAAGACAAATTTTTGATAGTTTGATTAGTATGACATAAAATAAATAAATTCATGGAGGTAGAATAGACATTTTTATTATATTGGCTCCCCCTTACCCTTGAACAATTAATATTTCTCCAATTGTTTAAGTCTGTCTTTATCTGTGGGTATGTCTTGACAGGTAGACACAGAAGTACTTCATACTGTCTGAAATTATTTCAAAATGAACTTTTCTTCCTTCTGGGTTTGTTGGTAATATATAGAAATGCTGATGATTTGCGTGGATTCATTTTATATCCTGCAACTTTGCAAAAGTTCTTAATTATTTCAACTAGTTTGTAGTTGATTCTCTTAGATTCTCCAAGTATATCAACGTATATCTGGAGACTGATAATTTTATTTTCTTGTTGCTTATTCTTATTTCTTCAGTTTCTTTTTTTATTCTTGCCTTTTTGTTCTAGCTAGGATTTCTAGCAAAAATTAATAATAGTAATGATAATGACCATCATCGTTTTGCCCCTGTACTTAGTGGGATGACTTCTAGTTCATCCCAACTAAAGATAATTATTATTATTGATTTTAGATGGATACTGCTTTTCATTTAAGAAAAGTTTCATCTACTCTTGGGCTTTCTAGTGTTTTTAATAGGAATGAATATCGTGTTTTGTCAAGATATTATTCTTCATCTATGGACCTAAAAATGTGATTTTTGTTGTTTTTCTTGTTAATATGATAAACTACACTTACAATTTTCCAACTATTAAACCAGCCCTGAATTCTTGTTATAAATCCCACCTGATCATATTTATGATTCATGTATTTCTGTAGTCCCCTTGCTAGTATTTTATTAAAAAACAGTCTTAAAGATAATTTCATTTCCTTTTCTGAATTTTCAATTAAGACCTTCACTGGTTTATGTATATGTTTATACATCGTTCATGACTTTTTATTTCTTAGTGTGCTTGGCATAAAACTGTATGGCATATTCTGATAATTCTATTATTTCTCTACTGTGATTTCACTTTATTTCTAAATGATTCATTTGATTTCCTTTCCTTTTCTTTTTAGAGTGGTTGACTAAAGTTTATAAATTTTATTAGTCTTTTTGAGACAATTTTAGTCTTTCTCATTATGTCTATTTTTTGTTTGCAAATTATCCTTTTTTCTCTAACTCTTCAGAAGTTGCTCTTCTGTATCTATTTTGAATTCTTTAGCTTCTAATTTTTATTTTTTTTCTATTGAGCATAGCTTTACCCACAACCCAGAATTTTTTTGTATGCTTGTCATCACTAGTTTCTTTCATATTTTTTCCATGAGGAGTTTTTGATTTGTTAGAATTTTGTTTCTAGGTTCTATGCTGCTGCTCTCCGTTACTGATTACTATTTACATTGTGCTATGATCTATATAAAATGTTGTGGTTTCTGATGTGAATTTTTTACAATCAGCTTAGTTCTTCTGTGTAATAATATATGGCTTGTTTTCATTAAGGAATAGGCTGAACTATTCGTTTTGTGTTTATATCTGCAGACTCTTACCTGGTGCCTTAGACAAGCTAGGTATTTAATAAATCTTGTTTCACCTGGATGTAAGCCCCATACCTCTTCTGATGTCCCCATCTACATGCTATATTGCCCAATTATTTTCACCTCAATAGAGGAAATTTGTTATTTTGTATAACTTATTTTATACAGTTACAATTACTAGGATCAATACTTCACGTCTTTCCAAATAATAAGTGTTCCAAAAGTTCTGGTAAAGATTTAAGCTACTAAGCTTAAATCTTCAGTAAGATTTTCAGAATACTTTGATTAAAAGAGATGGGAGCAGAATATGTTCTAGGTCATATATAGTCTTGTACTTTATTTCACTTCTTATAATTATAGGCCACGTAGTTATAGGTTAATTGCCTCTACATTGGTGAGAGATGAGGAGTTGTTGGTGGTGGATGACATGATGTTAGTGGATGTATCAATAAATAATTAAAGGGTAAAAATGTTGGTGATAAGCCATACCCTCATTTTGTCTCTAACAGAACCAGCCCTAACCTCCACCCATTTTCACCAGATAATTTTCACTCAAATCCCTCACACTAATATGCACCCTGACAATTTCCCCTCTTCTCCAATGATCATAAGAATCTAATCAGGTCCCAGGCACATACAGCAACACCTGAACACATGCCATTAGTAAAATTCCACTCCCTTTCTCAACAAATACATTCCTGGTCACCTCCTGAATAAATATAGCAGATGCTCTTCTGCGGGATGTTCCGGTATGCAGGATAAGTACTAGGATATTAAAAAATAATTAAGGCCATTTATTTATGCTTTGACTAAAATAATATTGATAATGTTTTATGAGAACCAAATGGCTTTTCATGGTGCTAATAAATTGTGTATTTTGTATTTGTTTTTTGCTCATTCCTTCAAAATGCCTATTTCACTCTATTTCATAATGTATGTCATATATCACTTTTGATTAATATGTATATGTAATTTATAAATAAATAGACATATTGGGATTTTAGACTTTGTTGTTGTTTGCTGTTTTTATTGTTTATTAAGGGTGAATGAACAAAATGTTTGGAGAGCAATGAAGAAGATTGTAGGAGTCAAGCCCTCTTTTTTGAACAAAAGCAATCACTGTTGTAAAATCAAGGATTTTAATTTTTTCCATGTTAAAAACAGGAAAACCCCTTAAGTGAATATTTAATTATTCCAAATCATAAAATAAAGTCAAGTTCTCAATAAAAAACATTACAACACAAATCACTTTTAAAAAGTTAAGCAATTCAAATGGAAGGAAAGTGCTATTTTAGAATGAAATACTTTAAGGAAAGCATTAGATAGAATTTGTTAAACCTGAAGAATTCATTAAGTATGGATACTATTTTTCTTGAGTTCATGTACTCTAAAGGCTCTACTTCCTCTAAATTAAGAATGAGGATATTTAATCATCAGAAGGAAGAAGATGAGGGAAATAATTTTTAAAAGAAAATATTATCTTTAAAAAGGCACTGCTAATGAGCTCTCTGACATACATATATCCTCTTGTTAGTTCATATCAAAAGCTGTGTTTATTAAACTTTATCCTTGGGAACTGGTACAAAACATTGTCATTCGTTAATCTGTTAGTTCCATTATAAACAAGTAGTAATTGAATTCTTACCTACACATTTATTTGGCTGCCAAAGAGTTGACAGCCCCATTAAACTATATAATTGCTTACTCTTATTCCCACATATAAATGAACTTGCTCAAAATCTTTCTTTTTTAATTTTTTAAAATATTTTTTCATATTCAGTATTAATATTCTGCAAATATACATGTATATATGTATATACATATACATGTATATTTAATGTATTACATAGGGCACTGGTAATCCACATACATGTAATTATACACTCATATGTATGCATATACATACATATATGTGTGTGGATATATATGTGTGTATGTATGTGTGTATATGAGTGTGTGTGTGTGTGTATCCTTCCCAATACTTTCACTATTCTCAAACTCTAATTTTAACAAATATCTACTGAGTCAGACAAACTGTTATATTGATCTTCAGAAAATTCCATATGTATAGTCTGCCTTACTTCTTCCAAAATAAAGAAATCATGATTTACTACCACTCCTCTAATAATACAAATAGATATTTTATTGATCAGAGTCATAAGGTTCATTTTTTGATCATCATCTACTTACTTTCCATTGGCTTTTATAACTTTATTCTTCATCAATTCATATAAATCTTCCCATTTTTCTGATTTATTTTATTTGTCATTTCTTAAAGGTTATGAGTATTCCATTACATTCCCCTTGATTTTCCCTAGTAGCCATCTCTTTCATTTTTCTGAGATTTCCTGTTGTTAGAAAGTATCTTCAACAGCTTTGTGTGCTCCCTTGTAAATAGTAATAGAAAGTGCCCTATGAGACAGAGGTATCATTGCAGGACGTATATTACAATTACCTTTGTCTTTGTCTTTAGTAAATACAAGTACATATAGAAACGTGTAAACTCATATATGTACATATGCACATGACGAATATATGTGCCTGTGCACATATACACACACATACATACATGCATAAATATGTGTGTATTTATACACATGCAGAGAAATATATTTGAAGAAGCAAACAATAGCTAGCATTTTATCTCACTTTAAAGTTTGCAAAGCACTTTAAGACTATTATTTTTTTCGATTCTCACAACTCTTTAAACTGAGGCAGACAGAGGTTACGTGACTTTCCCAGTCACGTGCTACAAAGTGTCTCAGACAAATCTGAACAAAATTCCTTCTGACTCCAGATCTAGCACTCTATCCACTGTGCCGTTTAAAATTGTAAACAAATTAGGTTTCCATTGCTTAGGGATTGACTAAATAGTTTAGGATGTGTGAATACAATGACATATTATTGTAACATTAAAAATAATGAACGTGAAGAATTCAGAAAAATCTGTAAAGACAGACATGAATTGATTTCGAGTTAAGTAGGAACAAGAAAATGAGCGTTAAGCTATTTTCCAAATACATCTTTAAATTAATCTAATCAAATATCCAGCTTAAAGAAACTCAGTTTCACAAAGTTATTGAGCACATATTATGAGAAGAATATTGATCTCTGCCCTGAAAAATATGTAAACTGAATAAGATATAAGGATATATGTTGAACCTTTTATTTCATATATAACTCTTGAGCATTCAGAGGAATGTAGATAAACTCCAAATAATGATAATTTGGAATATCAGATATGTATTATAATTTGGAATTTTGAATTATGTATCAAAATATTTATGTGTACAATATATATTTACATATTTGTATATCAATTATAAAAACAAACAAATTCTTAACTCCAATCCTGCTTTTTTCATAGAGCACAGTGGCTTCTTTGATACAGGCATGTTATGCTGGACAATCCTAAGCCAGTGTGTCCTATGTCTCTCAACTGAGACCAAATTCTTCAGAGAGACCTTTAGAGTGTCCTTGTATCACTTCTTCTGATCACCATGTAATTGTCTGCCTTGTGTGAGTTCTCTGTAAGAGTTCTTTAGGCAAATACATGTTTGGCATTCTAACAATGTGACCAGCCAAATGGAACTGTGCCCCTTGCAATAGAATCTGAATGCGTGACAGTTCAACTTGAGAAAGGACCCCAGTGTCCATTACCTTATATTTCCAGGGGATCTTCAGAAGCTTCCCAAGAAAATTTAAATGAAAGGAATTAAATTTTCTGGCATGGCACCGGTAGAGTGTCCATGTTTCATAGGTGTGCAACAGTGAAACTGTCAGTATGATAGGCAGCCTATACCTCCACTCTCCCATGTATTCCTTTGGAGCCTCTCAAAAGCTGAGGTAGCTCTTGCTGTGTGTGCATTATTATCTGTATGTATAGTCCTGGAAAGTACGCTGCAATGGTAGGTGAACTTATTCATAGCATACAAATTTTCACCATTTGCTGTAACCAAAGGTTCCATATATAGATGGTGTGGTTCTGGCTGATAGAGAACTTCTGTTTTCTTGCCATTAAATGTTAGGCAAAAATTAGCACAAATAGGAGAGAATCAATCCATGCTTTGTTGCATTTCAGCTTCAGGCTGTGCTGAGTACCCAATCATTTGTGAGCAAATGTCACACACATCAATCCCCCCTCCAATTTATTCTTGACTTTGTAACCTTTTCAAGTAAATTAATATACTTTCAGTTTGGTAGTTGACCTTGATGCCATTTTCATCCTCACTGAAGGCATCTCTCAACATTGCTGAAAATATCATTCTAAAAAGCATGGGAGAAAGCACACAGTCCTACTTTACTCCATTGTTGAATAGGAAAGCATAAGAGCAACATCCATTATGCAGAACTCATTTAAGCCTGCCATCATGAGACTGGAACACAACACAGATTAATTTTTCTAAGCAAACGCATTTTGTCATGATCTTTCATAGGTCTTTGTGACTATTAAAGGCCTTGTAGATCAATTAATATTGCATACAAACCTCTGTCCTGCTTCTGACATTTGTCCTGGGCTTGTCAGGCAACAAACACTATGTGAACCATTTCTCACTCTTTTCTGAAGCCGCTTCATCTCTCAGGTAGATCATCCTTAGGTGAAGGATCAACTAATGAAAGAGGACTCTGGCAAGAATCTTGCCAGCAATGAAGAAGAGGAAGACCTTCCTATGGTTGTCACAGGACAATCTATTTGGTTTTCATTAATAGAGATGGACAATGCAAACATTCTTCAATGCCTGGGGGATAACCTCCTCTTGACATATAACCTGGAAAATTTCTATCTGCTTTTGTATGAGCAGTGGATCCCTTGCTTTGTAGATCTCTGCTGGAATGGAATCAGCACCAGGTGCTTTGCCACACGAGAAGACCTTAATGGCCCTTAAAAGGTCATCAGTTGGAAGTTTGACTAGAGACAAACAGACTTCAACCTGAGATTAATAGTCAATTGGTTCAACCTTAGTTGGTGATGGTCTGTTGAGAACACCAAGAAAATATTCAGCCCATCTCTCCAAGATCAGTGTTGCTTCATTGTCCCTGAGTAGTCCAGATGTATCAAGGGACTTTGAATTCAGAAAGCAGTGAGAGGAGGACAGTCCTTTTCTATCCCAACATAACAATACGATCTCTACATAGACTCAACTAATTGTACGTGTACCTAGGGTAGAATGCAAAATTTACTTCTCACGTGTGTTTTCTTCCTTTACCAATCAGATATGTGAGCATCAAAAGACTGGTAAGATTGTAGTGTTGGAATTTGATATCTTCCATTGCCTTTGCAACCTAGCAGTAGGGGGAGAAAGTACCCAAGCAAGCAGCAGTAGGAATAGGTTAGTATCAAGGAAAGAATCTTCCTCAAAAACTATGCTACCTGAAAGATAAAGCTTGAGTGTTTGATGAGACAATTACTATGCAGGTGAAATGTAGCATGACTAATCGCAATAATACATACATACATACATGTGTATGTATGTATGTATGTATGTATGTATATAGGTGTGTGTGTATGTGTGTGTGTATAGTCTGTCAACTAACTTTGTTGTTAATATTAAGTTAAAATACTGAACTCTAATTCATTCTGTTAATGCATAAGTTAATGCTTATCATTACTTTTTGTGTGAGAATAAATTGTTCGACCTATACCCAATCCATATCATCTACTGGATATTTATTTTACATCCTTTTTTTTATTGGGCTGGCATAGACTAGAGCCATAAACAGATTTTTACCTTGGAGTAGCTGGAATGCGAATTTAATAAGCCATTGAGTATCAGAACTTGAGAGTCTACTTCCTCTATTGAGAAGTCCAACTGCCCCAAATAATAAACTCAATACATAGCTATATGACTCTATTACAGAACAAGGGGCCATAGAAAACCCTGCCCCTTATATTTTATATGCTAGAAAATGAAAAGACAGACACTGTTTTCATTATAACATAAGTTTATTGGTAAAACTGACTAATATTGTGAAAATTATGAAATTAGAAGAGAAAATTCAATTTAGTGCAATTCAATTCATTAAGCACCAAAGAGAAAGAAAAATAGATCGTGTATTTTGCATTATTTTAAAATTGTTATTCGTGTTGGGAATTTTGACCAGGTGTTCAAATCAATTGATACATCTCAGTAAATTAAAGAATTTCAATGGGAAGAAAAAATATGACATTTTTTCCAGTATAACTGATTTCTTTGTATATCTATGTCTTATATTTTATGCATGTAAAAATATTATTCTGAGAAAAGTTCGAGAGGGTTCACCAGACTGTCAAAGAGATCTATGATATATGCAAAAACATTGAGAACACCCAGATAAGATGCGTGTCATGTCATTTAAAATTAGCACCACACCTTGTACTTTAGATCTTTCAAGTATACCTGACTGACAGTAACTTATTATAAAGCATATACAAAGCTAAATACTATTTACAAAGTTTCTCATTGATTAATTTTAATTTTTCAGGATGTATATTTTACTGTTTAAACAATGTGTTTTTTCTTTTTAACATTTTCCAAAGTGACTAGAAATGTAGCATTATGGATCCCACTTTAGTATTCCTCAAATCTGAAAAGTTATTGTTTATTTTAATTCAACTAAGAAATGAAATAATTTCTCAGCTTTAAGCTATGCTTTCATTATTTCATATCTTCTAAAGTTATTAAGAGTAAGGAGGTTATTCAATTTTCAAGTTCCATATTCATTGTAATAATCAAGGACCAAAGACAACACAAGATTCCAGCTTTTTGTATCCTCTTACACTCAATTTCTCTGTTTAGGGGCTTCATTTCACAGAATCAGTATCAGTTTTACAATGCATTTCAGATGCCAACTAATATAAACTTTGGATAAGTAAGAGTTCTCTCTATAACATACATAAAAAGTGTACCTATAACATTCATTTGAAGATTTCCAATGAGAAGGAGCTTTCTTTAGGCTGATACAGCCCATTCCATGTTGGAATAGTTTTTACTATTAAAAGGTTCATTCTTAAGTTCTGCATATGATGATATATGCGTATATAAGCATAATGTGAGATATACAGGTATGTGTATAAACTTTCAATACATATACCTTTATATCATCATACAACACACATATTACCACATGCTTCCATATCACGGACATATGTGTATACATATGTACATATATATGTACTTGTGTGAGTGTAATACACACACATCATCAGGTTGTTGTTGTTATTGCTATTGTTGGTGCAGAGAGTTGGTGCACTGGATAGAGTGCTGGGACTGAAATCAGGAAGATGCATCATCATGAATTTAATCTGGCCTCAGACACTTATTAGCTGTGTGACCTTGGACAAGTTACTTAACCCTACTGACTTCAATTTTTCATCTGCAAAATGAGCTGGAGAAGGAAATTGTAAACCACTACAGCATCTTGGTCAAGAAATCCCAAATGGGGTCATAAAGAGTCAGGCACTATTGTAACTATTTATCTATTTATTTATCAATTTATCACCGTATACAGCTATGTGATGGACACATATGTACACATATATTACCATATACACATGTGTATCCAGTGTATGTGTGGATGTATGTGTATACATACAGACATGCACATCTACATACACATACATAAATCCTCATCAGTGTATAGTGAAATATATGTATGTTCATGGTGATTTTATACATATATGTATATATGGTGATATACACACCCATATACACACAAATGCATAAGCACATATATCACCCCATATGCCCAAATACTTATATATCATGGGTGTATATAGTTATATATTTGTACACACATACATTGAGATAGAAACATATAACAACATACATATGATAGCTCTCTCTGTGTGTGGGGAGGTGTAATTTACATGTATATATATATATATATATATATATATATATATATATATATATATATATATATATATATATATATAGCTTGGATATGAAGCCTCTGCCAGAGAAATTTGATGCAAAGTTATCATTTTTCCTCATTCAATGACTTTATTTCTTGTCCTGTGGTGTATGAATTTTGTTTTCATGGGTTTTGTTTCATGTAATTAAAGTTATTTATTTTATCTTCTGTAATTGCTTTTATCACATATTTAGTTTAGAATATTTCTCCTACCACAGTTATGAAAAGTCTATGATTTGCTTCTCTTTTATTTTGTAAAATAGATATATCTTTTTTATTAAGGTCACGTATTTCAGTTGATAGATTTTAATATGTGGTTAAGGTGTTTTTTGAAGCCTAATTTCTGGTGAAGTGTTTTCTAGTTTCCCTAACATTTAAAAAAATCCAGTACCAAGTTCTTTCCTAAGTAAATTTCCTCTACTTTATCAAACAGATTGCTGATTATTTTTTTTCTTCCTTGTCTACTATGTTCCATTGCTGCACCTGTTGTTTCTTTTTTTTTACCAAATACAAAAGATTTCAATGACTGTTGTTTTATAATATAATTTGAGGTCTAGATTTTCTGTTCTTTCTTCATTCCTGCATCCCATTATATCTTTTGATCTTTTTTAAAATTTTTTCAAATGCATATTTTTTTCTCTATTTTGACTTCTATAAAATAATCCTTTGACAATTTCATTGGTATAGCATTGAAAGTATAAATTAACTTTGGTAGCATTATCATGTTTATTAATTTGGAATGGCCAAAGAAGAGCACTGAATATTCTTTTAAATATTTAATTATTTATTTTTAAGGAGAACTATGTAAATGAATCTATGTAAATATTTCTGAGCTTTGGTAGATTGATTCCTAAATATTTTGCTGATTTCCTAGTTTACTGATGAGAAATTGATCTTTACAATATGTCTTTTTGAATATTGCTATTATTATGATTATTTAAAAAATGAAACTGATTTTTCAGGGCTTATTTTATGGCCTGTATATTCACTGAAGCTGTGTACTCCTCTTTTCTGATTCCTCAGGATTTTCCATGTAAACCATTATATCATCAACAAACAGGGAGAGTTTTTAACTGGCTTACTTATCTTTATGGCTTTAATTCAATACTCCTGTTTTATTACTTTTCCTAGTGTGTCTAGACTGACAGAAAAAAAGGAGTAGGGAGAAAAGATAGTCTTGCTTTACCTCTTCATTGGAAAAACTTCTGGTACATACCAATTCCATACTGTGTTTGCTTTAGGCTTTAGACATACTTTTAAAAAAATTATTTGCTTTCAGTTTTCAACATATGTGTTAGAGATTAGACTTCTATGTTATAAGTTCATTAGCTTGTTAACATATTAGTGATCTTGATGGCCTCAATATGAAGGCAATTGAAACAGGTTTATTTTATGTGTGTAACTCTCATTTTCTAGAGATTTGAGAGGTCATGAGAATCAGAGAAAATATCTAGGAAGACAAGTACAAATAGAAGTTCAGGCACTTATTAACTGTGTAAACCTTAACAAATCAGTTAACTCTTGCCTGCCTCAGTTTCCCTAACTATAAAATGTTGAACATAATAGCACCTACTTCCCAAGACTGTTTTTAGGATTAAATGAGATAAGATTTATAAAGCACTTAGTATAGTGCCTTGACACTAGAAGGTCCCTAATAAATGCCAAATGACTATATGACTTCAAACCATAAAAACGAATGCTCTACACTTTAAACAAAAGTTTCTCTACTGTTCATTTTCATTTAGATAACACTTCTCAGAAATTTGGTAACTTCCTTGCTTAATTAGAATATGACCCTAAATTTAAGTGCTAAGGAGTAATGTTTCACTGTGCAGATAGAATTTGTCCAAAGTTCAACAATAGTACCAGAAGCAGAAGCAGAAGCAACAAGAACAACAAATCCACAGAAATTTATTAAATTACTACAATATGTAACGTTCCAGGCACTACAGAGATAAATATAGAGAATAAAACTTTACAGTCACCAAGGTTAGGTGTCCTTAAGAATTATATATATACATATATATATATATATATATATATATACACACACACACACACATATATATGCGTGTATATGTATGTATATATGTATATGTATGTGTGCATGTCTATATAGGCACATATATGTACACACAAACACATATGTGTATGTATATATGTGGGATCATGCATGTATATATGCATGTATATGCACACACGGATATACATAAACATATACATGCATGTACATATGCATATCTATACATACACATATGTATGCATACATATACATGTGCATACACACATATATGAATAAACACTTCTTTGAAATGAATAACATTGCCCTGCAAATTCATCTTCCTTGTTTGATGTGTTGACACTGATCAAGTATGCTCATAATTTCAGGCAGAATTTTGACATGACTGGTGATGGAGGAAAACCAAGGGACAAATTTCCTCTAGTTTTCAGTTTCTGGCTGGAATCCTAAGTGAATTTGTAAAGGGACCAAAGTTCTATGGCAACCAAGCTCCAGAATAGGAATTGCATCACCATACAGTTGACAGTTTTCCCTTGTAAATAACCTATTGGTACTGGAGCAGGAATGACACTGAAAATCTGCCCAGAGGATCAAGAGTTTTTTTTTTTCTTAAAACTTCCAAAAAACTTGTAATCAAAGATAAGGGGTAGGGGTTCCATCAAATGATTTTCAGTGCTTTCCAAAGTGTTAACAGCCCATTTTAACTCTGATTCCTTTTTTAATAACTTCATTCTCAGCTGTTAGATTGTTAGTCATTTACAGACTAAATTCATGTGAAGGAACTGAATCTACAATTGTAAGCGACTGTCAAAAAATCATTTCTTGATGTCCTTTAAAAGAGTTGTGAGAATATACTTCCTTTTTTTATATACTCTACTATTTCCCAGCAAATTCTAGGGAATGTTAAATCTTCTTTGTCCCTCAAATCTTCATTTATACCAGACACAATTTGATCTATTATCAGTCATCCTTTAGCGTGATAGAAGATTAGTGAAGAGATAGCTCTCAGGTATGCTTCTTTCTCAAGGGAAACTGTGATTGTTCTGTGTCAGGGAATTTATATGGCGGCATTTAACCATTCATTAAAAGCTGTCGTGAAGCATACTGACAAATAAATTGAAGACTCTTAAAAATTTCATGTTAATGGATAGGGGGTTACAAAAACAGCTCTTCAAATTCACAAACCTGACAAATTGTTAATTAAAAGTCAGTGAAGGAAGGTGAAGTTGAAACATAACCTTGGACCGTCAGGGGCTGGGCTCTTTGTACTTTGCCACCAGAAGAACATGCAAATAAAAACTAAAATGACAATTAAAAAAACTCCCTTTCTGCCACATCATTGAAGTCTATCAACACAGGCATGAAGATGATTTTCATGCATGATATCAACTGGCTGCCAGTGACTTACACTGAAATAATTAGAGTTAAAGATACATTTTCATTTTTTCACTATTGTCTTTGAAATGCATTTACTCACATATTGCCTAGGAAAATGGCATTAGGTTATTTCAAATTATTAAAAACTTGGAAAAGGAATCTGTTCACTTGTAAGCCCTATTGTACCTAAAACTGTTACATCTTTTCTATATCTAGTAAAGGCTAGATAAGATGCCAGGAGAGAATTTCAAAAATTAGTTCAATATCATGTAACTTTCTTTCTATTTTCAGTGTGTTAGCAATTTTCATTCTGTCTTGCAAGTATGTCATCCCTAATGATCCTTTGATATCTTCATAATCTATAAATGAGATTTCATTCTTAACTACTTATTCATGCCCAACCTATTCAATCAAATGCCAAGTTCCTTCACTTCTGATTATGCAATACTGCTTTTATACATCTGCTTTTCTCATTTTATATATTTGCCACTTTGACACATGGCCTCATGATCAGGGACTCCTCCAATAACCTGCTGATTGATCTCCTTGACTCAAATCTCTTTATTGGTTGATTTTCTATTCTGATGAGAAAGTGATTATCCCAACACATAGGACTGATGATGTCAACTCCTGATAATGTGAACTTGATCAACTCCTGTGATTCCATATCACCTATTTGGCCTTTGAAACATTTTACAAGTTCATACTTCCCTGTCTTTCTAGTATTTTTAAACATGACTTTATTCTACATACTCTACAATGCTGTTACTCTTGGTTTCTTCAAGCAAATAACAAGAAAACCATCATCTATAACTCTGGTCATTATTACCAAACATGCTAAATTACTGTTTCCCATGCCTTTGATCTCTCACTTCTTACCTCTTCCTCAGGGCTTCCCTGGCTTTCTCCAAGAAGAAACTCTAATACCACTTTCTGCAAGAGGCTTTCACATTACCCCCTCCCATATATTCTCCTGAGATTACCTCCAGTTTACTCTGTATATATTGTTATCTACATGAAAATTAACAATATGGCAGCTTTTGTTTAAAGTGTAGAGTATTGGTTTTTATGGTTTGAAGTCATATAGTCATTTGGCATTTATTAAGGACCTTCTAGTTTCAAGGCACTATGCTAAGTGCTTTATAAATCTTATCTCATTTAATCCTAAAAACAGTCTTGGGAAGTAGGTGGTATTATGTTCACCATTTTGTACTTAGGGAAACTGAGCCAGACAAGAAGTGAGTGACTTGTTAAGGTTTACCCAGTTAATAAGTGCCTGAACTTCTATTTGAACTTGTCTTTCTAGATATTTTCTCTGATTCTCATGACCTCTCAAATCTCTTGAAAATGAGAATTACACACATAAAATAAATCTGTTTCAATTGCCTTCCTGTTGAGGCCATCAAGATCACCAATATGTTAACAAGCTAATGAGCTAACGAAACAAACTAAGTGTGTTTGTGTGTGTGTGTGCATAATTATTTGCATGTGAATTATTTGAAAGCAAGGATTTTTTAAAATCTTTCTTTGTATCCCCAATATTAAGCACAGATGCTTGCAGATGGTTAGGACTTAATAAACTTTTTTTGGCTGTTTGATGGCCTAACCGCTGTTTGAGATAGTTAGAAAGAGCCCTGTGTGTTGAATAGACTCCCTCGGAAGGAATTTATGAGATGGCACGTGTTAATGTCACACAGGATGGGCAATCATGGATGGCTTACAATCTGCAATATTGGAAAGAATACCTACAGCTGAAGAGATTATCGGATCAATTAGGATATTGGCATATTGGATAAGCTCACAAAGCACCTGAAGATTGGGTTATCTTGATAAATAATAGATAGCACCTGATAACAGAAAAGTCATCTTAATACAAACTACTAATATGTTTCCTAGTTGTTAATATTAGCTAATGATGAGTCACTTTACTCTGGTCGGTGTCGAGGGAGGTACCAGAAGGCTCAGTAGAAAGACCTGATTTCGTTGGGGAGCCCAAAAAGGGACCTGTTCAGAGTCTGAGGTGCACTGGGATAGAAAATTATCTGTTGGTATCCTATGGTGGGTATTAGCAGCAACATGTATAATTTAGCATCCTTTCTAAGCTAACAACTTATGCTAATTTTAAGTTGCCAGTTCACCTCAATGCTATCACTACCTTTTTAAACTTAGGATGCAGTAACAATGTCAGGAAGCAAATCAGATCCAGGACTTATTCTTTAGAATCCTATGTGGGTACAACTAAATAGAAAATTCACTCTAGTATGTTGAATGTTATAGGAAAATAGTGAAATAAAACATTAAAAAGTTATTCTTAAAGTCATTCAACGTCTTTGTGCCTCAGTTTCTTCAACTATAAAATGAGAATAATGAATCTATATACATCTTGCACGATTGTTCTGGAAGAAAACAAAACTTTTGGAAAAAAATAATATTTATTATAGTAAATGCTTAATAAATACTTGATGCAAAATCAGTAGCAAATATACAAAGAACATTTTTACTTAGGAACAGTTAGATTTAGCACTCTACATTAGGTCAGGCAATGACATGGAATTGCAATCTCTAGAGAAAAAAGAAAATTTCTTGAGGAAATGAAATAGAGTAGTCTCAATTCTCCATTTAGCTTTGCCAGGAGTATCTTTTTCAATTTAAGGTAATCTCTGAGTTTTGACTTTCTGGGATAGTGAGGAGTAAATGAGCAGAGACTGCTCTTTGCCATAGACATCAGGCCTTCATTTTTCTCATGGCAAAAAAGATTTGAATTGTTGATTTTGAAAAAGTCAGCAGAAATTAAATATAGGTCTACTGAGCATGCTTTTCCAGTTAAAGGCTATTGCATATAGTGAAAACAGGAACAGTTTTTGAGCTTAATCTTGAATCTTATCTGTATTCTTCATGGTATGCTCACACAGTAAACCATGAGATGGTCTTTTTCTTTTCCATTAATCTTTATTGGCTAGTTCATTGATTCAGCATTATGTTAGTGATAAAGTATATGAGTTTTTGTAATTTTGTATGGTAACTTGCATTGTGCCCCATAAAAAATGATCAAGACTTTTCCCTCCCTACCAAAGAGGAAGTAGGAAAAGGACTTATGGCAATAATTCATCCATCACATTGTTTATGGTTAATATTAGGCAAGGCAGTAGTACATTTGATAGATCTCAACTCTTTTATTGAAAAATAGTTTTTTTTTCCTTATTTTTTCTCTTTTTTAATGTTTATTTATTTTTAATTTTCAACATTCATTTCCACAAAATTTTGAGTTCTAAATTTTCTCCCCATCTCTCCACTCCCACCACTCTAAAACGCCATGCCTTCTGATTACCCCTTCCCCATTCTGTCCTCTCACCTATCACACCCACTCTTCCCTTATCCTCAACTTTTCTCTTGTCTTGTAGGGCAAGATAAATTTCTATATTCCATTACCTGTATTTCTTATTTCCCAGTTGTATGCAAAAACTATTTTCAACAATCTTTTCTAAAACTTTGAGTTCCAATTTCTCTCCCTTCGTCCTTCCTCATCCACCCCCACTGAGAAGGCAAGCCATTCAACATAGGTTATATATGTGTAGTTTTGCACACGACTTCCATACTAGTCACGTTGTGTAAGACTATGTTCCCCTCCATCCTCTCTTGCACCCCATTCATTCTATTGTCTCTTTTGACCTTGTCCCTTCACAAAAGTGTTTTCTTCTAATTCCTCCCTCCTCCCATTTGCTCTCCCTTCCACTATCTCCCCCACCCCACTTATACCCTTCTCCCCTATTCTCCTATAGTGTAAGACAGATTTTCATACCAAATTGAGTTTGCATGTTATTCCCTCCTTAAGCCAAATGTGACGAGAGTAAGTTTCATATGTATGTATATATAATCCCTCTAACTACCAAAGTACTGAGAAAACTTTCAAGAGTTACAAATATTATCTTTCCATGTAGGAATGTAAGCAGTTCAACTTTAGTCAGTCCTTTATGCTTTAGTTATCCTGTTTACCTTTTTATGCTTCTCTTGTTTCTTGTGTTTTAAAGTCAAATTTTCTATTCAACTCTGGTCTTTTCATCAAGTATGTTTGAAGGTCCTCTATTTCATTGAATGATCACTTTTCCCCTGAAGTATTATACTCAATTTTGCTGAGTAGGTGATTCTTGGTTTTAATCCTACTTCCTTTGACTTCTAGAATATTGTATTCCAAGTCTTCAGTTCCTTAATGTAGAAGCTACTAGATCTTGTGTATTCCTAATTTTATTTTCACAGTACTTGAATTGTTTCTTTCTAGCTAATTGCAATATTTTCTCCTTGACCTGGAAACTCTGGAAACTGCCTAAAATATTCCTAGGAGTTTCTCCTTTCAGATATCTTTCAGGAGATCATCAGTGGATTCTTTCAATATATATTTTGCCCTCTGGTTCTATAATATCAGGGTACTTTTCCTTGATAATTTCATGAAAGACTATGTCTAGGCTCTTTTTATGAACATGGCTTTCAGGTAGTCCCAACATTTATAAATTTTCTGTCCTGGATTTACTTTAAAGATCAGTTGTTTTTCCAATGAGATATTGCACATTTTCTTTTATTTTTTTCATTCATTTACTTTCGTTTTTTAATTCCTTAGTTTTTCGTAAAGCCATTAACTTCCATCTTCCCCATTCTATTTTTCTTCAGTGAGTTTTTGAACTTCCTTTTCCAATAGGCTAATTCTGCTTTTTAAAGCATTATTTTCATCATTAACTTTTTGAACATCCTTTACCATTTGAGTTAGTCTGTTTTTAAAGGTGTCATTTTCTTTTTTTTTTACTTATTTTATTTTTTAAAATTTTTTATTATTTTTTTAACATTCATTTTCACAAAATTTTGGGTTTCTAAATTTTCTCCCCTTTTGTCCCCTCTCCCCACCCCAAAACACAGAGCATTCTGATATCCCTTGTCACCAATCTGCCCTCTCTTCTATCATCCCTCCCTTCCCTTTTTCCCATCTTCTCTTTCGTCCTGTAGGGCCAGATAAGTTCCTATACCCCATTACCTGTATTTCTTATTTCTTTGTTGCAAGAATAGTACTCGATAGTTGTTCCTAAAACTTTGAGTCCCAAATTCTGTTCATCTCTCCCTCCCCACCCATTCCCTTTGAGAAGGCAAGCAATTCAATATAGGCCATATCTGTGTAGTTTTGCAAATGACTTCCGTAATAGTCTTGTTGTGTAAAACTAACTATATGTCCCTCCATCCTATCCTGCGCCCCATTGCTTCTGTTCTCTCTTTTGATCCTCTCCCTCCCCAAGAGTGCTGACTTCAAATTGCTCCCTCCTCCCATTGCCCTCCCTTCCATCCTCCCCCCCACCCTGTTTATCCCCTTCTCCTCCACTTTCCTGTATCGTAAGATAGGTTTTCATACCAAAATGTGTATGCATATTATTCCTTCCTTTAGTCGAATGTGAGGACAGCAAACTTCATGTTTTTCTCTCACCTCTCTTCTTTTTCCCTCCACTGAAAAGTCTTTTGCTTGCCTCTTTTATGAGAGATAATTTGCCCCATTCCATTTCTCCATTTATCCTCCCAATGTATTTCTCTCTCACTTCTTAATTTAATTTTTTTAAGTTGTGATCGCATCCCATTCAATTCACTCTGTGCTGTGTGTGTGTGTGTGTGTGTGTGTGTGTGTGTGTAATCCCACCAACTACCCAGATACTGAAAAGTTTGAGGAGTTACAAATATCGTCTTTCCATGTAGGAATGTAAACAGTTCAACTTTAGTAAGTTCTTTATGATTTCTCTTTGTTGTTTACCTTTTTATGCTTCTCTTGACTCTTGTATTTGAAAGTCTAATTTTCTTTTCACCTCTGGTCTTTTCATCAAAAATGCTTGAAAGTCCTCGATTTCATTGAAATACCATTTTTCCCCTGAAGTATTATACTCAGTTTTGCTAGGTAGGTGATTCTTGGTTTTAGTCCAAGTTCCTTTGACTTCTGGAATATCATATTCCATGCCCTTCAGTCCCTTAATGTAGAAGCTGCTAGATCTTTTGTTATCCTGGTTGTATTTCCACAATACTTGAATTGTTTCTTTCTAGCTGCTTGCAATATTTTCTCCTTGACCTGGGAACTCTGGAATTTGGCCACAATGTTCCTAGGAGTTTCTTTTTGGATCTCTTTCAGGAGGTGATGGGTGGATTCCTTGAGTACTTATTTTGCCATCTTGTTCTAGAATATAAGGGCAATTTTCCTTGATAATTTCATGAAAGATGATGTCTAGGCTTTTTTTTTTTTGATCAAGGCTTTCAGGTAATCCCATAATTTTTAAATTGTCTCTCCTGGATCTATTTTCCAGGTCAGTTGTTTTTCCAATGAGATATTTCACATTATCTTCCATTTTTTCATTCTTTTGGTTTTGTTTTGTGATTTCTTGGTTTCTCATAAAGTCATTAGCCTCCATGTGTTCCATTCTAATTTTGAAAGAACTATTTTCTTCAGTGAGCTTTTGAACCTCCTTTTCCATTTGGTTAATTCTGGTTTTTAAAGGATTCTTCTCCTCATTGGCTTTTTGAACCTCTTTTGCCATTTGAGTTAGCCTATTTTTCAAGGTGTTATTTTCTTCAGCATTTTTTGGGTCTCCTTTAGCAAGGTGTTGACCTGCTTTTCATGCTTTTCTTGCATCTCTCTCATTTCTATTCCCAGTTTTTCCTCCACCTCTCTAACTTGATTTTCAAAATCCTTTTTGAGCTCTTCCATGTCCTGAGCCCATTGAATATTTATTTTGGACGTCTGGGATACAGAAGCCTTGAGTTCTATGTTTTTCCCTCATGGTAAGCATGTTCTTCCTCATCTGAAAGGATGGGAGGAGATATCTGTTCACCAGGAAAGTAGCCTTCTATGGTCTTATTTTTTTTTCCACTTTTATGGGCATTTTCCCAGCCAGTGACTTGACTTCAAAGTTTCTTCTCCACACCCACCTCACCTCCAGATCTGACCATCTCGTGCTTGGGAGCTAAGATTCAAATGTTGCTTCCCAGCCTCAGGGCTTTTGGCAGGGGCAGGGCTGCTATTCAGTATGAGATTAAGTTCAGATGCTCAGGTGGGGGCAGGGCTGCCACACGGGGCTTAGTTCCCTCAGGGGATTTAGGAGGAGTCCTTCAACAATGGATCTGACCTCCTGACTGCTTTGAGAGCTCCTGTCTTCTGCTGCCTCCCGAGAGGGGCCTGAGTTATGGAGACACCCCACTCCCCTCTCGGAGAGCTGAGAAGACCCTCTCATTGACCTTTGGCGCCTGTGGGTGGAGGGACCTACGTGGCCTCTGGAGATTCTGTCACTGAAGCCTGCTCAGATCTGCTCCTCTTGGTGCCATGCGGCCAAGGCAGGGCTGGGCTCTGCTCTGGGTCCTGGTGCACAACGGAACTTTCAGGTCAGTTTTTCAGGTCTCTCTGGAACAGAAATCTCCTCCACTCTGTTGTTCTGAGGCTTATGCTGTTCCACAATTTGTTGGGAGTTCTTCTTTTATGAGCGGTATTTTTTTATGAGCTGGGGGTGCGGAGGTAGCATATGTGTATCTTTCTACTCTGCCATCCTGGATCCTCCCCTTGAAATAAAGGTATTAGTTTCTTCAACATTTGTGGGTCTCCTTTAGCAAGGTATTGACTTACTTTTCAGGCTTTTCTTTCATCTCTCTCATTTCTCTTCCCATTTTTTCCTCCACCTCTCTCACTTGTTTTTCGGAATCCTTTTTGAGTTTTTCCATGGCCTGAGACCATTTCATATTTATTTTGAAGATTTTGGATGCAGAAACCTTGATTTTTATGTCTTCCTCTGGTGGTATGCATTGTTCTTCCTCATCAGAGTGGATTGAAGAAAATGCTTGTTCTCCAAGCAAGTAACCTTCTATAGTCTTATATTTTTTTTCTCCTTTTGGGGGGCATTTTCCCATCCAGTTTCTTGACTTTTGAGTCCTTTGTCAATAGCAGGGTATACTCTGGGGACGTGTAAGTTCTCAGTTCCTCCCAGGTGGTGCAATCAAGAGAGAGGAATTTACTCCTCTGCTGGCCTATGCTCTGGTCTGGAAGCTACTACTAGCTTTTCTGCCCAGGATCTGTATGATTCTCTCTCCACAACGACTGCCTCCAACTACAGCACACCAGCACTACTCCTCACCCCAGGGCAGCAATTCGGACTGAGGCCCAGGTCAGAAGCTTAATTTCCCCAAGATCTTTAGGCTGAGGGTTACAAAAATGGACACTGCCCCGCTGGGCTGCTGGGGCCAGACTGTATTCCATTCTCATCCAGGTGAAAGAGCTTTCTCACTGACCTGACCTTTGAAGATGTCTTTGACTTTTGTGGGTTGAGGAATCTGGGAACTTAGGCTGCTGGGGATTCTATCTCCTGAGGCTTGCTCCTGTCCTATCCCTGACATGCAGTCAACATTAGGCTGGAATCCGTGTGCCATGCTCCTCTCTGAGACTGGTGGGGTAGACCTTCCTTGTCAGCCCTTCAGGCTTCCTTTGACTGGAAATCTCTTTCACTCTATCTTTTGTGGCTTCTGCTGCTCTCGAATTTATTTAGAGTAATTTTTTATAGGTATTTCATGGGCTGTGGGGGAAGAACTCTTACAGGTCTTCCTTATACTCTGCCACCTTGGCTCCACTTCTCAAAAATTATTTCTAAATATTAGAGTAAAAATTCCTCTGACAACCACATAATACTTGAGGCTCTGTGAGAATCAAATGAAGCAACTTCTGAAAATATTACCCAAGCCACTGCTTGAATATGAAAAAAAATGCCACTACTGTCTATCATAGACACAAAGTCAAGAATCGAGTGACTCAGCTATTTCAACACAGATGTTGCATCCTAGAAATACTGAATGGCCAAGCAATCTAATTGGTCCAGCATTGCAATCAGAGTCCAGTAATAGAAAGGTCTACATGGTGTTGTATGGCAGTGATTGTCCAGTGGCATATTGGTCTGCTTAGTTCTAGCAAGTAGCCATTGACCAGTGACAGAACAGGCTGCCTATCCCAGTCTGATACCTTAAGATGGTGAAGCACAAGCTCACCTGCTGATTGGCCTGCTTAACATAACTCAGTAGCATATTAGCATATCCAGCTGGGACACTGTATGTATGATTAACCTTGCTGATCAAGCCATTGAACTGGCATGCTAACCCCTATGAGGAGTCAGTCCAGATGAGCTTTGGAAGTTATAATCTCATAATACTGAGTGAAAATGGTAAAGGTCCTCCAAAGAAAGAAAAGACATTGAGGTTCTACCATTGACAGATGGAAATTAACCTTAGAACCCATCTATGCCACGTCCACTTTTGTCTTACTACCTCCAAATTTTAGGTTCGTGTTCACTTTTTTCCTCATGGACTTTATGTGTATTATTCTAATTGTGTGCCCATAGGTTTGGGGAAAATTCTTTGTACTTATAGCATTGCTATACTTTGCAATACTTCTAGAATATCGTACAATAAAATCCAGATGACTAGGATTCATAGAAAGTCATCAAAGATCATTCTGAAGTTTAGCTCACTCCAAAATAAAATTATCAAACATCAGAGTTTCAGTAACAAAGAAGATAGGAAGACATAGCAACCACACGATCATCAACAACCATAGTAACAATAAGAAGTTATTGTTATTATTGTCCTCATGTTTACACAGTGCTTAAAAGTTTGCAAAACACTTTACAAATATTCCATTTTATCCTCACAACAGCCCTGAAGGAATTTGCTATTTTTTTTGTAATGTTTAACAATCACTGCCATACAATTGTGATTTTATCCCCCCACCAACCCCTCACTCCCCCCCTCCCTCCCCACGACTGCATACAATTCTGTATAGATTCTACATATACTTTCCTATTGAGTATATTTTCACTATAGTCATGCTATGTAGTCAGACTAAGATAAATGAAAGAAATCGTATAACAAATCAGAACATGATACACAAACACATACACATACACAAACATGATCTGCTACAATATGTGAGTGACTTCCATATTTCTCTCTCTGAGTGTGGCAGGCATTTTGCCTTGAGATCCTCCATTGGGATTTTTTTTTTTTTTTTGGTAAGAAGTTCTTGTGTTATTACAAAAATCTAAGTCTACCAGAAAAAACTCTCACACACTGTGGTTGTTGCTGTGCATAAAGTTCTCCTGGTTCTGCTCCTTTCACTCAGCATCAGGTCATATAAGTACTTCCAGGCCTCTCTGAAGTCTTCTTGTTCATCATTTCTTATGGCACAATAGTACTCCATTACATTCATATACCATAATTTATTCAGCCATTCCCCAATTGATGGACATCCCCTTGACTTCCAGTTTTTGGCAACTACATAGAGTGCTGCTATAAATATTTTTGTACATGTGGGACCCTTTCCCATTTTTATGATCTCTTGGGGATATAGTCCTAATAGCGATATTGCTGGGTCAAAGGGTATGCACATTTTTGTAGCCCTTTGGGCATAGTTCCAAATTGCTCGCCAGAATGGTTGGATGTGCTCGCAGCTCCACCAACAATGAATTAGTGTTCCAACTTTCCCACATCCTCTCCAGCATTTATCATTTTCTTGTTCTGTCATGTTTGCCAATCTTATAGGTGTAATGTGGTACCTCAGAGTTGTTTTGATTTGCATCTCTCTAATCAATAGTGATTTAGAGCATTTTTTCATATGATTATAGATAGCCTTAACCTCTTCCTCTGAAAATTGCCTGTTCATATCCTTTGACCATTTATCAATTGGGGAATGACTTGTATGATTATACATTTGGACCAGTTCTCTATATATTCTAGAAATGAGGCCTTTATCCCCGAGCTTAGCTGTAAAAATTCTTTCCCAATTTACTACATCCCTCCGGATTTTGGTTGCATTGGGTTTGGTTGTGCAAAAACTTCTCAGTTTAATGTAATCAAAGTTATCCATTTTGCATTTCATAATGCATTCTATCTCTCCTTTAGTAAAGAATTCTTCCCTTCTCCATAGATCTGATAAATACACTATTCCTTGCTTCTCCAGTTTATTCATGGTATCAATCTTTATACCTAAATCATGTACCCATTTGGACTTTATTCTTGTGTACGGTGTCAGGCATGGGTCTATGCCTAATTTCCGCCACACTGTTATCCAGTTTTCCCAGCAATTTTTGTCAAACAACGAGTTCTTATCCCAGAAGCTGGGGTCCTTGGGTTTATCAAACAGAAGGTTGCTATATTCCTTGCCTACTGCATCTTGAGTGCCAAGTCTATTCCACTTGTCTACCTCTCTGTTTCTTAGCCAATACCAAGTGGTTTTGAAAATTGCTGCTTTATAGTACAGTTTGAGGTCTGGTAGCGTTAGGCCACCTTCCCAAGCATTTCTTTCCATTAGTCCCTTTGATATTCTGGACTTTTTGTTTTTCCAAATGAATTTTGCTATTATTTTGTCCAACTCTAGAAAGTAATTGTCTGATAGTTTAATTGGTATGGCACTAAATAAGTATATTAATTTGGGTAGAATTGTCATTTTTATTATATTAGCACGGCCTATCCATGAGCAACTAATGTTTTTCCACTTACTTAAATCTGACTTTATTTGTGCAAAAAGTGTCTTGTAATTGTGTTCATATAATCCCTGGGTTTGTTTTGGCAGGTAGACTCCTAAGTATTTTATACTGTCTACCCTAACTTTAAATGGGATTTGTCTTTCTATCTCTTGCTGTTGGACTTTGTTGCTAATATATAGGAATGCAGAAGATTTGTGTGGGTTTATTTTGTACCCTGCAACTTTGCCAAAGTTGTTTATTAATTCTAGTAATTTTTTACTTGAATCTCTGGGATTCTCTAGGTAAATCATCATATCATCTGCAAAGAGTGATAACTTAGTTTCTTCTTTGGCTATTTTAATTCTTTGGATATCTTTATCTTGTCTAATTGCTACAGCTAACATTTCTAGTACCATATTAAATAATAGTGGTGATAATGGACAATCTTGTTTCACCCCTGATCTTATTGGGAATGCATCTAGCTTATCCCCATTGCATATAATGCTTGCTTAAGGTTTTAGATAGATACTGCTTATTATTTTATGGAAAGTTCCCTTTATTCCTACATTCTCCAATGTTTTTAGTAGGAATGGATGTTGTATTTTGTCAAAAGCTTTTTCTGCATCTATTGAGATAATCATGTGGTTTTTGTTAGCTTTGTTGTTGATGTGATCGATAATGCTAATAGTTTTCCTAATATTGAACCAGCCTTGTAGTCCTGGTATGAATCCTACCTGATCATAATGTATTAATCTCGTGATAAGATGCTGTATTCGTTTTGCTAGAATCTTATTTAAAATTTTTGCATCTATATTCATTAGGGAAATTGGTCTATAATTTTCTTTCTCTGTTTTGTCTCTTCCTGGTTTGGGTATCAAAACCATATTTGTATCATAGAAAGAATTTGGGAGGACTCCTTCTTCCCCGATTTTCAAGAATAGTGTATGTAGTATTGGAATTAACTGTTCTTTAAATGTTTGATAGAATTCACTTGTGAATCCATCTGGCCCTGGAGATTTTTTCCTAGGGAGTTCATTGATGGCTTGCTCAATTTCTTTTTCTGAGATGGGGTTGTTTAAGTATTCAACTTCCTCTTCTGTTAATTTGGGCAATTTGTATTTTTTAAAATATTCATCCATCTCGTTTAGATTATCGAATTTGTGGGCATAAAGTTGGGCAAAGTAGTTTCTAATTATTGTTTTAATTTCCTCCTCATTGGAGGTGAGTTCACCCCTTTCATTTTTAATATTAGTAATTTGGTTTTCTTCTTTCTTTTTTTTAATCAGATTGACCAAAGGTTTATCAATTTTATTAGTTTTTTCATAAAACCAACTATTGTTTTTATTTATTAATTCAATAGTTTTCTTAATTTCAATTTTATTAATCTCTCCTTTGGTTTTCAGTATTTCTAATTTGGTATTTACTTGGGGATTTTCAATTTGTTCTTTTTCTAGCTTTTTCAACTGCAAGCCTAAGTCATTGATCTCCTCTTTCTCTATTTTATTTATGTAAGCATTCAGAGATATAAAACTTCCCCTAATAACTGCTTTTGCAGTATCCCATAAGTTTTGGTATGTTGTCTCACTATTGTCATTCTCTCGAATGAAATTGTTGATTGTTTCTATGATTTCTTCTTTAACCCAACCCTTCTTTAGAATTAGATTATTTAGTTTCCAATTGATTTTTGGTTTCTCTTTCCATGGCCTTTTATTACATGTAATTTTTAATGCATTATGATCTGAAAAGGATGCATTGATTATCTCTACCTTTCTGCACTGGATTGTGAGATTTTTATGTCCTAGTACATGGTCAATTTTTGTAAATGTTCCATGTACCGCTGAGAAAAAAAGTATATTCCTTTCTATTCCCATTTAATTTTCTCCAAAGATCTATCATATCTACCTTATCCAGAGTTTTATTTACCTCTTTAACCTTTTTCTTGTTTATCTTGAGGTTGGATTTATAGAGTTCAGAGAGGGGGAGGTTGAGGTCCCCCACTAGTATAGTTTTGCTATCAATTTCTTCCTTCAACTCCCCCAACCTCTCCTCTAAGAATCTGGATGCTATACCACTTGGAGCATACATGTTTAGTAATGATATTGCTTCATTGTCTATGGTGCCTTTTAGCAGGATATAGTTTCCATCCCTATCCCTTTTGATTAGATCTATTTCTGCTTTTGCTTTGTCTGAGATTAGGATTGCTACTCCTGCCTTTCTTACATGAGCTGAAGCACAATATATTCTGCTCCATCCTTTGACCTTTATCCTATGTGTATCCCCCCGTTTCAAATGTGTTTCTTGTAAGCAGCATATTGTTGGATTATGGCTTTTAATCCATTCTGCTATCCGTCTCCGTTTTATGGGAGAGTTCATTCCATTCACATTCACAGTTATGATTACAATCTGTGTATTTCCCTCCAACCTCTTTCCCACCATTTGTGCTTTTAGCTCTCCCGTCTCCCTTCCCCTCCTCAATAGTATTCACTTTTCTCCCCCTCCTCCTGCAGCCTTCCCCTCCTTCTTTTGACCCCCCTCCCTTTTAGTCCCCTTTACTCTTATTGCTTCTTTCCTCCCTTTTAGCCACCCTCCCCTTTCTTCCCCCTTCCCCTCCTACTACCTATAGAGCTAGTTAGGCTTATCTACTTAAGATTATTGTTCCCTCCTTTGAACAAATCAGATGAGAGTACCTCTCAAACAATGCTCATCTCCCTCCCCTCCTTCCCTCTACTATAGTTTTGTACTTCTTCCTGTGATATAATTTGCCATTTTCTGCTTCCCCTTTTCCACACCTCCTATTACATTCCCTTCTCATACTTAAATCATATTTTGACATGACATCATTTACTTTATGCCCGTTCCCTCTACATATATCCCTTTTATCATAATAGCTGCACAGTTCTCAAGATTAACAGGTATCATCTTCCCTTATAGGGAGGTAAACAGTTTGCCCTAATTGAGTAGCAAGTTTTTGTTTTTGTTTTTTCCCCTCTGTTTACCTTTTTATGATTCTCTGGAGACCTGCATTTGAAGATCAAATTGTCTATTGAGTTCTGGTGTTTTGGTCAGGAAGCTCTGGAAATCCCTTATTTCGTTGAATGACTTTCTCCTTGCTGGAATGTTATGCTGAACTTTGCTGGGTAGTTGATCCTTGGTTGAAGTCCCAACTCCTTTGCCTTACGGAATATTGGGTTCCAATTCTTTTGATCTTTTAATGTAGAAGCTGCAAGGTCCTGTGTGATCCTGACTGTGTGTCCTTGATATTTGAATTGTTTCTTTCTGGCTGCTTGTAGTATTTTCTCCTTCACTTGATAGCTCTGGAATTTGGCAACTATATTTCTTGGGGTTTTGAGTTTGGGATCCCTTTTGGGAGGGGAACGGTGGATTCTTTCGATGACTATTTTGCCCTCTGAGTCTCTTACTTCTGGACAGTTTTCCTTGATGATTTCCTGGAAGATATTGTCCAGACTCTTTTCTTCATCATGGGTTTCTGGCAGGCCAATAATTCTTAGATTTTCTCTCCTGGATCTATTTTGCAGGTCAGTTGTTTTTCCAATTAAATATTTTACATTTTCTTCTATCTTTTCATTCTTTAGATTTTGTTTGACTGATTCTTGTTGCCTCATTGAGTCATTAGTTTCTACTTGCCCAATTTTAATCTTCATCGTAGTGTTTTCTTCAGTTAGCTTTTCCATCTCCTTTTCCATCTGACCAATTTTTCCCTTTAAGGAGCTATTTTCTCCATTTAATTTTTGTACTTCTTTTTCCATTCGACCAATTTTCCCAGTTAGGTTTTGAGTTTCCTTTTCCATCTAATCAATTTTCCCAATTAGGTTTTGGGTTTCCTTTTCCATTTGATTAGCTCTTCCTTTTAGGGAATTATTCTCTCCAGTTAATTTTTGAACTTCCTTTTCCATTTCTTCAATTTTCTTTTTCAGGGTGATGTTCTCATCAGTGAATTCTTTTTTTATAGTTTTAAAATCATTGGCCAGTTTTTCTTTTATATCCTTCTTCAGACATTCCAGGTAATCTAGTTGTGCTTGCGAGAAATTCATAGTCCCATCTGAGGTTTCAGATGGAAGTACAGTCTCAGCTCTAACCTCTTTGGTGTTTGTGTTTTGGTCCTTATCCCCATAGAAAGACATCTACCTGCTTGAAAAGTGACACATGGAAGAGGTTTCCAGGGTTGTGGTGTTGGGGGGTGAAGAGAGAGAGAGAGAGAGAGAGAGAGAGAGAGAGAGAGAGAGAGAGAGAGACAGAGAGAGAGAGAGAGACAGAGAGAGAGACTTTGAATTAGCGGTTTTGTAATGGTTTAATTACTATTTACTGTTACTATTACTATTACTATTACTATTACTATTACTATTACTATTACTATTACTATTACTATTACTTTGGAATAGTAGCTAGGAAGCGAGGTGATACACTGGATAGAAGAGTGGAACAGAAATTAAGAAAATATGAGCTCAAATCCAGTTTCAGGCACGTATTAGCTTGGTAACTTCAAGGTCAAAGGAGGTATTATAAGAAGCTTTAACAGTCCTACGTTCCTTTCCCTGCCTAGCATTGTCCAATAATATCAAACAAATCAGTTCAGTGTATCAGTGGTAACTAACGAGTTAATGGTTCTTTTCATCAACTAACACATTTTTATTTGGAGGCAACATGGGGTGAAATCAGATAAGATCCTCATTTCTTAAAACATGTTTGAGAGGTATTCTCTCATTTTTCTTCTTTGGGGTCAAGTCAAGGACCTTTGGAGCCACAAGTCTGACCTCCAATTTTAAAGATATGGAATTTGAGGCTGAGAGAGTTCGAGTGATGTGCTCAGAGTGACACAAGTTAATTTTGCAAGTATTTTCTATTTATGTAGCCATAGTGTATACTGTTTTCCAGGGTCCCCTTATTTCACTTTGCATGAGTTCATGTAAGACTTTCCTTGCTTCTGTGATTTCATCATATACTTATTTTTCATAATTTTCTAAGGCACATGTTCTTCCACTGCTTTTAAACGAGGGAGCAAGGTGACAAAGAGGATGGAGTACTGGGCCTAGAGTCAAGAAAACATGAGTTCAAATATGTCCTCAGATGACTACTAGCTGCGTGACTCTGGACAATTCACTTAACCTTGGTTTGCCTTAGCTTCATTAAGTGAAAAATGTGTATAATAATAATAACACCTAACTCCCAGGGTTGTTATGAGGATTAAATGATATAGTTATAAAATATTTAACACAGTGCTTGACAAATATAAGGCACTTAATGAATGCTCATTCCATTCCCCCTTCCCTCCCCTTTCAATATGGGAAGTCCTTCCATTAACACAGATCACCAATTCCTCTGTAATTAAATATTTTAGATTTGTTTTTGTTTTAAGCTCACTTACGTGTTAAATGTTAAGTGACTTGTCCATGGTCCCACAATGAATATATATCACAGACAGAATTTTTACCTAGGTTTTCTTGACGGTAAGGGTAGCTTTTCTTCCGCAATGCAACAATGTTTCTATAATCTTTTGATAGATTATATTTTCACAAATCATTAGTGAACATTTTCAACAAGCCCAGCACTAGTAAAATACTATTTGCCACGTCTCTACAGGGTGACACTGATTCATGGATGACAGCTCTGGGTACCCTTCAACCAGTAAAGTAGCCATCTAATCATTATGTATCACAGGACATATTTTTCTATTTTATTGATTTATGTGTCATACAGGATAGAATTAAAAGCCTTGATAAAAGTAATGATATATTAAACACCCTTGAACTACCAGACTTGTAACTATGTCTAGGTTGAAATTAAAGGCCCATATAAATAGATAAAAATTTAAAAAAAAAATCAAATATCTGAGTGTTTCCAAATACTTTTTTTTTATAGAGACCGGATATCTGAATGACTAAATAAATTATTTAACCTTTTACCCCCTATGGATGTTTTAATAGTATATAGTTGCAACTTCTGTGGTCCGACAAATGGAGCTGATAGGAATGTTTCTTTCACAGGTGTTATATAGAGGCCTTATTTTCTTTTTTTCTTATTAAATACATTTCCATTTTAATCATGTTGCATAGAAAAATTTACAACGAATGGGAGAGAACATAAGAAAGAAAAAACAAAACAAAAATAAAATAGTCCTCTTTGCTCTACATTCTGACTCCATAGTTCTATCTCTGCATGTGAATGGCATTTACCACCATGAGTACTTTGAAATTGTTTTACGTTTCTGCATCTATGAGAAGGGCCAAGTCTATCAAAATAAGTCATTGCACATTGTGCTGTTTCTGTATACAATGTTCTCCTGGTTTTGCTAACTTCACTCAGCATCAGTTCATATAAGTCTTCCCAGGATTTTTGAAGTTCACCTGTTCATCATTTTCTTCTAAGCAAATTGTTTAGGGTTTAAGCATCATCTCTGTCACTGGCTCACAGATCAACAATCTATTATCCAGCCCATTTTCCCCTTGTCCTGGGTAGCTTATTGCCTATTGAATTTTGACAATTAGATATCTCAGAACTGTCTGAAAGTCGATATTTCCTTGTCTGTCTTTTTAGACAATCTCATAGGTGTGAGGTGGTACCTCAGATTTGTTCTAATTTGCATTTCTCTAATCAGTAGATGGAGAAATTTTTTTCATTTGTTTATAAATAGCTTTGATTTCTTCTGAAAAGTGTTTGTTTGGCCATTTAGCAAGAGGGAATCACTCTTAAATTATAGATTTGACTCAGTTCCCTATGTATTTGAGAAATGAAGCTGTGATCGGAGAAAGTTATGTAAATATTTTTTGATGTTTCTTAATTGTCTTTGGTTTTATCAAAATATACATTTCCTTTTTTAAAAAAAATCACTGAGATACAGACCCAGCAGAGGTATTGTTGGTTCAAAGGATATCCATAGTTATATGGCCCACTGGGCATAATTTTAAATTGCTCTCTAGAATGGGAGAATTATTTCACAACTGTATTTGCAATGCCTTAGTAGACACATTTTCCCACATCCCCTCCAACATTTGTCATTTTCTTTTTTTGTCATGTTAGCCAATCTGATATATGTGGGGTGGTGCTGAAGAGTTGTTTTATTTGCATTTCTCTAACCAATAGTGATTTAAAACATTTTATATTACTATGCATAACTTTGATTACTTCATCTGAAAATTACCTGTTCATATCCTTTGACCCTTTTTCAATTAAGAGATGGCTATTACTTCTATAAAGATGATTTGATTCTCCATGGATTTGACAAAGGAGCTCATTATCACAGAAAATTGCTATAACATTTTTTCCTAGTTATGATTCCTAACTATGTATTTCCCTCCTCCTTTTCTTCCACCGTCTCTCCTTCTCTCTTTCTCTATCCCCCTCATTTCATTCTGTGCATACTCAGAAATGTTTTGCTACTGACTAATGCCTCCCCCAATCCACTTTCCCTTTCTTTTATCAACATCTCCTTTCTATTTAGAGAAAAAAAAAAAACTTCAGGCTTTTTCATGCTGTTTTCAGTGACTGTTTTGGGATGGAAGGGGGGAATCTTTAACTTCATTTTTTTCCAAGATAGTGTCATCTTGGAAGAACTACAGTCTTCTAGTTTGTGCTTTTGTCTTGTAACCACAAGTGATAGAACTCTCTTGATTCTATGATGGTTACCAGGTCCAGTCTTGCCATGTTATTTCAATTGCTAGTTCTCCTCTTGGTCCTCCAATCGTAATCAGGGTACCTACTCCCATTTTCATGATTATAAGTGTGTGTCTCTCCACTATTGAACTCTAAGAACAATTATGGGCAATAATATTGGCAAACAGTACGAACTTCACCCAGTACCAGTAAAGGAGTCTCTGCAATCTCTTTCTGACCATTTGTCTGGCCCCCTTACTGTCTCTGGGCTGAGAGTTCCTAAAACTGCTTCTGCTGCTTGCAGCCACTTTCATTTTGCAATCAAGTACACTTCAGGTCACCCCCACCCTGATGTCACAGAAATCTCCTGCCAATCTTCCGAGCCTTTTTTGTCTCTTACACTGCAAAATTTGACTCGAAGGGTTATTTGACAGTTGCTGGGAGGGCAAAATTAGCAGAGTTCAACTAGCTTGCTTCCTCTAATATGCCATTTTGGTCATGCTTGCATGATTGACAAATTAATATATCTTTGAAGACTTTCCCTTAAATACATAAAACAAGAATGTCTTCAAGTCCAAAATGATGATCCTTCTCCTTGACTTTATGCATGAAGTTTTCCATCTTAATTTTTTTTTCAAATGGAGAAGGCATATGTCAAAGATGAGTGAATATAGTATTGTTGAGTTCTTGTTTAAAGGGCATTTTTTATGTTTAATTTGTTTCCAATTACAAAATCCACATATATTCCAGATATAGCACTGCGGGAATAACTATGCAAAGAAGGCTTCTTGTTTGCAAATTAAGAGATTTAAAATTGTCCCATCTTTGTTATGTACATGCAAATGTAACATACCTTGAGCAAACTCCCAATAGCCTCCTGACTCCAAGGAGAGATAGTTTTCTAAAATACTACAATAATAAGGGCAAAATAGCATAAACATAATGAAAGTATCCAAATTCAGTTGCTGATCCTATAGTCATAAATCACTTAAACCATTTAGTACTTAGTCAAAAAAGCAGAATTTGTACCACAGAAATTGCAATCCCATTTAACTTCTAATAGTGTTCAGAGGTATTCTTCAAAGGTGTGAATAAATGAAACAGTACAAGAAGCCTTTATGGAATGTAATTAAAAATTCCCCACAACATGTATACAGCCTTGATATGTCAAAATTGATTTCCTTCTGCTTTCAACTTTTATCTACATCTCTCCCTCCCCCATACACCGCAATGTATTTTGAAATTTACCAGTAGTGTAAGGATGTTTAACCAGCTTTTACATCTCAGTCATTTTCAAAAGTTTACATTTAGTCATAGCTCTGGTGATTCCTCATAGCATTCTAGCTTATTCAGATATAATTGGGCATTGATTGACTAGAAAAGTGGATTGGTTCTGTAAAATCAATGACAGATATTGTGAAGAAATTAAATGAAGACTTTTTGTCTTGAGTATTTTATATCTCTAAAATGGCTTGGATGATAGCTGCAAACATATGGGAGAAAGATACATTCAGCTCAATGAGTTCATTACAGGGTGAGGGAGATGGCTCCAGTTCTGAACTGATGTTTGTACCACAAAATATAAACAGGTAAAAATTTGTACTGAGGGATATAGATCTACTGAATGAGGATGCAAACTGGATGAGACAGTGAGTAAACACTGAACCTACACCACAGTAAAGATCATACTAAAAGATGTTTTATCTCCTTCAGGACAAGTATAGCTTTCTTCTTTTCTGAAATGAAATGTGATTGAATTAACAAAAATAGAGCTGGTTCATCAGTCTATGTATGTTTGTGTTTATGTGTGTACACATGAATGTACATATAATGTATACGCACATCTACATGTAGATGTATAATGATGTTTACGTTTTTGTCTGTGTGCTTATATTTTTATATACATCTAAATGTGTGTGCTTTTGGACAGAAACTGAAGATGAAAAAATGATCTTGGTTCAGAGTTGAATTGCAGCAGGTAGACGGCAAAATTGAGTATTGGACTTCAAATCAAGACTATCTTCATGAATTCAAATCCAGCCTCAGATACCTACTAGCTCTGTGAGCCTGGGAAAATCAGTTAAACCTGTTTGCTTCTCCTTTTTATCTGTAAAATGATCTATAAAAGGAAATGAGAAATCTTTCAATATCTTTACCAAAAATAAATCAAATGGCGTCACTAGAAGTCAGACACAACTGAATAATAAGAATAACCTTTGGGAAATTATGCAGTGTTGAATGGTTCCAAATGCATCACCTGGAAAAATTGTCCTTTATAATAACAGGGAAGACAGGAGTTAGGGAGAGTATGAGGAAAGACAATGAGTTCTGTTTTGTATATGTTGAGGTGAAAATATATACTGGATTTCCAATTTGAAATGTTCAAAAAGCATTTGGAGGTATGACACTTGAGGACAATACAGAAGCTAGAATTTAAATAGGTGGATTTGAGACTCATCAGCATAGAGAGGGTAATTAAATCCATGTTCAATGATGTGATCACCAAGTGAAATATTATAGAGGGAAAAGAGAAAAGGGTCCCCAGTCAGAATCCTCTGAGGCATCTATGCTTATGAGTATGATCTGGATGAGGTTATAGCAAAGTATTATCAGAAAAAGTGATCAGATAAGGAGGAGAATCACCAATAAGAGTGTCATGGAGGAGAGGGTGTCCAGCAGTGGCAAAGGCTGAAGAGTGGTCAAGGAGAATGAAGATTAAATAAAGGCTATTGACTTTCATTGGAGATCTGTGGTAACATTAGAGATAGTAGTTTTGGTGGAATGATTAGGTTGGAAGACAGTTTAAGAAGTTGAGAAGTTAAGAAGTTGAAAGAAGAGAAAAGTGAAGGTACCTATTCTACATGCCTTTTTTCAAGAAACAAAGAGGTAAAGCAGTTTGGGAGTTTGGACATAATTCTGAGTTTGATGGTAAGGAGACCTAAGTTCAAATTCTGCCCAGATTGTGTGATCTTATGGAACTCACCCAACCCTTCTAAGTCTCAGCTTTGTCATCTGTAAAATGGGTCCAATCATAGAACCACAAAGAGTGATTGTGGGGATCAAATGTGGCCCTGTATATAATGTGCTTTACAAACCTTTAAGTACTATATAAATCTTAGCTGTTATCACTATTGTCTTTTTCCTTTATTGAATATCAGTGGCCTAGAATATAGCAGGCCCTTAACGAATGACTGTTGAATTGATGAAACCACAGAACTACTCATCGAAAAAAAAAAATGAAGACTAAAGCTTTGAAATTTAAATCTAGAAAAAAGAGGAGTGGAGTCAAGATGGTGGGAAAAAAAGCAGGTACTTGTGCTGGAGCTCTCTACAAAACCCCTCCAAATACTTGTAAAAAATGACTCTAAATAAAATCTAGAGCAGCATAACCTACAAAATGAGAGCGTGAAAAAAATTTCTAGCCCAAGACAACTTGCAAGGTTGACAGGAAAGGTCTGTTGCACCAAGATCAGGGAAGACTACAGTCTACTGGAAAACATGTCAGCATAAACGGGACCACAGTGAAACTGGAGCAGGTTTCAAGAGACTGCATCCCTGGTAGTTCTCTTTTTTTAATTTTAATTTTTTATTTTTAACACAGTTTATAACAGATAAAGGAATTCAAACTTTTGGTCAGGTGATACTTCTTTTTAAAGCATTTACAATATAGACCACAGAAGAATTTTTTGTAAACATTAACCAACTGAGACACAAAAAATATTTATGTTGCTAACTTCACAAGCTCTTGACCTAATTGTCTCCACAGCATTATTGACAATTAAAGGATCTTAACTTATTGTTGTTGGTCTAAAGTCCTATGCCTAAAAGCTTAACTTTAAACGTAACCTTGGATGTTCCCCAACCAATAATCTATAATTGAATAGATCTGGTATTAAGCTTACAAACCTTTTGACTATAGGAAATTGTCACCAAGAGTAAGGACATTACAGGGATACAATATCTCCCCAACTTCATGTCAGTTTCAGGCACAATTAGATTATCTACTTGCATTCAGTCAGGCTTAAAGTCTGCCAGGTGTCAATGGGGAAATTGAATCAAGAGAATCCCACCTCAGCCCAGGCTGAACAGCCGCTCTCCCACCCTTCCCATGAGATCACCGTACGCAGTTCATACCAGCATCTCACCAGTTTACTGGTATCATGGCTTGGAGGCTCAGATCACCTTTCTTGCTACCCATACCTGGAGTTTGACCCAGAAGAACAGTCACTTAATAGTCCCATAGCATCTAAAAATTTCAAGTTCCAATAACCAGGTTTCAAAAATGATCATAATTTCACTTTGGCTAAAGAACCACTTTTGGGGCAAATCTTAAGTGGCTTACATGTCTTTCTATACATATTCTAGTTCCTCATTAAATAATAATCATAAAATCAAATTTACCATTACAACATTAACTTTTCCATCCATGTCAAATTTTGCCCGAGGTTAACTTCCTCTAGGGAATTTAGACTGAAATTCTTTTCCTAAAACTAAAGATGTCATTGATTTATTTTCAGTAATTAATTCAATCAATTGTTTTAATACTAATTGCTTTTACCTCACTTTGTAACATGTTCAATTTTTCTCCCCATCAGTCCCCTCCCCCCACTTTCTAATACCTTGCATTCTGATTATTCCTTCCCACAATCTACTCTTCCTTCTATCACACACCCTGCTCCCCTTTTTTTCATCTTTTCTCTTTTCTTGTAGGGCAAGAAAAATTTCCATACACCATTCCCTGTAGTTCTTATTTCCCGATTATATGCAATAAAAATTCTCAACATTCATTTCTAATACTTTGAATTCCAACTTCTCTCCCTCCCCTCTCCCCCCCCAGCCACACGGAGAAGGGAAACAATTCAATACAGAGTAAATATGTGTTCTTTTGCAAAAGACTTCCATAATAATCATGTTGCGTCATACTAATTATATTGCCCTCTGTCCTACTCTATCCCCCCTTATTTTCCCCCTACAATTGACCTTGTCTCTTCTCAAAAGTGTTTAATTCTATTGACTCCCTTCTCCCATTTTCCCTCCCTTCTAACATTCCCCTCACCCCACTTGTAGCCTCCTCTCCTACTTTTCTGTGGTGTAATATAAATTTTCATATCAAATTTAGTGAGCATGTTATTCCTTCCCTCAGCCACATGTGGAGAGAGTAGATTTATTTTTCTCCTCTCCCCTTCTCCCTTATCTCCTTCACTGAATAAGATTTTTCTTAACTTTTTTGTGAGTTATAGCCTGGCGCATTCCATTACTACCTTTTTCTTCCTGGAATTTTCCTCCTTCACCCCTTGATTTTAACTTAATTTAATTTTATTATTTTTGCGTGTGGATATCATCTTTTCTGATATAACACACCCTCTACTCTCCATCTATCTACGTGTGTGTGTGTGTGTGTGTGTGTGTGTGTGTGTATGGACATTCACTCCATCTACCCAAATACTGAGAAAAGATTCAAGAGTTAAAAACATTTTTTTTTCGTGTAGTGATGTAAACAGTTCAGGTTTAGAGAGTCTTTTATGATTTTTCTTTCCTGTTTACCTTTTTATGCTTTTCTTGATTCTTGTCTTGGGAAGTCAAATTTTTATATACAGATCGGGTCTTTTCCTCAACATGAATGATTGAAAGTCATCTATATCAATGTATGATCATTGTTTCCCTTGAAGAATCATACTCAGATTTGCTGTGTAGGTGATTCTTGGTTTCAATCCCAGTTCCTTTGACCTCTGAAATATTCCATTTCAAGCCCTTTAATCCCTTAAAGTTGAAGCCGCCAGATCCTGTCTTATCTTGATTGTATATCCACAGTACTCAAATTGTTTTTTTCTAGCTGCTTGAAGTATTTTTTCCTTGATCTGGGAACTCTGAAATTTGGCCAAAATATTCCAGGAGTTTCTCTGTTCAGGTCTCTTGCAAGAGGTGATTGGTGAATTTTTTCAATATTTATTTTGCCCTCTGATTCTAGAACATCAGGTCAGTTTTCCTTGATAATTTCATGGAAGATAATGCTTAGGCTCTTTTTTTCATCATGGTTTTTAGGTAGTCCAATAATTTTTAAATTATTTCTCCTGGATCTATTTTCCAGGTCAGTTGTTTTTCCAATGAGATGTTTCACATTATCTTCTATTTTTTTTTCAAATTTTTGGTTTTGTTTACTAACTGCTTGGTTTTATTCAAAGTCATTCATTTGCCTGAACTCAATTTTCTCTTTCAAATAATTATTTTGTTCAGTGAGCTTTTGAACCTGCTCCTCCATTAGGGTAATTCTGCTTTTTCGAACCTTCTTCTCCTCATTGGCTTTTTGGACCTCTTTTTCCAATTGAGTTATCTTCTTTTTAAAGCTGGTATTTTCCTCAGCATTTTTTTTTGATTCTCCTTTAGTAAGCTGCTAACTTGTTTTTTAAGGTCATCTATTGCCTGAGCCCAGCTTAAGTTCCCTTTGGAGGCAGAATCCTTGACTTCCCCTGACAGTATGCTTTGTTCTTCCTCATCTGAAAGGATAAGAGGAGACACCTGTTCCCCAAGAAAGTAACCTTCTATGGTCTTATTTTTCTTCCCTTTTTTAGGCATTTTCCCAGCCAGTTACTTGACTTCTGAGTTTTCTCTCCACAACCACCTCACCTCCAGTTCCCCCAAGCCAGCACCGGGGGCTGAGATTCAGATGAGCTAGTCCCAAGCCTCAGGGGTTTTAGGTCGGGACAGGGCTGCTATTCAGTGTGAGATTACAATCAGCTGCTCATGTGGGGACAGGACAGCCATACAGGATTCAGTTCCCTCAGGGGGTTTACGATGAGATCTTACAATGGATGCGGGGTATTGGGTGCTTGGGAGCCCCATCTGCTGCTGCCTCTACTGCTGCTTCCTGAGGGGGCCTGAGTTATGGTGACACCCCTCTCCCCTCTCAGCCAGCCAAAAAGACCCTCTCACAGATCTTTGGTGCCTGTGGGTTGAGGGATCGGCTCTGACGCTGGAGAATCTGTCCCTGAGGCCTGCTTGGATCTGCCCCTTTCAGTGACACGTGGCCAAGGCAGGGCTGGGCTCTGCTCCGTGTCCAGTGCACGACAGACCTTTCCCGTTGATTTTTCTGGTCTCTCTGGGATAGAAATCTCTTACACCTCGTTGTTCTGTGGCTTCTGATGCTCTAGAATTTGTTGAGAGTTTTTCTTTAGAGGTATTTTATGGGCTGTGGGGTAAGAGCTAGCATATGTGTATCTTTCTACTCCACCATCTTGGCTCCTCCTGGCAGTTCTGATAGTTACAAGACTTATCAATCCACAAATGCCAAAGACAAATAAGGTCAGTAGGAAAGTCTGTCAGACATGGGTGAAAGAATAGTAGAGTCTGGCCACATTCCCAGGTTGGCATCAGCAACAGCAGTGGTTGTGGTTGCTTTCAGATCTCTCAGCCCACAGACAATGGGGAGATCAAGCAGGTAATCAGACGGTCATTGCAGTGACCTCTTCACTGTTGATGAGGCAGGATTCTCTTCCTCTTCTCCTACCTGGATCTGCATCACAGTACTGGTTGACCATCCTGGGATGAGGAGGAGTCCTGGCATGGTGGAGCTTGTGGCAGAGCTTGTAACATCTGTGGAGATGGAATTCTCCTAAAATTTCCAAAGGCACAAAAGAATACTTGTGGTCACTCACAAAGTGGGAGAGAAGTAACACCTTCTCCTTTCTCATAACACCATGGAAAAACTGAAAATGTACAGATACTTAGAAATATCTCTGAAACAGCTTCACAAAACCCCTTAAACTTGGGACAGTACACCCTCCACACTGAGATCAGAGTCCTACCTTGACAAGTAGCTAAAAATTCAAGGAATAGACTGGGAAAGTGAGCAAATAGCAGAAAAAATGAAATTATAAAACGTTATTTTGGTAATAAAGGTGATTAAAACACACAACCAGAAGACAACAAAGTGAAAGGTCCTATATCCAAAGCCTCCAAGAAAAAAATATGAATTAATCTCAGACCATGGAAGAGCTAAAAAGTAGTATAAAAATCAAGTAAGAGAAGTAGAGGAAAATTGGGGAAAAAATGAGAATTATGCAAGAAAATCATTAAAAACGAGTTAATAGCTTGCTGAAGGAGACCTTGAAAAGGTACTGAAATAAATAACACTGAAAAAAAGTGATTAATCCTAACATCAAAAGAGGTCCAAAAAGCCAATGAGGAGAAAAAATGCCTTAAAAAACAGAAATGCCCAAATTAACGAAGAGGTCCAAAAAATTACTGAAAAAAAATTCCTAAAAAATTAGAGTGGAGCATATGGAACCTAATGACTCTATGAGAAATCAAAAAGTTATCAAGCAAAGTCAAAAGAATGAAAATAAAATAAAAGATAATGTGAAATATCTCACTGGAAAAACAACTGTCCTGGAAGAGAGATAATTTTTAAGATATTGGACTACCTGAAAGTCATGACAGAGAAAAAGATCCTGAGCATCATCTTTCAAGAAACTATGAAGGAAAATTGCCCCGATGTTCTTCAACCAGAGGGTAAAATAGAAATTGAGAGATTCCAATGATCTCCTCCTGAAAGAGATCGCAAAAAGAAAAGCCAGAGGCATATGAGCCAATTGCAGATTTCCCACGTCAAGGGGAGAATAATACATACATCCAGAAAGAAGCAATTCAAGTACTGTAGAAACACAATCGGGGTAACAAAAGATTTAGCAGCTTCTACATCAAGGAATCTGAGAGCTTAAAATATTATATTCCAAAGATCAAAGGAGGTAGGATTAAAACCAAGAATCATCTACCCAGCAAAACTGAGTATAATTCCTGTGGGAGGAGGTGGTTTCCATTAATAACAGAGTATAGTCAAGCATTCTTGATCAAAAGATCAGAGATGAAAAGAAAAAATTTACTTTCAAATACAAGATGCAAGAGAAGCAAGAAAAGGTAAACAGGAAACAGAAATCATAAGGGACTTATATAAGTTGAAGTGTTGCCATTCTTACGTTGAAATATGATGCTTGTAACTTATGAGATCTGCCTCAGTATTGGGGTAATTGGAGGGAATATATGTGGGTATTTGTATGTATGTATGTATGTGTGTGTGTGTATCCATCAATCTATCCATGTACTTGTAGATATCTATATATCCATATCTACGTATCTATATCTATTTATATCTATCTTTCCATAGAAAAATAGATGCATCTATGCATCTATCTATGAACAGAGGGAACAGGTGCGACTTTAATATGAAAGGATTATATCTAAAAATAAAATTAAGGGTTAAGAGAGAAATGTACTGGTAGAAGGAAAAAGGAAGAGATAGAATAGTGTAAAGTAGGTCATATAAAAGAGGCAAGAAACAACTTTTACAGTGAAAGGGAAGAGGGTGAAGGTGAGAGGGAATGAGTGAACCTTACTTTCATTGGATCTGGGTTAAGGAGGGAATATCACACGCACTTAATTGGTTGTGGAAGTTTATCTTACCCTACAGGAAAGTAATGAGGAAGGCGATAAGAGGCGAGAATGATAGAAGGGAGAGTTGATTGGGGGAGGGATAATCAGAAGAAAACATTTTTGAGGAGGGAATAAGGTCTACAGAGAGAATAGAATAAATGAGGAGTGGGTTGTGGTAAGATGGAAGAAAATGTAGTCTTTCACAATGTGACTATTATGGGAGTGTTTTGCATGACTCCACATGTATAACCAATATTGCTTTGCCTTATTGATGGGGGCAGGGTGGGGAGGGATGGAGGGAGAATATTTGGAACTCTAAGTTGTAAAAAATGCTAAAATATTTTACGTGAAACTGTGGAATAAAATATACAGGCAATAGGGTATAGAAATATATTTCGAAATATATCAGAAAAAATGGAGAAGTGCATAAGAGAATGGGGAAGGTGATAGAAGAGAAGACAGATTAGGGAAAGTGGTATCAGAATGCATAACATCTTTGCATAGGGGGAGGGGAGAGATGGGGAGAAAATTTGCAATTCAAAATCTTATGGAAATGAATGTTGAAAACTAAAAACTAAATTTTTAAAAGCTGGAAAAAGTGAAAAGCAAAAAGTATTTTTTCCCATGTCACTTGATTTCAAACATGAGACATAGCACCATATTATTATTAGTAGTAGTAGTATCTTTTTCAGAAACTATGGTAAATTGTTTTTATTATGAATGAACGTAAATTTAATGAATTTCTGCTTATTAGAACACCTAGAATATTTATTTACATTTTATCCAGGAAATTTAAGTATATGCCAGTTTCAACATGCTTTCAGCACATTTACCAATGTATGCATTGAAAACTGGATAATAAAGTCACCTTTGCTCTTCAAATAAACTACTGACTTAATATCTTTTATCTGTACTTTTATTTTTTTACATGAATGAGTAACCTACCTACTCCTTTCAAGCATTTGTAAACACAGAAAGCTAAATTTCAGTTTGATTCCTGAATAGCATGTAATTCGTGTTGCTAGTTTGGTGCTGACTTAGTATGTAAGGGTTACATCAAGTACATAATATCCCCCAGGCAGCTAAAATTTAACAGCTCCATAAACGTGTCATGATGACAAAACCCCCATAAAGTTGATATAAATTTAATATGAATGGCCACTATTCTCAATTGTCCCTGTGGTGTTGGTAAAATTACTTTTTTTTTTATTAGCGGCATTTGGGGTAACCTTATAAAAATGGAAAGTTTGAATTACAGTATAGTATGTACTTTACATTAGAAAATATTTTAAATAAATGGAAGTGCACAAATGAATTGCTTATGAGATGAGCTTTTAAAGGCTAGATAAACCTATTTTGATACATATCATACAAGCTGGAAATAAATAATTGTCGAGAAATGAAGTCATTTGCATTTACCTTGTATTTTCTTTGTATTTACGTGCAAAAAAAATAAGATCAAAACATTGGTTAAAAATTATCAAAATAATTTCAACCTCTTTTATAAGTCATGTTGGGGAAATATAATTTGAGGACATATTTAAGAGGAGATATAAAATTTGTAAAAGCTGCATGACTGGAGTAGTCATATACTAAAGTCAGTGGTATCTTCAGCAGAAACACCAGGAGATTTGCCTGTGTTAAGATCTTATTACAAATAGTGACTTCATTTTCCTATAACTTTTTTTTCTAACAGCTGTAAGCTTTAGAGATGGAGGCAGGCCCATCTTATGATCAATCCTGTAATCCAATGATTTTTAAAGATTATTTGAATTTAAATTACGATAAGATGAAATGCAGATCTGAAGATGAGGGAAGTTTGAGTTTTTCTTCAAGAACCATAGCTGTAAAAATAAATGATCCAATAATATACCAATACAGCATTATTCAAAATAGACCTGAACAACATCCAGTCAATGGATCACTTGTGCACTGTCAAAGGATTTCAGGCAGCCTGCAAAAAAAAATGTAGAGGAATTAAAAGAAAGTAAAGAAGTAACAAATGCTTTGTGTATGTCCCATTTAACCTCCTTTCCAGTAGTCACTATTGTGCCCTCTTGTGACTTGTTGGGTAGATTGCCACTGCAACACTCTCTCCTGTTTGGAACATGACTTACAGCAACCAACAGCTGTCAGTCTGTCTCTAGTCTAAGAGCCATACTTTTTTGCTCTGTTACTAAATGTAAACAGTAAGAGAACTTGAAAAATGTATTAAGATTTACACCACTTAGGAAAGTAATTTTTAACATTAATGTGACTTCATTATAAATAAAAGCTTAAGTAATAAGTGAAATCATTTAATATTAATTTATCTGTTTATCTCCATCTTTGACTGAAGATGAGAAATCATCACCTACCAAATCTATTTAAGGAATACGGGCTCAGATGCAAAGATGTGATTATAATGGACTCTCAAAACACATTATGGGCAATGATAACACAAACATTATACAAAACAGGTGTTGTGCTTTTGCAACAACTGTTTTAATACCATTAAGTAAGTCAGCTGTTTAAATTTACAAAATAAATCAGAAACATAGGAACAAAAACAATTTTACATTAAAGACAAGAGGACTTCACACATTTTAGAAGTTGCATAAACCACTAGGATGAAATCCTAAAATGGATGCTAAAAGTTTGACATTAAGCAATGGTGACCTAAATAGCTAAATTTATGCCTTGTTCTAGGCCTAAGGAATGAGAATATTAAATGATAAAGGAAGAACTTGGCATAACAAGTAAAGCTCAACCATCTTAAAAATTATATCACTCTCTCTGCTTGTCTTTCATCAATTCTCTTACATCATCATATACAAAGTCTATATTGGACCTCTCTGTAACAGACCCTGATAGGCCATCAATTAGTTGTAAGAAAAGGAAAGCCAGAAGCGATCTGAATCATTTATTGTCTATGCTACTTGTTTGTCCACGACTGAGTCAACATCTTGGTAATTTCACTTTCACCTTGGATTTCATTTTCAAGGGGAAGAGAAATCTGGAACTGAAAGCCACTTTGAAAGAATTCATTAGAAGTGCAGTACCAGATTTGAGTTCTATTCTAACCCACTGTATTCAATATATACATTGTTTTATTTATTTGAATACATGAGCTTCTTTCATTGTTAGTATTTGTTGGGGTATACTTTCAAATGAGGCAAATACAGTGTAATTTAAGCTCACCCAAAAGTCATGCAAAAATTAGAAGAAATGTCAATGATCTCACTCAAGGGAATAATGGCTTGACTTTAGACCTGAGAGTATCTCTCACATATTAAGTACGTTTCTAAAAAAGCACCATATATTTTAAATAAAAAAGCACCATATATTTCAAATAAAAAAGCAAGCAAGTGAAGAGGTTATTTGTATTACTCTTTCCAAACCGAAATTTCTGAATATGATTATCTATTCACCATTTAAAAATAGTTTAACAAGAGTAAAATGTTATCCCAAATTCTACACTGTACTTTGAAATTTGCCTAATTATAATTCCTGAGGTTGTAGTGATTCATAAAGTATCTCATGACCCTTTCTCTGATGTTTTCTAGGTATTACCAATTAAGATGATACCCTCAAATTTATATATACCATGAAACAGATTTGTTGATTATTGTGGTTTTTAGGACAAATGAAAATTTCAAAATTATGAAAGGGTATATACAAATTAACATTGGAAAAAATGTACCTTGAAAAAAGGTTGATATGAAATAATGTATCTCTAAGGATAAAGAATTTTCCAATTTCCTCTTTGTGAAAAAAGTTAAGTAATTGATAAGTGGTCTTTCATTATTTCCTGAATGTAATACAATGGAAGATAGTAGATCTTGAAAGAAGTTCTGGAGAAACATAAAATCAATTTAAAAGAAAATAATCTTAATTTAACACCTTATACAAAATACAAAAATACTTTTAATGTGTAAGCAATTTAGATTAAAGGAAAATTCTTAAGCAAACCAAAACATACATGTATATGGGTGAATATATATATATATATGTGTGTGTGTGTGTGTGTGTTATATGTATGTATGTATCCAAGCATATTCATATATGCCTACACATATGCACAAATACATTCACACATATGTACTCATAAAACCAAAGTCTCATGTGTTACTATTTTTCTAATTAATTTTATTTATTTTCATTGTTCTACAATCAATATCATATAACTTAGATTTTTCCCCATTCCTACCTCCTAACCTTACCCTTCCCTCCCCGAGACAATATACAGTTTTACATAGGTTCTACATTTCTATTAAATACATTTTCACTACAGTCATGCTGTGTAGAAGAATTAAAATGAATGGGACAAATCATATAACAAACTAAAACATAACACAAAAGAAAATGACCTGCTACAATCTACAATTGAATTGTATAGTTTAACCTCTGCATGTGGAAGGCATTGTGCTTTAAAAGAACACTGGGAATGTTTTTAAGTCCTTGCATAGCAATGAAGTTCCAAGTCTACCAGAAAAATCTCTCACATTGTGGTCGTTGCTGTGCACAAAGTTTTCCTGGGTCTGCTCCTTTATCTCAGCATCAGATCATAAAAGCCTTTCCAGGCCTCTCTGAAGTCTTTCCTGTTCATAACTTCTTACAGGGCGAAAATATTCCATTACATTCATATACCATAATTTATTCAACTATTCGCCAATTGAGGGCATCCCCATGATTTCCAGGTTTTTTGGCCACGACAAAGAGTGCTGCTATAAATATTTTGGTACATGTGGGATCCTTTCCCATTTTTATGATCTCTTGGGGATACAGGTCTAGAAGTGATGTGTGTTCATCCTTCGTTGCTGAACAACACCACTCCATCAGAGAAATAATGACATGACTTGCATGTGACTTTGTTTTGAGTGAGGGAGGGTTGTGCAGGTCACTAGCCTCACTGCTCCTCCAGAGCTAGCTGGATCCAGTAACCATCAGGATGACTGGAGATGATCCAGGATGAGACAGTTGGGGTTAAGTGACTTGCCCAAGCTCACACAACTAGTGATTGTCAAGTGTCTGAGGTGAGATTTGAACTCAGGTCCTCCTGACTTCTGCACAGGTGCTCTATCTACTGCACCTCCTAGCTGTCCCCCTAGAAAGGATAATGCTGGGTCAAAGGGTATGAATATTTTTGTAGCACTTTGGTCATAGTTCCAAAATGCTCTCCAGAATGGTTGCATCAGCACACAGCTCCACCAACAATAAATCAGTGTTCCAACTTTCGCACATCTTCTCCGACATTTATCATCTTCCTGTTCTGTCATATTTGCCAATCTGGTAAGTGTTAAGTGGTACCTTAGAGGTGTTATAATTCACATATCTCTAATCAATAGTGATTTGGAGCAATTTTTTCATATGACTATAGATATCTTTAATTTCTTCCTTTGAAAACTGCCTGTTCATATTATTGACCATTTATCAATTGGGGAATGACTTGTATTTTGGTACATTTGACTCAGTTCTCTATATATTTTAGAAAAGAGGTCTTTATCACGGACACTAGTTGCAAAAATACTTTCCCAGTTTTCGGCATCCCTCCAAATCTTGTTTGCATTCGGTTTGGTTGTGCAAAAACTTTTCAGTTTAATGTAATCAAAATTATCCATCTTGCACTTCATAATGCTTTCTCTGTCTTCTTTAGTCAAAAATTCTTCCCTTCTCCATAAATCTAATAAATATACTATTCCTTGCTCCATGAATTTGTCCATAGTATTAACCTTTATACATAAATCGGGTATCCATTTGGACTTTATTTTCGTGAACGGTGTCAGGCATTGGTCTATGCCTAGTTTCCACCACAATGTGACCCAGTTTTCCAAGCAATTTTGGTCGAACAGTGAGTTCTTATTCCAGAAGCTCGGGTCCTTGGGTATATCAAACAGTAGATTGGTATATTCGTTGCCTACTGTGTCTTGAGTAAGTAGCTTATTGCACTTGCCTACCTTTCTATTTCTTAGCTAGTACCAAGTGGTTTTGATAATTGCTGCTTTATATAACACAACTGGCAATCTGGTAGCACTAGGGCACCTTCCCTAGCACTTCATTTCATTAGTCCCCTTGATATTTTGGACCTTTCCCTATTCCAGATGAATTTTGATATAATTTTTTCAGCTATAGAAAATAGTTATTTGATAGTTTGATTGGTATAGCACTAAATAAGTAAGTTAATTTGGGTAGCATTGTCATTTTTCTTATATTGGCTCAGCCTACTCATGAGGAACTGATGTTTTCCAACTTACTTAGATCTGACTTTATTTGTGTGAAAAGGGTTTTGTGTTCATATATTCCCTGGTTTTGTTTTGGCAGGTAAACTCGCAAATATTTTATAGTGTCTGCCCTAGCTTTAAATGTGATTTCTCTTTCCATCTCTTGCTGTTGGGCTTTGTTACTAATATATAGAAATGCAGAAGATTTGTGCGGGTTTATTTTGTAACCTGCAACATTGCCAAAGATGTTTATTATTTCAAGTAGTTTTTTTGTTTTAAATTTAACCTCTGGGATTCTCTAAGTATATCATCATATCTTATGCAAAGAGTGATACCGTATTTTCTTCTTTGCCTATTCTTATTCTATAATTTCTTTATCTTGTCTAATTGCTACAGCTAGCATTTCGAGTACCATATTGAATAACAGTGGTCATAATGGACATACTTTTTAACCCCTGATCTTACTGGAAATGCATCTATCAAGTCTCCATTGGATATAATGTTTGCTGAATGTTTTAGGTAGGTACTCGTTATTATTTTATGGAATTTTCCATTTATTCCTATGCTCTCCAGTGTTTTTAATAGAAACGGATGTTCTTTTTTAGGAAAATATTTTTCTGCATCTATTGAGGTAATCATGTAGTTTCTGTTACTTTTGTTGTTGATGTGATCAGTAATGCTGAGTTTTCCTAATATTGAACCAGCCCTGCATTCCTGGTATGAATCCTACCTGCTCGTAGTGTATTATCCTCATGATACGATGCTATATTCTTTTTGCTAAAATGTTATTTAAGAATTTTGCATCTATATTCATTAGAGAAATTGGTCTATAATTTTCTTTCTCTCCTTTGTCTCTTCCTGTTATAGGTATCAAAACCATATTTGTATCATAAAATGAATTTGGAAAGAGTCTATATAATATTAGGAATTAACTGTTCTTTAAATGTTGGATAGAATTCGCTTGTAAATCCATTCAGCCCTGAAGATTTTTTCCTAGGGAGTTCATTGATGGCTTGTTCAATTTCTTTTTCTGAGATGGGATTATTTAAACATTCAACTTCCTCTTCTGTTAATCTGGGAAATTTATATTTTTTAAAATATTCATGCATCTCATTTAGATTGTCGGATTTATAGGCATAAAGTTGGGAAAAATAATTTCTAATTATTGTTTTAAGTTCCTCCTCATTGGAAGTGAGTTCATCCCTTTCACATTTGATATCCGTAATTTGTTTTTCTTCTTTCTTTTTTTTTAAATCAAATTGACCAACGGTTCATCAGTTTTATTAGTTTTTTTTTTCATAAAACCAACTAATCATTTTATTTATTAGTACAATACCTTTCTTAATTTCAATTTTATTAATATCTCCTTTGGTTTTCAGTACTTCTAATTTAGTGTTTACTTAGAGATTTTCAACTTGCTCTTTTCCAAGATTTTTCAGTTGCATGCCCAAGTCATTGATCTGCTCTTTCTGTCTTTTATTCATGTAGGCATTCAGTGATACAAAACTTTCCCTAAGAACTGCTTTTGCAGTATCCCATAAGATTTGGTAGATTGTCTCATTATTTCCATTCTCATGAAAGAAATTGTTGGTTGTTTCTATGATATCTTCTTTAACCCACTCCTTCTTTAGGATTAGATTATTTAGTTTCCAATTAATTTTCAGGTTAATCTTTCCATAATCTTTTATTACATATAATTTTTATTGCATTATGGTCTGTGAAGGATGCATTGACTGTCTCTGCCTTTATGCACTGAATTGTGAGGTTTTATGCCCTAGAATATAGTCAGTTTTTGTACATCTGTCAAATACCGCTGAGAAAAAAAAGCATATTCCTTTCTATCCTCATTCAACTTTCTCCAGAGATTTACAGTACCTACCTTATCCAGAGATTTACTCACCTCAGTAACTTCTTTCTTGTTTATTTTAAGTTTAGATTTATTAAGTTCAGAGAGAGGGAGGTTGAGGTCCCCTACTAGTATAATTTTGCTGTTTGTTTCTTCCTGCAACTCCTCCAACCTGTCCTCTAAGAATTTGGATGCTATACCACTTGGACATGTTTAGTAATGACATTGCTTCACTGTCTGTGGTGCCTTTTATCAGCCTATAGTTTCCTTCGTTATCTCTTTTGATTAGATCTGTTTCGGTTTTTGCTTTTTCTGAGATTAGGGTGGCTAACACTACTTTTCTTACATCAGCTGAGGCCCAATATATTGTGTTCAAACCTTTTATCTTTACCCTGTGTGTATCCTCTTTTTTGAAACGTATTTCTTGTAAATAACATATTGTTGGAACATGGCTTTTTATCGATTCTCCCATCCTTCTCTGTTTTATGGGAGAGTTCATTCCATTCACATTCTCAGTTATGATTAAAATCTGTCTTTTCCTCCATGTTTTTCCGACCATTTGTGCTTTTAATTCTCCCATCTCTCTTTCCCTCCTCAATAGGGATTTCATTTTTGACAACCAGCTCCAGCAGTCTTCCCTGCCTTCTTTCAGCTCTCCTCCCTTTTACTCCCCTTTACTTCTACCACTTTGTCCCTCTCTTTTAGCTTCCTCTCCCCCTTTTTTACCCCTTCCACTCCTACTAAATATAGAGCTAGTTAAATTTGTACACTTAATTAAGTTTATTGTTCACTTCTTGAGCCAAATCAGATGAGAGTACCTCTAAAACAATGCTCATCTCCCTCCTCTCTTTCCCCTAACATAATAAAATTTTGTACTTCTTCCTTTGGTATATTTTATCATTTTCTGCTTCCTCCTTTTCACATCTCCTGTGACCATCCCTTTGCATTCTTTACTCACATTTTTCTCATCATATCATTTACTTTGTAGCCGTTCCTTCTATTTATGTATATTTTATATTTCATTGTAGATGTAAAATTCTCAGGTTTAACAAGTATCATCTTTTTAAAAAATATATTCATTTCATTTATTTTTAATGCTGTACAATCACTACCATAAAACTTAGATTTTTTCCCCCTACTTACCCCCCACCACTCCCCTTTCTGCCCAAGACTGTATGCAATTCTACATGGCATCTACACATGCATTCTTATTGAATACATTTTCATTACAGTCAAGCTGTGTAGAAGAATTAAAATAAATAGGAGAAATCATATAACAAACCAAAACAAAATACACACACATGCACGCACACACACACACACACACACACACACACACACAATGATCTGCTACATTCTGTGACTGAATTCCATAGTTCTTTCTCTGAATATAGAAGGCATGTTGCCTTAGAAGACCATTGGGAATTTTTTTTTTCTGTCCTTGCATTAATATGAAGATCCTATTCTACCAGAAAAAAACTCTCGCATACTGTGGTCGTTCCCATGCACAAAGTTCTCCTGGTTCTGCTCCTTTTGCTCAGCATCAGATCATATAAGTCTTTTCGGGTCTCTCTGAAGTCTTCTTGTTCATCATTTCTTATGGCGCAATAGTTTCCATTACATTCATAAACCATAATTTATTCAGCCATTTACCAATTGATAGGCATCCTTTTGATTTCCAGTTTTGGCAACTACAAAGAGCGTTGCTATAAATATTTTTGTACATGTGGGACCCTTTCCCATTTTTATGATTTCTTAGGGATACAGTCCTAAAAGCGATATTGCTGTGTCAACCGGTTATGCATATTTGGGAAGCTCTTTGGGCATAGTTCCAAAATGCTCTCCAGAATGCTTGAATGAGATCACAGCTCCAACAACGATGAATTAGTGTTCCAACTCTCCCACATCCTCTCCAACACTTACTATTTTCCTGTTCTGTCATGTTTGCCAATGTAATAGGTGTGATGTGGTACCCCAGAGTTGTTTTGATTTGCATCTCTCAAATATAAAGTGATTTAGAGTATGTTTTCATATTATTATAGATAGATTTAATTTCTTCCTATGAAAATTGCCTGTTCATACCCTTTGAACATTTTTCAATTGGGAAATGGGTTGTGTTATTGTACATTTGATTCATTTCTCTCTATATTCTAGAAATGAGGCCCAGAAATTAGCTGTGAAAAATCTTTCCCAATATACTATATGCCTCCGAATTTTGGTTGCATTGGGTTTGGTTGTGCAAAAAGTTTTCAGTTTAATGTAATCAAAATTATCCATCTTGCACTTCATAATGCTTTCTATCTCTTCTTTAGCCAAAAATTCTTCCCTTCTCCATAACTCTGCTAAATACATTATTCATTGCTTCTCCAGTTTGTCCATGGTATCAATCTTAATACCTAGATCTTGTACTCATTTGAACTTTATTCTTGTGTAGGGTGTTTGGCGTTAGTCTATGCCTAGTTTCTGCCACTCCGTTATCCAATTTTCCCAGCAATTTTTGTCGAACAGTGAGTTCTTATCCAAGAAGTTGGGGTCCATGGGTTTATCAAACAGGAGGTTGCTATATTCCTTGCCTATTGTGTCTTGAGTAAGTAGCATATTCCACTTGTCTACCCTTCTGTTTCTTAGCCAGTACGAAGTGGTTTTCATAATTGCTGCTTTGTAATACAATTTGATATCTGGTAGAGCTAGGCCACCTTCCCTAGCATTTCTTTTCATTCGTTCCTTTGATATTCTGAATCTTTTGGTCTTCCAGATGAATTTTGATATTATTTTATCCAGCTCCAGAAACAAATTATCAGATAGTTTAGTAGGTATGGCACTAAATAAGTCAATTAATTTAGGTAGAATTGTCATTTTATTATATTGGCTCAGGCTACTCATGAGCAACAGAGGTTTTTCCACTTACTTATATCTGACTTTATTTGTGTGAAAAGGGTTTTGTGTTCATATAGTCCCTGGGTTTGTTTTGGCAGGTAAACTCCCAAATATTTTATTGTGTCCATCCTAGCATTAAATGGGATTTCTCTTTCTATCTCTTGCTGTTGGACTTTATTATTTATATATAGGAATGCAGAAGATTTGTGCGAGTTTATTTTGTAACTTGCAACTTTGCCAAAGTTGTTTATAATTTCAAGTAGTTTTTTTACTCGAATTTCTGGGATTCTCTAAGCATATCATCTTCAAAGAGCGTCAACTTACTTTTTTCTTTCCCTATTCTCATTCTTTCAGTTTGTCTTGTCAAATTGCTACAGCTAATATTTCTAGTACTATATTGAAAAATCCTGGTGATAATGGAAATCTTTGTTTCACTGCTGATCTTACTGGGAATGCGTCTAGCTTATCTCCATTGTGTATAATCATTGGTGAAAGTTTAATATAGTACTGCTCATTATTTTATGGAAAGTTCCCTTTATTCCCATGTTCTCCAGTGTTTTTAATAGGAATGTGTGTTGTATTTTGTCGAAAGCTTTTTCTGCATCTATTGAGGTATTCATGAGGTTTTTGTTAGTTTTGTTGTTGATATGTTCGATAATGCTACTAATTTTCCTAACATTGAAGCAGTCCTGCATTCCAGGTATGAATCCTACCTCATCCTAATGTGTTATTCTCGTGATAAAATGCTATATTCGTCTTGCTGAAATCTTATTTAAAAGTTTTGCATCTATATTCATTTGAGAAATTGGTGTGTAATTTCCTTTCTTTCTTTTGTCTCTTCCTGGTTTGGGAATTAAAACCATGTTTGCGTCATAGAAAGAAATTGGGACTATTCCTTCTTCAGTTTTCAAAAATAGTCTATACAGTATTGGAATTAACTGTTCTTTAAATGTTTGACAAAATTCACTTGTAAATTCATCTGGCCCTAGTGATTTTTACCTAGGGAGTTCACTGATAGCTTGTTTAATTTCTTTTTCTGAGATGGGGTTGTTTAAGTATTCAACTTCCTCTTCTTTTTATCTGAGCAACTTTTGTTTTTTAAAATACACATCCATCTAATTTGGATTATCGAATTTGTGGATAAAAAGTTAGGCAAAGTAATTTCTAATTATTGTTTTAATTTCCTCCTCATTGGAGGTGACTTCACCCCTTCCATTTTTAATTTTAGTAATTTGATTTTCTTCTTTATTTTTTAAATCAAATTGACCAAAGGTTTCCCAACTTTATTAGTTTTTTCATAAAACCAACTATCGATTTTATTTATTAATTCAATAGCTGCCTTAATTTCAATTTTATTAATCTCCCTGTTGGTTTTCAGCATTTCTAATTTGGTATTTATTTGGGGATTTTCAATTTGTTGTTTTTCTAGCTTTTTCAGCTGCACGCCGAAGTTATTGATCTCCTATTTCTCTATTTTACTTATGTAGGCATTCAATGATAAAGAACTTCCCCTAAGAACTGCTTTTACAGTATCTCATAGGATTTGGTAAGTTGTCTCATTATTGTCATTCTCTTGAAAGAAGTTGCTGATTGTTTCTATGATTTCCTCTTTTACTCATTCCTTCTTTAGGATTAGATTACTTAGTTTCCAATTGATTTTTGGTTTATCTTTCCATGGCTTTTTAATACATGTAATTTTTTACTGTGTTATGATCTGAGAAGGATGCATTGACTACTTCTGTCCTCTGCACTGATTTGTGAAGTTTTTATGTCCTAGCACATGGTCAGTTTTTGTATATGGGCCATCTACTTCTGATAAAAAGGTATATTGCTTTCTATTCCCATTCAGTGTTCTCCAGAGATCTATCATATCTACCTTATCCAGAGGTTTATTTACCCCCTTAACCTCTTTCTTGTGCATTTTGAGGTTAGATTTATCAAATTCAGAGAGAGGGAGATTGTGGTCCCCCACTAGTATAGTTTTGCAGTCAATTTCTTCCTTCAACTCCCCCAACGTCTCCTCTAAGAATTTGGATGCTATACCACTTGGAGCATACATGTTTAGTAATGATATTGCTTCGTTGTCTATGGTGTCTTTAAGCAGGATATTAGGAGATTTGGATTGCTACTCCTGCTTTTCTTAAATCATCTTAAGCACAATATATTCTGCTCCAACCTTTGACCTTTACCCTGTGTGCATACCCTCGTTTTAAATATGTTTCTTGCAAACAACATGTTGTTGTATTATGGCTTTTTATTCATTCTGTTATCCATCTCCGTTTTATGGGAGAATTCATTCCATTCACATTCACAGTTATGATTATAATCTGTGTATTTCTCTCCATCCTCTTTTCCACTGTTTCTGCTTTTAGCTTTCTCGTCTCCCTTCCTCTCTTCAATAGTTTCACTTTTCACCACCATCCCCTGCAGCCTTCCCTTCCTTCTTTTAGTCCCCCTCCCTTTTACTCTCCTTTACCCTTACTGCTTCTTCTCTCCCTTTTAGCCTCCCCTACCCTTCTTCCCCTTTCTGCTCCTACCGATTATAGAGCTGGTTATAATTATATACTTAAGTTTATTTTTCCCTACTTGAACCAAATCTGATGAGAATACCTCTCAAACTGCTCATCTCCCTTCCCTCTTTCCCTGTAGTATAATTTTGTACTTCTTCCTATGATGTAATGTACCATTTTATGCTTCCTCCTTTTCACACCTCCTGTTACACTCCCTTCCCATGCTTAAATCATATTTTTAACATTACATCATTTATTTTATCCCTGTTCCCTTTAAGTATATCCCTTTTATATTTCATAACAGATGTAAAATTCTCAAGATTAACAGGCATCATCTTCCCTTATAGGGAGGTAAACAGTTTGCCCAAATTCAGTAACAAGTTTTTTTCTCCTCATTTACCTTTTTATGCCTCTCTTGAGATCTGCATTTGAAGATCAAGTTTTCTATTAAGTTCTGATATTTTTGTCAGGAATGTGTGGAAATCCTTTACTATGTTGAATGATAATCTCCTTGCCTGAAATGTTATGCTGAACTTTGCTGGGTAGTTGATCCTTTGTTGTAGTCCCAGCTCCTTTGTCTTACATAATATTGGATTCCAATTCCTTCAGTCTTTTAATGTAGAAGCTGCAAGGTCCTATGTGATACTGACTGTAGTTCCTTGATATTTGAATGGTTTCTTTCTGGTTGCCTGTAGTATTTTCTCCTTCGATAATTCTTGGGGTTTTGAGTTTGGGATCACTTTTGGGTGGTAAATGGTGGATTCTTTTGATGATTATTTTGACCTCTGGATCTTGCATTTCTGGGCAGTTTTCCTTGATTATTTCCTGGAAGATATTGTCCAGAATCTTTTTTTCATCATGCCTTTCTGGTAGGCCAATAATTTTTCAATTTTTTCTCTTGAATCTATTTTCAGATCAGTTGTTTTTCCAATTAATTATTTCATATGGGACAGCTCCATTCCTCCACAACAGTAAGCGGGATTATTCTTTAGCGATTTTCCTAGTTTCAGGTGCTACCAGACTGTTTTCCCCTTCTGTTGATCCCACTGATCCAGGATTTTTCTGGGGAAATATTTTATGGTCTTTTAAGGTCAACAAGGGGAATGGGAGAGAGCATTCACTGATCCTTCCACCATTTTGGTTCCTGGAAGTTCAAGTAAATGACTTACAGACATTTAATCTGTGGACTGATAGTCTCAGGAACAGCTTGGCTGATACCTAAACCTTAGCAGCTGTCGCTCACTCAGTTCTGTTTGTCTTCCACCGTGGGCTGCTACTCTGACCTACGGCAGTGCTGTTGCTGCCTTGGGTCACCCCACCCTGAGGCTTTCCTGCTTGGATGTGCCCTGGCAGTACTTGCTGTTCTGTGTGCTGTTCTGTATGCTGTATGTGCCTCCACCCTCATGGAAAAGATTCTTCCTGTCGACCTTCCAATCTGTCCTGGTCTGTGAATCTGCCACAGTCTACCTCCTATTGCAATCTGTGCCTCCAAAATTTCATCAGATTCTCTATTTAGAGGTATCTGAAGGAGTCTGTCTAAGAGCTTAGGTGAGTAGTTGCTCTCACTTCACCATCTTCAGATCTTTTGTGTTATTATATTTTAAGAGAAAAAATCAGGTTTGGAAAATATTGCCGCATATTTCTGATAAATGTTGATATGTAATATTTTAATATGCAATATATAGTATATGATATTTAATTGTTACAACTACATATAAACCAAGCTGCAAAAAATGATTTACCAATAAAGCATCAGTATACACCAATTTCAAAGGAATTTATTTATTCCAGTAACCTTGGATTCCAACAACTGTAAGTCATTTGGACTTGACTTGTTGACTTGACAAATTGCTAATAATTAAGAAAATTGAAAATTTCAAATAATTCTAAGATTTAACACTTCATCCATCAAAGTTGCAAGGATATCAAAAGAGAAATGTTCAATGTGAAGGAAGCTTTCAAGAGAAATTTACACCAACACACTGTGAGTGGCTTTGTGAATTGGTTAACTCATTCTGAAAAATAGTTTTGAATTATATCTGGAAAAATTACTGAATTTTCTCCCCTTCTCTACTCAATGATTCTGCTAATAAACATATAGGAGATGAATGAAAAAAAGGCCAAATGTATATCAAAATATTTATAATAACACTTTTGTAATAGCCCACCTCCACCCAGAAAGTGACCATTCATTATGGAATGGCTGAATTAAGTGGAATATATAGATGTAACAGAATAATATTGTGCTATAAGAAATAATGAATAGGAAAATATGAAAAAAATAAGAAAATCAGGAATAAATGCAACATTGTGAAGAAGGCAAGATCAAGAGAAGAATACAGCATGATTTCTATAACACAAATTAAAAGACATCAGAGTTCAGATTTCTACTACTACTACCTATTTAACATTTGCATAGAGGCTATTATAAGTACAGCAATATGTTAGTGATTCACAAATATTATCCTCAAAATAACCTTGGGTTTTAGGTGCTGTTATTATCTCCATTTCACAGTAAAGTCAGGTGAAATGCTGAAGGTAATACAATTAGTAAGTGACTGAATTCAGGACTCCCTGACCTCAGGTTCATACTCTATCCATTATGGTAACTGTCGATTAAATGCAAGTACCATATTTCTTTTAGCCAAGATGGAGAGTATGAAGTAAATTGCTGTAACTCGCCTATATTCACCTCCAATCAACCAAAGAATACTGCCCCCAAACAAATACTTGCAGAACTAGCAAAAAGATGGGGGTACAATAGGCTTTTATCCAAAGAAACTTGGAAGTGCAGCATATCCCAGGACAGGAAGTGTCCCACCAATGCAGCGTCAAGTTTCACCTCAGCAAATCAGATGGAGATCCTGAGCCAAGTGTGGTAAAACAGACAATCACCAATACTAGACCACCTCCATCCCCCCACCCATATGCCTTAGCATAGCCAGAAAAATTGGTAGACTCCATTTGCAAGAAATACCACAGGCTTCAATGTATCTCCAAGCAAACACTCATTCTCCAGAGACCAGACCATGTCCTTCAGTATGGCCCCAGAAAATGAAGAAATAAGCCACTCTGCTTCAGCATATGCCAGATACCAATAGTAGGATCCCTGATCAGTGCCAGGTAAAGTGCCAGCCTAATATTACTTCCAGTAATATCACCCACCCCCCACCCAAACCTATCAGCACAGCATCATACACAAAGGTCCCTCTGATGCCTTACAGCAACATCAGTGAAGCACCAGATATAGATATGGCCTGCAGCCCCTGTCACAACAAGCGTGAACATCCACTTCCAGAAGCAGAGATCAAATGAAAAAGCAGGGGTGAGAAAGATGAGCAAACAAAAACAAGAACAAAGAATCTGAACATAGAAAGTTATTATGGTGACATGGAATACCATGACGCAAACTCAGAAGAGAACAGCAGTGCCAAAACACCAATAAACAAAAAATCAAAGAAAAATGGAAAATAGTCTCAAGCCCAGGAAAAAAAAAAAAACAATCATTGAAGAGTTCAAAAAAGACCTCAAAAATCATATAACAGGGGGGCAGAGGCAAGATGGCGGAGTGAGAGTAATGACTCATCCAAACTTTTAGACAAACTCCATCAGATACCTCTAGAAAGAGAATCTGACCAAATTTTTGAGGAGCAGAACCGAATAGGAGATAGACTGTGGCAGATTCATAGCCCAGGACAGACTGAAAGGTTGACGGGAAGGTTCTGTGCCACGGGGGTGAGCCCACAGCGCAGTGGAGGGGGAGGGCCCCAGGGAGACCTGAGGCAGCAGCAGGCAGAACCAGTGGAGAGGCAGACTAGGGTGAGAGACTAAGAGAGCCAGTGAGTTACAGGCAATGAGCCCCAGATATCAGCCACGGACTTTCAGCCTGAAGATTAAACATCTGTAAGTCACCTACTTGAAAGTCCAGGAGCTATCAGTAAATGCTGTCTCCTGCCCGCTTTGATGACCTTGAAAGAACCTTAAAATATTTGCCCAGAAAAATCCTGGGTTAGTGGGAACAGCAGAGGGGGCAAATAGTCTCAAAACACCTGAGGCTAGAAAAATACCTAACGGGGTTTCCTCTTTCTGTGGCAGAGGACAATGGGAAGAAGAGGGGACACAGGGCAGTGGAAACACACAGTAGGACCCAGGTGAACCTCAGTGCTAGGAGAGGAGGCCCAGGAGGGGTTGAAACTCACACTAGGACACAGGCAAGCCTCAGCACCCCAGGGGAAACAGGAAGACAATAGGGCCGCTGGGATCACCAGTCCCTGAGCTTGTTTTTGCCTCAGTTCAGCTGAGAAGATCTTCCAAGAGTAGACCATCCCTCCCCCACACTTAACAAGCTAACCCCAGGGCTAATCAGGGGAAACACAAAACAAAAAGATGAAAAGACACATGTTCTTAGCTTTTTCATACCAGTCAGCTCAACACCAAGTTCTGCAGATTCTACCAGAAAAAACCAGAAACCACAACACATAATCACCATCATGAGTAAGAAAAACCAAAACAAGTGTGAAAAAACTATAGAATCATTCTATGGGGACAAAAAAAAAAAACACAAACACCAAAGGTCAGGAGAGAGATTGTACTTGCATCTGAAACTTCAGAAGGGACTATGCACTGCTCGCATGCACAAACAGCTCTCCTGGAACAGCTGGAGAAGGAAATAGAAGAAAAACTGGCCAATGATTTTAAAAATATGAAAAAATATAAAGAAAAGAAGTCGCTTATGAGAACATCTCTTTAAAAAGGAAAATTGAACAAATGGAAAAGGAAGCACAACATCTAACTGGGAAAATTGGACAAATGGAAAAGGAAACACAAAACTTAACTGTGAATATTGGATAAATGGAAAAGGAAGTACAAAAATTAACGGAGAAAATAACTCCTTTAAAGGAACAATTAGACAGATGGAAAAGGAGATGCAAAAGTTAACTGAAGGACAAGTAGAAACTAATGACTCTATGAGACAACAAGAATCAGTCAAACAAAATCTAAAGAATGAAAAGATAGAAGAAAATATAAAATATCTAATTGGAAAAACAACTGACCTGGAAAATAGATTCAGGAGAGACAATTTAAGAATTATTGGCCCTCCAGGAAGCCACGATAAAAAAAAGGGTCTGGACAATATCTTCCAGGAAATCATCAAAGAAAACTGCCCAGAAGTGCTAGATCCAGAGGGTAAAATATTCATTGAAAGAATCCACCGTTCACCTCCCAAAAGGGATTCCAAACTCAAAACCCCAAGAACTATAGTTTCCAAATTCCAGAACTACCAAGTAAAGGAGAAAACACTACAGGCAGCCAGAAAAAAACTATTCAAATATAGAGGAGCAACAGTCAGGACCTTGCAACTTCTACATTAAAAGATCCATAAGTCAAAGGAGCTGGGAATACAATCAACAGTCAACTACCCAGCAAAGTTCAGCATAACATTTCAGGCAAGGAGATGGTCATTCAACAAAGTAAGGGATATCCAGACCTTCCTGTCAAAAACGTAAGAACTTAATAGAAAATTTGATCTTCAAATGCAGGTCTCAAGAGAGGCATACAAAGTTAAACAGTAGGGAAGGAAAAAAACTTGTTATTCAATTTAGGCAAACCTATTTTATACCTATTTTATAAGGGAAAATGATACCTGTTAATCTTGAGAATTGTATATCTATTATCAAATGTAAAAGGGATATACAATGTGGGAACGGATATAAACTAAATGATGTGATGATAAAAATGTAATTTAAGCATGGGAAGGAATTGCAACAGGAGATGAGAAAGAGAGGAAGCAGAAAATGGTAAATTACATCACAGGACGAAGTACAAAAGTATAGTAGAGGGAAACAGAGGAGGGGAGTGAGCATTGTTTGAGAGGTACTCTCATAAAATTTGGTTCAAGTAGGGAACAATAAACTTAAGTATGTAATTCTAATTAGCTCTATAGGTAGTAGAAAGGGAAGGGGGAAGAAAGGGGAGGGGAAACTAAAATGGAGGGAAGAATCAGTAAGGGTTAAGGGGAGTAAAAGGCAGGGGGGCTAAGAGAAGGAAGGGAAGACTGCAGGAGGTGGTGGTGAAAAGTGAAAACTGTTGAGGAAGGGCAGGGAGACTGGAGAACTAAAAGCACAAATGGTGGGAAAGAGGATGGGAAATACACAGACTACAATCATAATTGTGAATGAGAATGGAATGAAATGTTCCATGAAACAGAGAATAATAGCAGAATGGATTAAAAGTAATAATTCAACAATATGTTGTTTACAAGAAACACATTTAAAATGAGAGGTCAAATGTTGGAGCAGAATATCATGTGCTTCACCTGATGTAAGAAAAGCACGAGTAGCAATCCTAAACTCAGAGAAAGAAAAAGCAGAAATACGTCTAATCAAAAGAGAGAAGGAATATCCTATATCCTGCTAAAAGGCACCATAGACGATGAAGCAATATCATTACTAAACTGGTATACCCCAAGTGGTATAGCATCGAAATTCTTAGAGGAGAGGTTGTGGGAGTTGAAGGAAGAAATAGACAGTAAAACTATACTAGTGGCGGACCTCAGCATCCCCCTCTCTGCACTTGATAAATCTAACCTCAAAATAAACAGGAAAGAGGTTAAGGAGGTAAATAAAACTCTGAATAAGGTAGATATGACAGATCTCTGGAGAACACTAAATGGGAATAGAAAGCAATATACTTTTTTCTCAGCAGTAGATGGCACATATACAAAAATTCACCATGTGCTAGGACATAAAACTTCACAAATCAGTGCAGAAGCCAGAAGTAGTCAATACATCCTTCTCAGATCATAATGCAATAAAAACTTATATGTAATTAATAAAAGACTATGGAAAGATAAACCAAAAATCAGTTGGAAACTAAATAATCTAATCCTAAAGAAGGAGTGGGTTAAAGAGGAAATCATAGAAACAGTCAATAACTTCTTTCAAGAGAATGGCAATAATGAGACAACATACCAAATCTTATGGGATACTGCAAAAGCAGTTCTTAGGGGAAGTTTTTTACGTTTGAATGCTTACATAAATTAAATAGAGAAAGAGGAGGTCAATGACTTGGGCATGGAGCTGAAAAAGCTAGAAAAAGAACAAATTGAAAATCCCCAAGTAAATACCAAATTAGAAATTCTGAAAACCAAAAGAGAGATCAATAAAACTGAAATTAAGAAAACTATTGAATTGATAAATAAAACCAATAGTTGGTTTTATGAAAAAAATGAGTAAAATTCATAAACCTTTTGTCAATTTGATTCAAAAAAAGAAAGAAGAAAATCAAATTACTAATATCGAAAATGAAATGGGTGGACTCACCTGCAATGAAGAGGAAATTAAAACAATAATTTGTAATTGCTTTGCCCCACTTCATGCCCACAAGTTCGACAATCTAAATGAGATGGATGAGCATATTAAAATATACAAATTGCCTAGATTAACAGAAGAGGAATTTGAATACTTAAACAACCCCATCTCAGAAAAAGAAATTGAACAAGTCATCAATGAAAACCCTAGGAAAAAATCTCCAGGGCCAAATGGATTTCCAAGTGAATTCTATCAAACATTTAAGAAGAGTTAATTCTAATACTAAATAGGTATTTTTGAAAATTGGGGAAGAATTTCCCAATTTCCTCCAAAAGTTCTTTTTATAATACAAATATAGTTTTGATACCTAAATCAGGAAGAGACAAAAGAAAGAAAATTATAGATCAATTTCCCTAATGGATATAGACGAAAAAATTTTAAATAAGATTTTAGCTAAAAGAATACAGCATCTTATCACGAGAATAATACATTATGATCAGGTAGGATTCATATCAGGAATGCAAGTCTGGTTCCATATAAGGAAAACTACTATCATTATCGATTATATCAACAACAAAACTAACAAAAACCACATGATTATCTCAATAATTGCAGCAAAAGCTTTGGACAAAATACAATACTCATTCCTATTAAAAGCGCTGGAGAACATAGGAATAAAGGGAAGTTTCCATAAAACAATACACAGTATCTACTTAAAACATTCAGCAAACATCATATGCAATGGAGATAAATTAGATGCATTTCCAGTAAGATCATGGGTTAAGCAAGTATGTCCATTAACACTATTATTATTCAATATGGTGCTAGAAACGTTAGCTATAGCAATTAGGCAAGATAAAGAAATTGAAGGAATAAGAATGGGTAAAAAAGAAACTAAGTTATCACTCTGTGCAGATGATATGATGATACACTTGGAGAAAGAGATTCAAGTAAAAATCTACTTGAAATAATAAACCACTTTGGCAAAGTTGCAGGTTACAAAATAAACCCGCACAAATCTTCTGCATTCCTATATATTAGTAACAGTCCAACAGCAAGAGATACAAAGAGAAATGCCATTTAATGCTAGAGTAGACACTATAAAGTATTTCAGAGCTTACCTGCCAAAACAAACCCAGGGACTATATGAACAGAATTATGACACTTTTTCCCGAATAAAGTCATATCTAAGTAAGTGGAGAAAACATCAGTTGCTCTTGGGTATGCTGAGCCAATATAATAAAAATGACAATTTTACCTAAATTAATTTACTTATTTAGTGCCATACCAATTACCTATCAGATAATTATTTTCTAGGGCTGGATACAATACTATCAAAATTCATCTTAAAGAACAAATGGTCCAGAACATCAAAGGGAGTAATGAAAAGAAGTGCTAGGGAAGGTGGTCTAGGCTCTACCGGATCTCAAATTGTGTTATAAAGCAGCAATTATCAAAACCATTTTGTACTGGCTAAGAAACAGAAAGGTAGACAAGTGGAATATGCTAGGTATTAAAGACACAGTAGGCAATGAGTATAGCACTCTCCTGTTTGATATACCCAGGGACCCCAGCTTCTAGAATAAGAACTCACTGTGCAAGATGAATAATTTTTGTTACATTAACCTGAAAAGTTTTTGCACAACCAAACTCAATGCAAGCAAAATTCAGAGGGCTGTAGTATATTTTGAAGGAATTTTTACAGTTAATATTGGGGATAAAGGCCCCATTTCTAAAATATGTAGAGAACTGAGTCAAATGTACAACAATACAAGTCATTCTCCAATTGATAAATGGTCAAAGGTTATGAACAGGCACTTTTCAGAGGAAAAAATTAAAGATACCTATAATCGTATGAAAAAAAATGCTGTAAATCATTTTTGATTAGAGAGATACAAATCAAAACAGCTCTGAGGTGCCACATCACACCTATTAGATTGGCTAACATGGCAGAACAGGAAAATGACAAATGTTCGATAGGATGTGGGAGAGTTGGAACATTAATTCATTGTTAGTGAAGCTCTGAGCTCATCCAACCATTCTGGAGAGCAGTTTGAAACTATCCTGAAAGGGCTGCAGCACAGACAGGACCTCAGCAGGCCTTAGGTGGACTGACTCTCTGGCACATGTGGTAGTTTCCAGATTTCGTGACCCCAAAACACTGAGGACAAATTGAAATGTCAGTGGAAAAAAACTGGAAGCCGTTCAGGCCCCAGGCCCAGGGCAATGGGGGAAAGAGGTGGAGGAACCAGTCCAGGAGTGAACTGCAGCAGCAGGTGCCACAGCAACAACAGGTTTCATGCCTGGAGCTCTAGGCCCACTGATTTGGAGATCAAGTGGCTGACACTAAAATTCACCCAAATGGAAGCAGACAACCATTTTTACAAAGAGCTCAAAAGTCAAGTAAATAGCTAGAGAAATGAGCAAAAAACAGAAAAAACAATCAGACCACAGAATCTTATTTTTGGTGAAGAGGAAGATTAAAGTATCTAAACAGTGGACACGTCAAAGCTCCTACATCCAAAGCCTCCAAGAAAAATATTAATTCGCCTCAGGCCATGGAAGATCTTAAGAAGGAATTTCAAAATCAAACAAGAGAAGTAGAGCAAACTTTGGGAAGAGAAATGAGAGTGGTGCAAGAAGAATCACGAAAACTGAATCAACTGCTTACTGAAGGAAACCCAAAAAAATGGTGAATAGAATAGCACCTTAAAAAATAGACTAACCCAAATGACAAAGAGATTCAAAAAGCTAATGAGAAAAAGAATGCTCTAAAAACAGAATTGGTCAATTGGAAATGGAGGTCCAAAAGCTCACTAAATAAAATAGTTATTAAAGATTAGAATGGAGCAGATGAAAGCTAATGAGCTTATGAAAAATCAAGAAATTATAAAAACAAAACCAAAGAAATTTTTTTAAAAATAGCAGATGATGTGAAATAAGTCACTGGAAAAACAACTAACTTGGAAAATAGATCCAGCAGAGACAATTTTAAAAATTATTAGAATATCTGAAAAGCATGATAAAAAGGGAGCATAGATATCACCTTTCAAGAAATTATTAAGTAACACTGCCCTGAAATTCTAGAACGAGAGGGTAAAGTATGCATTGAAAGAAAGCAATGATCAACTCCTGAAAGCACTCCCAAAAGGAAATCGCTTATGAATATTGTAGCCAGATTCCAGAGCTCTGAGGTCAAGGAAAAAATATTCCAAGTAGCCAGAAAGAAACAATGCAATTACTGTGGAAATACTATCAGGATAACACAAGATCTTGCAACTTCTACGTTACGGGATAACAGGCCTTGGAATATGATATTTCAGAGGTTCAAAGAACTAGAATTAAAACCAAATATCACCTATCCAGCAAAACTTAGTGTAATACTTCAGGGGAAAAATGGTTATTCAATGAAATAGATGACTTCCAATCATTGTTCTTGAAAAGACCAGAGCTGAGTAGTAAATTTCGCTTTCAAACACAAGAATCAAGAGAAGCATGAGAAGGTAAACAGAAAAGAGAAATATTAAGTTGTTTACTAAATTTTAACTACTTACATTCCTACATGCAAAGATCATATTTGTAACTCTTTAGAATTTTCTCAGTATTAGGGTAGTTGGAGGGCATTTATAAATATAGACAGAGGGATCGGAATGAGTTGAATAAGTAGGGATGATATCTAAAATAAAATAAAATTCAGAGGTAAGAAAAGAATATTTTGGGAGGAGAAAGGGAGAAATAGAATTGGACAATTTACCTCACATAAAAGAGTCAAGAAACAGCTTTTTCGTTGGAGGGTAAAAGGGGAGAGATGAGAGGGAAAGAGTGAACAGCGTTCTCATCACATTTGGCTTAAGGAGGAAATAACATGCACACTGAATTTGGTATAAAAACCTATCTTGCACTATAGGAAAATACGGGAGAAGGGAAAAAGTGGACTGTGGGGGGATGATACAGGGGAGGGCAATAGAGAGGAGGGGTTAATTAGAATTAAACACTTTTCAGGAGGTATAGGGTCAGAAAAGAGAACGCTATAAATGGAGAGCAGGATATGATGGAGGGAAATACAGTTACAATATGACTGTTATGGAGGTGTTTTGCATAACTACATATGTATAACCCTTATTGAATTGCTTGCCTTCTCAGTGGGGATGGAAGGGGAGGGAGGGAGGCAGCGTACTTGGCACTCAAAGTTTTAAAAATGAATGTTAAAAATTATTTTCTACTGTCAACTGAGAAACAAGATACATAAGCAATAGTGTGGAGAAATCTATCTTGCCTTACAAAAAAAAATAGAGGAGATGGTGATAACAGAAGAGATGGGTATGAGAGATGAGAGCTCAGATTGGGGAAAGGGGGAATCAGAATGTACGCTGTATTTGGGTGGGAAGAAGGCAAAGATGGAGAGAAAGTTTGGAACTCAAAATTTTATGGAAATGTCTGCTGAAAACTAAAATAAATAGATAGGAACTATTTAAAATAAACAAAGAAAGAAAGAAGGAAGGAAAGAATTAAAGAAAGAACAAATGAAAGAAAGAAAGAAAAAGGAAGGAAGGAAGGAAGGAAGGAAGGAAGGAAGGAAGGAAGGAAGGAAGGAAGGAAGGAAGGAAGGAAGGAAGGAAGGAAGGAAGGAAGGAAGGAGAACTGACCAAATGGAGAAAGATTTTCACAGAAATCCACTGAAGACAATAACTTCTTGGAAGTACAATTGGTCAAAGAGTAAAAAAAGTACCAAAGCTAATTGAAAAAAACCAACACCTTCAAATATTGAATTGTGCAAGTGGAAGCTGCGTGTGTGTGTGTTCGTCCTTCGTTGTCAAAGAAGACCATGCCATTAGAGAAATAATGACACGACTTGCACTTGACTTTGTTTTGAGTGAGGGAGGGCTGTGCAGGTCACCAGCCTCACTTCTCCTCCAGAGTCATCTGAATCCAATGATCAGATATTAAATCATGATGACTGGAGATGACCCAGGATGAGGTAATTGGGGTTAAGTGACTTACCCAAGGTCACACAGCTAGTGAGTGTCGAGTGTCTGAGGTGAGATTTGAACTCAGGTCCTCCTGACTCCTGCACTGGTGCTCTATCCACTGCACCACCTAGCTGCCCTAAGTGGAATCTAATGACTCTATGAAACATAAGAATCAATCTAAAAAATTCAAAAGTGTGGAAAAAGTAATACAACTTAAAATACCTAATGAGAAAACCAGCTGACTCAGAAAATAGATACAAGTGAGACAATATCGGAATCACTGACTTAACTGAAATCCATAATCAAAATGAAGACCTGGACAGAAGTTTTCAAGAAATTGTCAAGGAAAACTTTCCTGATATCTTTGAACCAGAGGGCAAAATAAGCTTTGCAAGAATCCAATTATCATGTAAAAAAAAAGAGAGAGAGATTCCAAAATAAAAGCTCCGAGAAACATTATAGTAAAATTTCACAACTATCAGGTGAAAGAAAAAAATCCTACAAATGAGCAGAAAGAAGCCATTCAAATATCAGGGACATATCATCAGGACTAAACAGCACTTGGCAGCTTCAGCATTAAAATATTGGAAGTTACGGAACAAGATATTCCAAGAAGGCAAATGAGTTCGGACTACATCGAAGAATCACTTACTCAGCAAAAACAAGCATAATACCTCAAGGGGAGAAGGGTTATTTAACTAAATAGAGGGATTTAAAGTCTTCACAAGTAGGAAACCAGAACAGCAACAACAAAATGTTTGATTGTCAATATCAAGACCCAAGAGATGCATAAACAAGTAGAAGGAGAAGAGAAAGTATCAGGAATTCAATAGAGCTAAACAATGTACGTGGTGAGACGGGAAGATGATATTTGTAAATCTTAAAAAAAGTTATCACTAATAATAATACCACTGGAAGGAATATACATAGAGGATGCAAGTGAAAAGTGAATTTGAGGGAATGACATAAAAAATAGAGGATGAGAAAAAGGAGTACAATATTTACAGAAGGAAGTTAGAGGTAAGCAAGTGAGAGGGACAAATTATACCATATGAAGTGGCAAGAGACCTATTACAATACAGGGGAAGATTGGTGAAAATCAAGTAAAGGTTCTGGGGGGAATTAGAAGAATGGAGAGTAGATCAAGGGAGGTAGTGGACAGAAGAAACACTAGTGAGGAGGGAAAGTGTGAAAAGAGAGAGAGGACAAACAGGAAGAAGAATGGGATGGAGGAAAATACATGGGCAGTAATCATCACTCTGAATGTGAATGGGATGAATCTGTCATAAAACAGAAGCAGATAGAAGAGCAGATTTAAAAAAAAATGAATGTTACAATATGTTCTTTACAAGAAACACACATGAATCAAACACACACAAAGAAAAGATAAATCTATTATGCTTCAGCTGATGTAAAATAAAACATAATGCAGGGTTAGCAATTCTGATTTCAGACTAAGGAAAATAAAAAATGCACCTAATCAAAAGAAATAAGGAAGGAAAATATATCTTGGCAAAAGGTAGCACAGAAATTAAACAATATCATTTATAAACATATATGCACTAAGTGTGCAAATTCTTAAAGAAGAAATTAACTGTGTTAATAGGGAAAGACAGCAAAAAACGTGCTAGTGGAGGACCTGAACTGTCCCCTCTCCCAGGTAGATAAATCCAACCAAAAATAAACTAGAAAGCAACGAAGGAAGCAAATAAAATAATAGACAAGTTAGATATGACAGACCTTGGAGAAAACTATCTGGAAGCAGAAAGAATTGTGTGTGTGTGTGTGTGTGTATGTATGTATTTTTTTCTCACCAGCACATGGCATACACACAAAAATTGAATATATAATAGGGAATAAAACCCTCAAAATGAAATTTTAAAAACCAGTAATATAAAATGTTCTTTTTAGATCATAATACAGTAAAAATTACATTCAACCAATGCCACTGGAAAGATCAACCAAGATTAATTGGAAACTAAATTAGGTAATGTTAAAGAAAAAGTTGGTCAAAAAATAAATAATTGAAACTATTAATAATTTCTTTAAACAGAATGACAACATTGGGACTGCATACCAAAATTTATGGAATGCAGTCAAAACAATGCCTGGGGTAAATTTTATTCCTTTAAATTCTTACAAAATGGGAAAACAACATGAACTAAACTAGCATGAACTAAAATAATATAGAAAAAATGGAAAAATATTCAACTGAGCACCAAATTAGAAATCCTGAAAATCAAAGGTGATTTTAATATGACTGAAAGCAAGCAACAACAACAAGAAAAGCAAAAGAAGTGAGCTAATAAAAAAGTCGAGGAGCTGGTTTAATGAAAAAAAGACAATAAGAAAGATAAGCCATTAGGTAATTTGATTTTTTTAAAAAGAAAACCCAGTGTCGAGTATTAAAAATAAAAATGGTGAAATCACCACCAATGAAGAAGAAATTAAAGCAATCATCAGGAAAGAGCTTGCTCACTTATATTCAAAGAAATCTGACTATCAGTGTGAAATTGATGAATGTTTACAAAAATACAAACTATTTAAATTGACAGATCAGAAAGGGGAATGTCTAAATAATCTCTCCTTAAAAAAGAAATTCAATAAACCATTAATGAGATCTCCAGGAAAAAAAAAAAAGGGTCAGATGGGTTCAAAAGTGAACTCTTTTTTTAGTTGCATTTTTTTTGCTTTTAGTGCTTTACAATGACTTCAATATAACTCAGATTTTTCCCCTCCCTCTCCCTCTCTCCCCTCTACTTCCCTATCCCTCCTTGAGATGTCATACAATTTTATATATGTTCTAAACATACATTCCTGTTGAATATATTTTCATCCCAGTCATGTTGCACAGAAGAATTAAAATGAATGGGGGAAACCATAAAACAAACCAAAACATAATACAAAAGAAAATGATCTGCTGCATTCTGTGATCTAATTCCATAGTTCTTTCTCTGGATGTGGAAGGCATTTTGATGTAAGAGACCACTGTGAATTTTTTAAGTCCTTGAATTTCAATGAAGTACTAAGTCTATCAGAAAAAAATCTTCATACACTCTGGTTGTTGCTGTGTATAAAATTTTCCTGGTTCTTCTCCTTTCCCTCAGCATCAGTTCCTATAAGTTTTTCCAGACCTCTCTGAAGTATTCCTGTTCATCATTTCTTACAGAACAATAGTATTCCATTGCATTCTTATACAACAGTTTATTAAGCAATTCAGCAATTGATGGGCATCACCTTGATTACCAGGTTTTGGTCACCACAAAGAGAGCTGCTATAAATATTTTTGTACATGTGGGACCCTTTCCCATTTTTATGATCTCTTGGGGATACAGTCCTAGAAGTGGTATTGCTTGGTTAAAGGGCATGCACATTTTTGTGACTGTTTGGGTACAGTTCCACATTGCTCTGCAGAATGGTTGGATCAGCTCACAGCACCACCAACAATGAATTAGTGTTCCAACTCTCCCACATCTTCTCCAACATTTATCATCATACTCCTTGTCATGTTAACCAGTGTGATAGGTATCTCAGAGTCATTTTGATTTGCATCTCTCTAATCAATAGTTATATAGAGCATTTGTTCATATGGTTGTAGGTAGCTTTAATTTCTTTCTCTGAAAACTGCCTGTTCACATCCTTTGACCTTATTTTCAGTTGGGGAATGATTTGTATTCGTACATATTTGACTCAGTTCTCTATATATTTGAGAAATGAGGCCTTTGTCACAGAAACTAGTTGCAAAAATTCTTTCCCAGTTTTCTGTTTCCCTCTTAATCTTGGATGCATTGGATTTGTTTGTGCAAAAACTTTTCAATTTAATGTAATCAAAATTAACAATGTCGCATTTCATAATGCTTTCTATCTCTTTTTAGTCAAAAATTCTTTCCTTCAACATAAATCTGATAAATACATTATTCTTTGCTCCACTAATTTGTTTGTGCTATCAATCTTTTATACCTAGATCATACACCCATTTGGACTTTATTCTTGTGTACGGTGTCAGGCATTGATCTATGCCTAGCTTCTGCCACACTGTTATCCAGTTTTCTAAGCAATTTTTGTCAACCAGTGAGTTCTTATCCAAGAAGGTGAGGTCCATGGGTAAAACAGTAGATTTCTATATTCATTGACTACTGTGTCTTGAGTACCTAACCAGTTCCAAATGTATACGCTTGTATTTCTTAGCCAGTAACAAGAGGTTTTGATAATTGCTGCTTTAAGATACATTCTGAGATCTAGTAAACCTGTCTCCTTCCTTAGCATTTCTTTTCTTTACTTCCTTTGATATTATTGACCTGTTGTTCTACCAGATAAATTTTGATATTATTTTTTCTAGCTCTACAAATAATTATCTGATGGTTTGATTGGTATGGCACTGATAAATAAATTAATTTAGATAGAATTGTCATTTTTATTATGTTAGCTCAATCTACCCACGAGCAACTGATGTTTTCCCACTTACTTAAATCTGATGTTATTTGTTCAAAAAGTGCTTTGTAATTGTGTCCATATAGTCCCTGGATTTGTTTTGGCAGGTAGACTTCCAAATATTTTATAGTTTCTATGCTACCTTTAATAGGATTTCTCTTTCTATCTCTTGCTGTTGGACTTTGTTAGTAATATATAAAAATGGAGAAGGCTTGTGGGGGTTTATTTTGTAACCAGAAACTTAGTGAAAGTTGTTTATTATTTCAAGTAGTTTTTCATTGATTTTTTTTTTTTGGATTCTCTAAGGATATCATCATATCATCTGCAAAGAATGATAAGTTAGCTTCTTCTTTGCCTGTTCTAATTGCTTCAATTTCTTTTTCTTCTCTTATTGCTACAGCTAATATTTCTAGTACAATACTGAGTAATAGTGGTGATAATGGACATCTTTCTTTCACGTCTGATCTTATTGAAAATACATCTAGTTTGTCCCCACTGCTTGCTGAAAGTTTTAGGTAGATACTGCTTATTATTCTATGGAAAGTTCCGCGTATTCCTATATTCCCCAGTGTTTTTAATAGGAATGGGTGTGGTATTTTGTCAAATGCTTTTTCTGCATCTATTGAGATAATTATGTGGTTTGTGATAGTTGTGTTCTTGATGTGATCAATAATGTTAATAGTTTTCCTCCTATTGAACCAGTCCTGCATTCCTGGTATCAATTCTACCTGATGATAATGTATTATTCTCTTGATAAATTGCTGTATTCTTTTTCCTGAAATCTTATTTAAAATTTTTACATCTATGTTCTTTAGTGGTGGCCAAGAACTGGAAATCAAGAGTGTGCCCATCAATTGAGAAATGGCTGAATAAGTTGTGGTATATCAATGTAATGGAATACTATTGTGCTGTAAGAAATGGTCAACAATAAAATTTCAGAGAGGTATGGGTGGACTTTTATAACCTGATACTGAGTGAAAGGAACAGATCCAGGAGAACTTTGTACACAGCAACAACCACGGAGTGTGAGGAATTTTTCCTGGTAGACTTAGTCCTTCATAGCAATGCAAGGACCTCAAAAATTCCCAATGGACTCTTGAGTCAAAACCCTTTCCAGATCCAGAGAAATGACTATGGAATTTGATCTCAAAATCAAGCCTACCATTTTCTCTTTTGTTCTGTTTTGCTCTGTTATACGGTTTCTCCTATTCATTTTAATTCTTCTACGTAACATGACCAAGAAGAAAATGTATTTTATAGGATGGTATGTGTAGAACCTATATAAGGTTGCATGCCATCTTGGGAACTGAGTGAGGAGGGTGGGGGAGAGGAGAGGGAGGTAGGGGAAAAAAATCTAAGATACGGGGAAGTGATTGCAGAAAAGTGAAAAAAATAAAGAAATTTGAAATAAAAAAGTGATAGAAAAATTATATTTAAAATAAGTGCAAACGATATAAAGTACTTAGCAGTCTACCTACCACGACAAAACCAGGGACAATATGAATACAATAACAAAATACTTTTCACACAAATAAAGTCAGGTCCAAACAATTCGGGAAAATATCAATTTTTCATGTGTAGGCCTAGCCAACATAAAAATAATAACATATATGCCTAAACTAATTTGCTAATTCAGTGCCATACCTATCAAACAACCAAAAGTTATTTTATAAAATTTGAAAAATACCAGTAACATTTATCTGCAAGAACAAAAAGCCAAGAATATCAAGGGAACTAAAGGTAAAAACAACAATGCAATGGAAAGTGACCTATCAGATCTAAAATGATACTAAAAAGTGACAATCATCAAAACTATTTTGGACTGACTAAGAAATAGTGTGGTGATCAGTGGAATAAGTTAGGTACAAAAGACAAAGTTTAAATGACTGTAGTAATTTATTGTTCGATAAATTCCAAAGACTCCAGTTGCTGTCATAAGAACTCACTATATAACAAAAATTGCGGGGAAAATGGAAAACAATAGGACACAAACTAAACATAGATCAGTATCTCATACTATGTACCAAGATATGTTAAACATGATTTAAATATAAAATATGACATCATAAGCAAATTAGGAGAGTAAGAAATTATCTACCTATCAGACCTATGGGAAATTGAAGGTTTCATAATCAAATAAGATACAGAGAGCATTACAAAATGTAAAATGCATAATTTTTCTTCTCTTAAACTAAAAGCCTTTTGAACAAACAAAATCAATGCAACCAAGATTAGAAGCAAAACAGAAAACTAGGAAATAATGTTTACAACAAGTTTCTCTGATAAAGGCCTCATTTCTCAAATATAGAGAGAACTGAGTAAAATTTAAAGGAATATAAATCATCTCCCAATTGATAAATTGTCAAAAGATATAAACAGGTAGTTTTCAGATGAAGAAATGAAAGCTCTCTATCGGCACATGAAGAAGTCTTCTAAATCAGCTTTGATTAGAGAAATGCAAATTAAACCAACTATGAGGTTCCACCTAATATCAGTCAGATTGACTAATATGACAGAAATGAAAATTGAAGAATTCTCATCAATTGGGGAATGTATAAAAAAGCTATGATATACAAATGTAACAGACAAATTTGAGAAGAAAAAAAAAACCTAGAAAGACTTGGTCAAGCTGACGCAAAGTGAAATGAGCAAAACCAAGAAAACATTATACAGTATCAACTACATTGTGTGAAAATCAACTATGAATGACTCAATTCTTCTCAACAACTCAGTGATCCCTGTCAAGTACAAAGGACTCAAGAAGGAAAATGCTATCCATAACCAGACAAAGAACTGGTGTATTCTGAATGCAGATAAAAACATTTGCTTCTATTTAAAATATAATATATAATTTAATTTAATATAATATAATATAAAAATATCTCATTATTTTTTCTCTGTTATTTTTGTTTTCTTCTGATTGGTTTCTTCTTTCACAAGTATGACTAACATGGAAATATTCTTATGTGATAGCACATGTATAAACTATGTCAAATTGCTTACCATTTTCAGAGGAAGGGAGAAGAGGGAAGAAAAGAGAAACATTTGGAACTTAAAATCTAGTAAAAGTGAATGCCAATAATTTTCTTAATATGTAGTGGAGGAAAAAGTAAAATACTACTAAAAATGGGAAAACCTTGGAAGACTTACATGAAATGATTTGAAGTGAAGTGAGCAGAATCAGGGAATCATGGTATATAGTAACAGCAACATTGTACAGTGATGATCTGTGAATAATTTAGTTGTTGTCAAATATCGGAGACAATTTTGAAGGACATGTAGTAAAAATTGCAATCCACTCCCAGAAAAAGAACTGTTGGAATTTGAATACCGATCAAGGCATACTTTTCTTTTTTTACTTTATCACTTTTTGTCTATTTCTTTTACAACAGGACCAATATGGAAATATGTTTTATACATGTGTAATTTCCACATGTGTAATATCAAATTGCTTGCCTTCTTAATTAGGGCAGAGAGAGGCAAGCATGGGAGAGAATTTGGAACTTAAGTTTTTTGAAAAAAAATGCAATTTAAATTGTTATTACATATAAGTGAAAAACGAATAACAAATTTTAAAAATACAGGTTTCAATCTGGGCTCTATAGGGCCTTTGAGGACGTATGTTTCCCTATTTTTGCAAAAAACTGATTGGTTATAGGTGTTAAATTGTGCATACACTTTTAAATGGGGTCACTCTAAAAAGGCCTTTGGTTTTATTTTGCTATATTTTCTATTGATCTGGTCCTAGTCCTAATTGTTAGGTACAAGAGTCCTATGGAGGAGATAGTCAGAGATATTAGAGTAAAGTGCCAGTGGTATAAAAATCAGAAGTCTAAAGCTGTATATGAAATAGCACTGTGCTTGGGTTTAGAAAGGTTTGAGTTTGAATGCCAACTCCAACACACACTGAGTGATCCGGAACAAAGCATTTAGCCATTTACAAACTTGTTTTCTCATCTGTTAAATGAGTATAATAATATTCATACCAGAGGTTCTATCATTCAAAGTTTTGTGAAGGAAATGTTTTGTAAATTGCCAATTATGCTATGCTAAAAATGAGCTACTGAGTACATCTATAAACTTACATTTTTTATTATGCAGAAATGCTATTCACATAAATATTACACATTTTCGAAAGTTACTTCAAATATTTTAGGTGACAAGGATGCATTTTTTCCCTTTGTTGCCTAAATCTGTGATATTTTATGTTCTAAATTGTATCATTCTAGTCTGAAAGAATTAATGCAACTTCAAAAATCATCTAATTTATTTCTGTAGAGAGTTTTTAGAAACCTTTTAGAAAGTGCTCTTTTTATACAGTAATGAAATTTTCAAATACGAAAAGGTAGCTCATTTAAATTTTTATGTAGGCAGTGCGATTTACTTTTCTATGGTAGGGTTGAGGAATGCAAACTCAAATCAAGATCTGAAAGAAAAAGAAAAAAACTTCAGTGAATTCCCCCTATTAAGGCCAAGACATTCTAGCAAGGCATTCTAGCAATTCTAGCATTCTAGTATGAGAAAAAAAATCTCCCTCGATGCCATTTCTATATTCACCTATTTGACCATACCTGAGAATAGCTATACTACTCACCTATTAGTATTGTATTTATATGTATACCAATCAACAGCTATTTACAAAGTGTCTAATGTAATCCAAGCATGCCTTAGTTGTGAACGTATTTTATTTCCCCCCTAACCAGATTGTAAAGTTCACGAGGATATTAACGTCTTCTCTTATCTACCTTTGCATCCACCACCCTACTCTATGAAGAATATTGTTGATCTGTCTGAAATCTTCGTTCTCATTAATTAATTATGGTACTTTCTGTGTAGATTACACCCCGTTTGCACAACTTATCTAATATCACCCATTTGGTGAGATCTTTCTGCTACACTGCTAAACTTAAGTATGATATGGCGATTATTATTATTTTATAAATTCTTTTATAATCTAAATTTTATTGCCCTTAGTTGTCAAATCTCTCCACCTGGCAAAGATATTAGGTAATGTTAAAACATGTAATTTCTAGGAAATTTTTGTTTCCTCACGGTGACATTTGATTCATATTGGTTTTCTCCTTGGGAAATATATCTGTGCTTTTATCTGTCCCACATCCCAGATTCCCTAAATAGTTCAGATTGTAGGTACCTCAATCATTTATCATATCTTTTTTTTTTCTTTTCTAATTTGGTATTGATTTTGACCTTTCCTTTAATTTAACTGAATCAGTAATAACTACGATATTAGTAACTACTTATTTATTCTCTGTAAAAATGCTATTAATTTATTTGATAACATTTTCTTTTTTCAAACAATTTTTAAAGGAATTTGTTTATTTTTAGTTTTCAACATTCGTTTCTACATGATTTTGAGTTTCTAATTTTCTCCCCATCTCTCTCTTCCTTCCCCCACCCTGAAATAGCATGCATTCTGATTACCTTTTTCCCCAATCCATGCTCTCTTTTATCACCTCCCCTTTTATTCCCTTCCCCTTTAATTTATTGAAAAGCAAGGTAGATTTCTATACCCTATTGCCTATATATCTTATTTCCTAGTTGTATGTAGAAACAATTTTTTAACGTTTGTTCTTAAAATTTTCAGTTCCAAATTCTCTCCCTTCTTCCCTTCTGTAAGGGCAAACATATTAAGACTTTTTAAAATCTTTTTCTGGATTGAGATTTACCCTATCAGGTGCCTTTGATTGATTCTTGCCTTTGATTTTGCCAAGAGTCTTTGTTTGAATCAAGAGACTGATGAATCGAGTCATATATATATGTATGTATGTATATGTATATATATATGTATATATACACACACACATATACATGTATATGTGTGTATGTATGTAAATATATACATATATATGTATAAACATATACATACCCATACATATACACATACATATATATGGGTGTGTATATGTTGTATTGTTTGCAGGAAGAGGAGAGGAAAAAGCAGAGGCGAGAGAGAGAGAGAGAGAGAGAGAGAGAGAGAGAGAGAGAGAGAGAGAGAGAGAGAGAGAAAGTGAACACGAGGAAGCTAGGGGAACTTGTTTATGTGGAGGTATAACAGAAAGAATGTTTGGGATATTGAAGCACTGTCTGTTGATCAGTGATTTCTCAGACAGTAGTCTTGTCTGCTGATCTGTGTTAATTTTTCAGACAGAACTCCTGTCTGTTGGAAATGTAACACCAATAATGGCAGCGCATCTGACAAATGTTGCTGTGCGTAATTTTAAGGATGTAATCCCATAGTACAATGAATTCTCTATTCTGCAATAAACTAAGCCTTGCTCAATAAAGTAAAACCTAACATTCATAGCAACTTCCTTCAGCAAAACTTATTATCTAATACATATATGCATCCCATAACACTCAGTATGTCATATGGTACATAGCATATATCATTGCATCTCCAAAGTCAGGGGGTGTCAGGCTATGGTCTTTCCTTGCATGACACACCCTTAAGGTGTAGCAGAGAATACCACATCATCTACCCCTAAGTCACTAAGAACAATCTCTTTAACCAATACACAAGATCCAAGTAAAGTCCTCTCTCACCTTGATTTGAGGCTGACTTCCAAACCCCATGACTCCTCCTCTGTTGGTACAGCATTCCCAGTTCTTGCTTGGGCTCACTTGCAGGCAGTTCTCTGCTCCTTCTCCTTGTCTCAGCTCACTCAGACTGTTCCACTGCAAACGCTTCCTGTTTCTGTGTGACAGCAAGCTCCAGGGGCTCCTGCCTGCAGGTTCTGTATCTAGCACAACACAGCTTAACAGGGGTATAATAATATTTTTACACATTACTGGTGCCATCATCTCAATTCACTTTAACAGCTTTTAAAAAGAGCTTAAGCTAAGTCTTCTTCCTGTGGACAGATCTCAGTTCTTCACTTCAATTCACTCATAAAGACGAACAGACAGGGCTTCTGTCTGAGAAATCAACACAGAACAACAGAGGGAGCACCAATATCACAAATATTGTTTTCTGTTAGACCTCTGCAATAAATTCCCCTAGGCAACGCATGCTTATTTTCCCTCTCCCTCCAAGCGATACAGTACACACACATACATACATACATACATACATACATGCATGCATGCATACATACATGCATATATACATATACACATACATATGTGCATTTATATGCAAATATGTGTGTACAGAAAACTGATTCCAGTCAAGACTCCTGATTCAAACAAAAACTAGTTATTCAGTCAAAGGCAAGACTCAATTCAAAGGCATATGATTGGCTAAAACACAATCCAGAAAAAAAAGCAGCAAAAAATTCTATTTTAGTCTAATAATTTAAAATTTCTCTCTCCTGGATCAATTTTCCAAGTAAGTTGTTTTTCCAATGAGATATTACACACCGTTTTCTGTGCTTTCTTTCTTTTGGTTTTGTTTTGTTTTCTTCTTGATTTCTCAGAGTCATCAGCCTCCATTTGCTCATTTCTCATTTCTAAGGAATTACTTTCTTCAGTGAGTTTCTCACTCTCCTTTTCAATTTGGGCAGTTTCTAATTTTTAGGGCATTCTTCTCCTCAATGACTTTTTGGACTTCTTTCGCCATTTGAGTTGGTCTATTTTTTAAGGTGTTATTTTCTTTAGCATTTTTTTGAGTCTCCTTTAACAAGTAATTGATTTATTTTTCATGATTTTCTTGCATCACTCTAGTTTCTCTTCCCAACTTTTCCTCTACTTCTTTTATTTGATTTTAACAATCTTTTTTGAGGTTTTCCTTGGCCTGAGACGAATTCATATTTTTCTTGGAGGCTTTTGATGTAGGAGTTCTGATTTTGTTGTCTTATTCTGGTTGTATTTTTTGATCGTCTTTGTCACCAAAGTAAGATTTTATGATCTTAGTTATTTTGTGCCATTTATCCATCTTCCAAGCCAAATGCTTGACTTTCTAACTCTTTGACAAGGTAGGACCTTGTTTCTTGTGGGGAGTGTGGGCCTACTGAACCAGTCTTTGGGGCTTTGAATCAACTGCTACATCCCCCATCATCTATGGGCCAAGAGCTCCAGAAGGGGCAGCCATCAGCACAGCCACTGCCACCCCCATTGCCCTGGGGCTGGGGTGGAACAGCAGTCAGACCATGCCCTCCTCTTTCACTCAAGACCCAGAGAGTTTTTCCACCGACATTCTTTGCTGTCTTTAGAGTTTGTGGGTTAAAAACTCTGGAAACTGTCACAACTGCCAACGATTCAGTCCCTGAAGGCCTGATATGGGATGTGGGGGAGAGCTCAAGTAAGCCCTTGCTTTGGCCTCTTGGCTCTGCCCCCTGTAACATATTTTATACATAATACCCAACATTTCCAACATCCATTATCAAAGGAAATACTGATGCTATATGTTTGTGAGGCTTCTATACAGTGTAAAAGTTTTTGTTTTCTCTTATTATTCAATCATGATTCACATGTTTTCAATAAATTCATCACTATCTTCATATATTCTTACTTTTGCACTGAAATTATTCACATTAAGTTACATTTTTTTTTTAAATTTGGAGGATCATATCAAGTTCTTCAAATAATTTCTCTAACATCTTATCCTCAATCACAGATCGTTGTGCAAAATGTGCAATAATCTTCATGGCAATTTAGTTTTATCTGTGGCAAATATTTCCCTTGATCCCCATATATAAAATACTTAATTATCCCATTAAATTATGTTTTTGTTGCCATTTGATACACAGTAAAACTAATTTTTCCAAGGATAACTGAAAAGCCATTCTGTCTTTAACTGGAACTGCTTTGTGTGCTCTAGTTTCATTCATAGCAAAAATTGATGCAATAGTTTCTCCAATTATATCTCACTATATGTACACAGACATTGTACATATATTTCATATAAGTACCTCAGTGTAACAGTAAATAGTGTAATGGGCTAAGGATCATGAAAATATGAGCTCAAATCTGGCCAAACCATTACTTTCTATGTGACTCTGGGCAATTCACAAGACTGGGAAAGGAGACAAGGATGGAACTGTTTTATGCATCACAACTGGAAATTAACTTCATTTTATCATTTGCAAAGAGACAACAATAAAATCTAGCTCACAGACTTCCTGGGAAGATCAAATTAAATAAGATGTGATACACACTTATACATATATATATACATATACAGATTATATATATATATATATATATATATATATATATATAATATACACACATATCTACATATACATATGTATATATATATATTTACACATAAGTGTTCATGTGTACATAAGTATGTATATGTACACAACACGAATGTGTGTATCTTTAAACTTTAAGAGCTATTTTAATGCTCATAAAATGTCTGTGTCATAGATCCCTTTGAGAGAATTACCAATTTTACGAACCTCTTCTCAGAATGTTTTCAAATGCATATAATAAGATGCACAGGATTTTGTGTTCATCCTTTGTTGTTGAGGAAGACCATGCCGTCAGAGAAATAATGACGTGAATTGCACTTGACTTTGTTTTGAGTGAGAGAGGGCTGTGCAGGTCACCAGCATCACTTCTCCTCCAGAGTCATCTGACTCCAGTGACCAGATATTCATCAGAAAGAGTGGAGATGACCCAGGATGAGGCAATTGGGGTTAAGTGACTTGCCTAAGGTCACATAGCTAGTGAGTGTCAAGTGTCTGAGGTGAGATTTGAACTCAGGTCTTTCTGACTCCTGCACTGATGCTCTATCGACTACACCATCTAACTGCCCCAAATGATGCATAGCATTATAAAGGGAATGAATTATCAGAAATTGCAATTCTAAAAATGTTCATGAGCTCCAGGTTAAGAAATCCTGATTTAGAGCTGCAAGAGTTAATTTACCTAAAAAGTCTAAAATGACTATTAGAACTTATGAAATATTTTGTACACGAAGTGAATAATACTTGTTTGATTAATGAATAACTTTCTAGAGACAGGAAACTGAACATCTGAGAAATTTTTAGGATTAAGTGATCAAAAGTCATAATCACAAATTGATTTGAAAAAAGTAACAGTTAATAGGCTTGAATCGGATTGACTGATCCAATAATTTCTAACTATGATGAAGCTTCCATTGTTCCATTGAACAAAAGGTTTCTATGTGTGTGTGTGTGTGTGTGTGTGTGTATACATATATATATGTATAAATATATATATACATATATACACACACATACATACATACACATATTACTAATGATTTAAAACTCATATTCACACGGTATTTTAAAATTTGTGAAGCACTTTTCTTATAACAACGTTGACAAGTTAAATGAATACTTGTAAAGCCAATCATGGCAGCACAGCTGAGGACTGCTGCTGTGAATAATTTTAAGCTTCTAGTCGCTTAGCATAATGAACTCTCTATTTATTCAGCAACAAATTAAACACTGTTCAGCAAAGTAAATCATAATATTGATAGCAATATCCTTAAGTAAAACATAGGTCAAGTAAAAATAATCTTCTTAATCAATACACAGTGTCCCTCCACGGACCAACCACTCCCAGCTCTTGCCTAGGTTCACACGCAGACAACTCTCTGCTCAGCTCCTTGCATTACCTCACGGGGACTGTTCCATTCCAAACTCTTCCCCGTATCTGGGAAAACAAAGCTTAACAGGGCTATAACAACATCTATAAACATTACCACCACCATCATCTCAATCTACTCATAAATACCAACAGGCAGGGCTTCTGTCAGAGAAATAAACACAGATCAACAGACAGGCCTTGAAATCACAAAATATTTTTGGCCTCCCCACAAGCAAGTCCCCCTAGCCTTCTCATGTTCACTTTTCTCTCTGCTTCTTTCTCTTTTCTCTCAGCTCTGCTTATGACTGTTCCCTCTACAACAGATATATACACATATGTATATATCTGTTGTAGAGGGAACATATATATATGTATATGCATATATATATATATATATATATACACACACATACACACATATATATATGTTGTTTCTAATCAAAGACTCTTGATTGATTAAACAAAAAGCAAGATTCCATAAAAGGTGCTTGAGTGGCTAAAACTCAAACAGCAAAAACCCTACTTTGCTTGTCATTACAGCATCATATGACCACACAGTACATATTGAAGCTGGGAATCCAAATCATATGTACTGACTCCTCGTCTAGCGGCCATTATGTTGCAATATACCACCTGTTCTAGTCTACCTGGATCTACAAAAAATAACATTAACATGTAGCATCATAATTCAAGAAACTGCAATAGATAATATCTATATTCAGTATAATTAAATTGGCTGTCTAAAGACAAAGACAATTTGTACAATATTTTTGAATTCAGTTTAAAATTTAACTCAGTGACTACCTCACAGTTTGCTTATAGCTCACATACAGCAGACAGAGAATTAAAAAGGGTTTGTATCAATTTACTCACTATGACAATTATCAGGATCTATTACATCTGAAATACAAGAGAGCATTAGCCCCCTCCCCACATAGTATTTTGTTCCCTTTCACTTTATTATCTATCTTGACAAATGGAATAGCATAGGATCTGCTGGGCTACATGGTAATATAGTTTACACTTACATTACATATTGCACATGTAATCCCTCCAGAAAATAAGGGAATTTGAATTCAAGTTGTTCATATCACCAATAAAGATATTTCCATCTTCTTTACTTTCTTCACTTTCCTGAGAGGAATAAAAATAAAAACATTCATGATTCAATGCAACTAATGTTACATATTCAATATCTGGTTATATGCCTCTCTATCTACTGGCAGTATTCTAAATGAATGACATTTAGTAATGAATTCCCTTTTATAGGATTTCTTTTTATTTCCTAGATAGCTAACTTCCTTTTATTATAAATAGTAATTTGGATCCTCTGCCCTCATAGGAAGAAACTCGTTTTTAACCATGAAAAGAATAATGAAGGGAGTCAAGATGGTAGAGTACAAGGAGGCATCTCTAGAAACTCTCCATCCAAAGCCCATAAAATACCTGTAAAACATTATTCTAAACAAATTCTAGAGTAGAAGAAGCCACAAAACAGCACAGTGAAAGAGATTTGCAGCCCAAAGCAGTCTGGAAGGCTGACAGGAAAGGTCTATTACAGCAGGCTCCAAACAGAGATCAGCCCAGCCTTGGTTTTCCTGCAGCAAGGACAGGACTGGAGTGGGATTCAAGGAATTACCTGCAGCAGCTGCGGGTCCCAGATTCCTCAACTCACAAATGCCAGAAACAGCTTCAAAGGTCAGTGAGAAAACTCTTTCACCTGGATGAAAAAGGGAACTCAGTGGTCTAGCCGTGCCCCCAGGGTGCCTTAGATTCCATTGTTGGAGGCCTGGACTGAAGACTCTGGGGGAATTGACCAGTTTAACTGGATCTCAGGCCTGAGTGTTGGCCCTGGGGTAAGGAGGAGCACTGGTTGGCTTGGTGGAGCTAGTGGAGGTTCTGGAGAGGGAATCCTGTTCACAGACAAGAGCAGAGGTAAAGAGAGAAGTAAACTCCTCTTCCTTGATTGTGCCAACTTTGAGGAACAGAGAACGTACAGATTCCCAGAGTATATATCCTCCTCTTCACAAAGAACTCAAAAGTCGAGTAACTGGCTGTGAAAATATCCAAAAAAAAAAAAAAAAAAAAAGCAAAAAGAATAAGACAATATAAAGCTAGTTTCTCGGTGAACAGGTATTTTCCTCCATCCTTTCAGGTGAGGAGGAACCATGCATACCATTAGGAGAAGACCTAAAAGTCAAGGGTTCTGTATCCAAAACCCCCAAAATAAATATGCAATGGTCTCAGGCCACAGAAAAGTTCAAAATGGATTTTGAAAATCAAGTAAGAGAGGTGGAGGAAAAATTGGGAAGAGAAATGGAGCAATGCAAGGAAATCATGAAGAGCTGGTTAGCAGCTTGATAAAGGAAACTGAAAAAAATGCCGAAGAAATTAACACATTTAAAAATAAACTAACTTGAATAGCAAAGAGGTTCAATAAGCCAATGAGGAGAAGATAAGATTTAAAAAAGCAGAATTAGTTAAATGGAAAAGGAGGTCCAAAAGCTCACTGAAGAAAAGTGTTCTTTAAAAATTAGAATAGAGCAGAGGGGAGCTAATGACTTTATGAGAAACCAAGAAATTATAAAACAAAACCAAAGCAATGAAAAAATATAAAACAATGTGAAATATCTCATTGGAGAAACAACAAACCTGGAAAACAGATACATGAGATATAATTTAAAAATTATGGGACTACCTGAAATCCATGATCAAAAAAGGAGTCTAGACATCATCTTCCATGAAATTATCAAGGACAACTTCCCTGATTTTCCAGAAGCAGAGAGTAAAATAAATATTGAAAGAATTCACCTATCACCTCCTGAAAGAGATCCAAATGAGAAATTCCTAGGAATATTGCAGCCAAATTCCAGAGTTCCCAAGTGAAGGAGAAAATATTGCAAGCAGCCAGAAAGAAATGTTTTGAGCATTATGGAAATAAAATCAGGATAGCACAGGATCTGGAAGCTTCTACATTAAGGGATCAAAGGGCTTGGTATATGGTATTCCAGAAGTCAAAGAAACTAGGATTAAAACCAAGTACCATCTACTTCAAGGGAAAAATGGTCATTCAATGAAATAGAAAACTTTCATGCCTTCTTAATGAAAATACCAGAGTGGAATAGAAAATTTGACTTTCAAACACAGGAATCAAGAGAAGCATGAAAAGGTAAAGAGGAAAGAAAAATCATAAGGGATTTGCAAAAGCTGAATTGTTTATATTCCTAAGGGGAAAGATAATATTTGCAACTCTTTAAACTTTTCTCAGTATTTGGGTAGTTGGAGGGATTGCACACACACACACACACACACACACACACACACACACACACACACACACACACATGGACAGAGGGCACAGAGTGGGTTGAATAAGAAGGAATGATATGTAAAAAATTAAATTAAGGGTGAGAGAAGAAAATGTTGGAAGGAGAAAGGGTGAAATGGAAAGGAGCAAATTATCTCTCATAAAGAAGGCAAGAAAAAACATTTTCAATGGAGGGGAAAAGAGGGACGTGAGAGGGAAAACGTGAAGCTTACTCACATCACATTTGGCTTAAGGAGGAAATAACATACTCACTCAGTTTGGTATGAAAATCTATCTTACACTATAGGAAAGTAGGGGAGAAGGGGATAATTGGGGTAGGGGACGAATGATAGGAGCAAAGACAAATGAGAGAAACAGTAATTAGAAGCTAATACTTTTCAGGAGGGATATGATCAAATGAGAGAATAGAATATATAGGGAGGAAGGATAGGATGGAGGGAATTATTGTCTTTCACAATATGAATATTATGGAAGTCTTTAACAAAACTAAATATATATGTATATGTATTTATATGTATGTATATGTATATATAAAGCTTATATTGAATTGCTTGCCTTCTCAAAGGGGATGGGTGGGGAGGGAAGAAGGGAGAGAACTTAGAACTCAAAGTTTTAGGAACTAATATTGAGAATTGTTTTTGCATGTAACTGAGAAATAATAAATACAGGTAATGGGGTATCGAAATCTATCTTGCCCTACGAGAAAAGAGAGAAGAAGGGAATAATTGAAGGGAGGGGTGTGTCAGAAGGGAGGGCAGATGAGGGAAGGGGTAATCAGAATGTATGATGTTTTTGGGTAGGGGGACCAAAGAGATGGGGAGAAAATTTGAAACTCAAAATCTGGTGGAAATGAATGTTGAAAACTAAAAATAAGTACAGTTTTTAAAAAAGAATGTTGACCTACTTTTTTTCTCATATTTCACTGAAAATATTTAAAGTTTGAATTAATATTTACTTACAAAATTTGACTGAATCTACCCTAAATGGTTTTCCAAGCCTAAGATATAATGTGACTTAATGATAAAGAACTGCTTTTGGTATCAAGAAAACCAGTCATGGCTTATCCTCTGATACACGTTGACTGTTGGCCTTGCTGAATTCTCTAACCTCTCACTCCTTCAGGCAATTAGGACAGTAAGTTTCAGAACTGGTGACAATCTGCATTAGATGAGGAAATTTCTTCACTGGAGATTCCCATTATTAATCAAATAATTGGAAGTTTAAAAAGTTCAAACTATTACCTTATTAAGAAGATAATTGTTTATAGAAAATATATGCCAGCTACTAAAAAACTGAAAAAGCACTGGGATAGCAAAAAGTAAGAGTGGTGCCTTTACCATTTTTCCACAGTAAAGATTCCTTTCTTTTTCTTTTTTTTAAAGTTAATTAATTGGTTTTTAGTTTTCGACATTCATTCCCACAAGATTTTGAGTTCCAAATTTTCACCCCATCTCTTTGCTCCCCCACCCCAAGACACTATGCATTCTGATTACCCCTTCCCTCATCTGCCCTCCCTTATATCACACCCCTCCCTTCCTTTATCCTATCTCCTCTCTTCTCTTATAGGGTAGGATCAATTTCTATATCCCATTATATGTATTTCTTATTTCCCATTTGCATTTGCAAACAATTTTTTAACAATCGTTTTTAAAACTTTGAGTGACAACTTCACCCCCTTCCTCCATCCCTACTGATCCCCACTGAAAAGGTAAGTAATGCTACATAGGTTATACATGTGTCGTTATGCAAAAGACCTCCATGGATGTCATGTTGTGAAAGACTATATTTCCCTCCATCCTATCCTACCCCCATGTATTCTGTTCTCTCTTTTGACCTTGTTCTTCCCCAAAAGTGCTTACTTCTAATTACCCCCTCCTCCTATTTGCACTCCTTTATATCAACCCTTCTCACCCCACCTATCTACTTCTCCCCTACTTTTCTGTAGCATAAGATAGATTTTCATACCATGTTGAGTATGCGTGTTATTCCATCCTTAAGCCAAATCCCTGCAACAATCTGTGGGCCTAGAGCTTCAGAAACAGTTGTTGTCTCTGCCCCTGTGCTGCTGTGACTGCTTCAGGTTTCTCTTCCGTCCCCCTTCTGCTGCCCCCTCCCACCTCTGATGAGCTGGGGCTGGGGCCAGATCACTCCACTCTCCTGCACTGGTCCAACAGGCTTTTTCCACTGACCTTCCAAATTTTCCTCGTCGTTTTAAGGTCTTGAAGTCTGGAAACTGCCACAGGTGTCCAATATTCAGTCTCTGCAAGACTCAGGTCGTGTTTGTGCTGGTGGGACTCATGCTGGACTATGATCTGCCCTCTGCTTGGCATGACAGACACTTCCTAGCGATCTTCCAGGCTATCTTGTCCTGGAGATTTGCTTCACTCTGTCTCTGTGGGTTCCACAGCTTCAGAACTTGTTTAGAGTCATTTTTTACAGGTATTTGACTAGAATTAGGGACAGCACTCCAGAAAGTTCCTACTGTTACTCGACTATCTTTGCCCTGCCCTCTCCTTTTCTACAAATATGGAATAAAACATATATATTCTGGGGAAAGACCTCTGATTTTATCTTTGTTGATCTCTCAATGTGAATAATCAATGATAAGAAACAGGATTATATATTTAATAATGAACTTAAATACAAATAATTTTAAACTATTTTGTATCAGCATAATTCATGTGTGTATATACAATTCAATAATTTAGTAACAAAATTATTCCATTTTTTCTGCCTACATATATATATATATAAATAAATATAAATAAAATTATTTCTATGTATTTAAAAATGTTTAACTGATATTTGCACATATCTGTCCATCCCAATTAATCTTATCTTACTCAAAATAGAAACTCTCCTTGTAATTTATATAGAAATCTATAAATATACATCATATGTAAACACATGTGCATATGCACACATGAGTGTGTAATACACATGTATATGCACCTATGTGTACATATACACTTATACATGTATGCACACACATATACATATACATGCCTGTACGTGTACATACGTACATATATATGTATATAGGTGCCTATATGTGTGTGTATATATGTGTATGTGTGTATATACATATATATATGTATATACATATATATATATACTTATGGTCAGGCAAAAAAAAGTCATCACACTGGCCTTGAGGAGTATACGTATTCAACACTTTAATTGATCACTTCTCCTCCAACATGTGGGAAATATACTTCATCATTTATGGTCCCTACCATGGAAATTAAAGTGAAGTAACCACCCAGAGTATTCAAGTGATTTGTCTAAGGGTATAAAATTCTGGCATACCAGGGATTGAAACACCAACCTTCTGACTCTATGTTAGAGATTTTTTCCTCCATCCATTCTACTTACTTCAAATAACATTCCACCATACAGTATCATATCAAGTAAAAGATGTCACGATTTTTGTAATCATGGAAAGGTCTTTGGCATCTGAGATCTAAGGCAGTCTTAACAGTAACTTCAGCATTTCTGGAAATAACCTACTAACCTATATTTTACCTCTAGAACACCTACATTCAACGTAAAACTGTCAAATGGATAATTTTATTTTTGGAGTTAAGTGGGTGAGAAAGAAGGTATAATAATAGATCTGTATAACAATGAGAGTAGCTGGAAATCAAGAATACTTCTAAATATATCCTGGAACTACTCATAACTACCATTCTGTCCTCCAGTAAATTTGGGTTTAGCTTCCTCATTTGTAAAATTATGGAGATTGGCTGAGATTACCTCTAATTACTCTTTCAGCTCTAAATTGGATACCCTAAAATCCACAGATGTGATGTAATAATGTAATAGTAGAAGACATTTATGTAACATTATTAAATTCATATAACAACCCTTTGATACTGCAGTAGGTACTACAGGTACCATTTTAAAGATGTGACAAACTAAGTTTCGAAGAAAGATTAAGTGACTTGAGTGTGACTACACTGGAAAGAAATACTGAATTTGGGACTCAATCCCACTTTTCTCCTGATATGAAATCAATTATTGTTCTTTTATACTGTGTTGCTTCTCTAGATTTCATAAAATTCATATTCATGAATTTTAGAAAATCGGTTATGTTTGTAACACCTGGATACTGGTACCACTTATAAGAATTAAATCTGTCGTTTTAAAATAGCTATAAACTAGAATGCAAAGTGTACCATTGAGTTTATACTGCACTTTGTTTCTTCATGCAGAGAAACATTATTTCTGGGAATGTGACCTCTGCAGATAATTTGAGATACTCTTTACATGGCTACACTAAGAATAATGATACAAGTACTGCATTTAACCCCAGTCCTTTAAACATAAAGTTATAAAATATGTTGATGATGTAGTCACATGAACCCAAAGTGAAATGGAAAAATAGATAACTGTTTCAATAATTTATGAAGCAAACTGTTTTGATAGTTATTTCCCAATAATTTCATAAACGGGGGGCGGAGCCAAGATGGTGGAGCAGACAGACACACATAAGCTAGATCCGATCCCACAGCCTATAAAATATCTGTAAAAAAGAACCGTCAACAAATTCTGGAGCAACAGAAGTCACAGAACAACAGAGCTGAGGAGATTTCTGTTCCAGAGAGCCTGAAAACCTCTCGCAAAAGGTCCTTCATGCTGCGGACCAGAAGTCATGCACAGCCCTGCTTCAGCGGCGTAGCACCAAGGGGAGGGGACACGAGTGGGCTTCAGGGACCTAGTCTCCAGGGGCCGCGTGGGTTCCTCCACCCACAGGTGGCGAGGGTCCATGAAAGGGTCTCTTTGGCGGGTCAAGAGGGGAGTGGGGAGCCCCCTGGCTCGGGCCCCCTCGGGAGGCAGCAACCGAGGCAGGGGTGGACCAGGGCTCCCCAAGCAGGCAGGAGCTGGAGTTCATTGTTGAAGGTCTCTGCATAAACCCCCTGAGGGAACTTAGCCCTTGAGGTGGCCCCGCCCCCACCTGAGCACCAGAACTTAATCTCACACTGAATAGCAACCCTACCCCACCCCAAGCCCTGAGGCTGGGAAGCATCATTTGAATCTCAGATGCCAAGCACTGGCTGGCCAGATCTGGAGGCAAAGTGGGTGTGGAAAGAAAACTCAGAAGGCAAGTCACTAGCTGTGAAAATGCCCAGAAAAGGGAAAAAAAAATAAGGCTATAGAAGGTTACTTTCTTGGTGAATAGGTATTTCTTCCCTTCCTTTCCGATGAGGAAGAACAATGCTTACCATCAGGGAAAGACACAGAAGTCAAACCTTCTCTATCCCACGCATCCAAAATAAATATATCATGGGCTCAGGTAATGGAAGAGCTCAAAAATAATTTTGAAAATCAAGTTAGAGAGGTGGATGAAAAACTGGGAAGAGCAATGAGAGACATGCAAACGAAGCATGAAAAACAAGTAAATACCCTGCTAAAGGAGACCCAAAAAAATGCTGAAGAAAATAACACCCTGAAAAATAGGCTAACTCATTTGGCAAAAGAGGTTCAAAAAGCCAATGAGGAGAAGCATGCTTTCAAAAGCAGAATTAGCTAAATGGGAAAGGAGGTTCAAAAGCTCACTGAAGAAAATAGTTCTTTCAAAATTAGAATGGAAGAAATGGAGGCTAATGACTTTAGGAGAAACCAAGAAATCACAAAACAAAACCAAAAGAATGAAAAAATGGAAGATAATGTGAAATATCTCATTGGAAAAACAACTGACCTGGAAAATAGATCCAGGAGAGGCAATTTAAAAATTATGGGACTACCTGAAAGCCACGATCAAAAAAAGAGCCTAGACATCATCTTTCATGAAATTATCAAGGAAAACTGCCCTGAGATTCCAGAACCAGAGGGCAAAAAAGTATTGAAGGAATCCACAGATCACCGCCTGAAAGAGATCCAAAAAGAGAAACTCCTAGGAACATTGTGGCCAAATTCCAGAGGTCCCAGGTCAAGGAGAAAATATTGCAAGCAGCTAGAAAGAAACAATTCAAGTATTGGGGAAATACAATCAGGATAACACAAGATCTAGCAGCTTCTACCTTAAGGGATCGAAGGGCATGGAATAGGATATTCCAGAAGTCAAAGGAACTAGAACTAAAACAAAGAATCATCTACCCAGCAAAACTGAGTATAATACTTCAGGGGAAAAATTGTTCTTTCAATGAAATCGAGGACTTTCAAGCATTCTTGATGAAAAGACCAGAGCTGAAAAGAAAATTTGACTTTCAAACACAAGAATGAAGAGAAGCATCAAAAGGTAAACAATAAAGAGAAGTCATAAGGGACTTTTCAAAAGTTGAACTGTTTCCATTCCTACATGGAAAGACAATATTTGTAACTCTTGAAACTATTCAGTACCTGGGTACTGGGTGGGATTACACACATATACACGCACATGCACATGCACACACACACATAGAGACAGAGTGCACAGAGTGGATTGAAGAGGATGGGATGATATCTTAAAAAATGAAATCAAGCAGTGAGAGAGAAATATATGGGAGGAGAAAGGGAGAAATGCAATGGGACAAATTATCTCTCATAAAAGAGGCAAGCAAAAGACCTATTAGAGGAAGGATAAAGAGGGGAGGTGAGAGAAAACATGAAGTTTACTCTCATCACATTCCACTAAAGGAAGGAATAAAATGCACACTCGTTTTGGTATGAAAACCTATCTTACAATACAGGAAAGTGCGGGGTAAGGGGATAAGCACAGTGGGGGGGATGAAGGAAGGGAGGGCATGGGGAGGAGGGAGCAATTTGAGGTCGACATTCATGGGGAGGTACAGGATCAAAAGAGAGAATAGAAGCAATGGGTGACAGGATAGGATGGAGGGAAATATAGTTAGTCTTATACAACACGACTATTATGTAAGTCATTTGCAAAACTACACAGATATGGCCTATATTGAATTGCTTGCCTTCCAAAAGGAGCGGGTGGGGAGGGAGGGAGGAAAAGAAGTTGGAACTCAAAGTTTTAGGAACAACTGTCGAGTACTACTCTTGCCACTAGGAAATAAGAAATACAGGTAAAGGGGTATAGAAAGTTATTTGGCCCTACAGGACAGAGGAGAGGATGGAGACAAGGGCAGAGAGGGATGATAGAGGAGAGAGCAGATCTGGTGATGGGGCAATTGGAATGCTCAGTGTTTTGGGGTGGGGGGAGGGGACAAGGGCAGAAAAAATGTGGGACCCAAAATTTTGTGAAAATGAATGTTACACGTTAAATAAATAAATTTAAAAAAATAATTTCATAAACATTCTTCTAAGAAGTGTGTTACCCTCTCTTCTATAAAGGAAAAGTCTAGTTACAAATGTTATATAAATCAAACTGTTTCCCAAGGAAATAGAGAGTGAAGAGCTAATTGCAGTTGAAGTTTATTTTAATAACCTTTCAGACACTTGGTGATAATGTTCATTTGCTATGAGACACAAAAAAGAAAAAAGAAGAGTAGCAAAACAAAGGTTTCAAAATCTTCACAACTAGAGGTTAGTAAAATATGCATGGGAGATCAATTCCTAATTAACTACAAACAAGTTATGATGTCAGGAAGCTCTAACCAGATGCCCAGCGGGGTCCAGGACATTTCCCTATTATCCAGGTCCAATGTTCCAAGCTGTTTTCTGTCTTTCTCTGTCACACTCTCACCAGAAGATTTCATGACTGAGTACATTCTAACTCCCCAGACAAAAACAAAAACTGAAGCACTCCTACAGGTGTGCCTCCCCTTGGTGATTACGTTGGAGGTAGGCCTTGGCATGGATGGATTGCTTTGTGTTCTGCCAAAGAAATTCCTTGTCATTCTGTTGGTGCATTATTCCTACTCACAGAATTTTCATCCACTACCATTTTCACGCACAATTGAGATTTTTATGTCATATGCAAATTATTTTATATAATGTAATCCCAGATCTCATTTTTTTTTATCGTTAGAAAGTCCCTCACGTGGTAGCATTTGAGTTGGGAATTGAAGGATAGTAAGTAGAAATTTAATTTTTTAAAATTTATTTATTTATTTAACGTGTAACATTCATTTTCACAAAATTTTGGGTCCCACATTTTTTCTGCCCTTGTCCCCTCCCCCCACCCCAAAACACTGAGCATTCCAATTGCCCCATCACCAGATCTGCTCTCTCCTCTATCATCCCTCTCTGCCCTTGTCTCCATCCTCTCCTCTGTCCTGTAGGGCCAAATAACTTTCTATACCCCTTTACCTGTATTTCTTATTTCCTAGTGGCAAGAGTAGTACTCGACAGTTGTTCCTAAAACTTTGAGTTCCAACTTCTTTTCCTCCCTCCCTCCCCACCCGCTCCTTTTGGAAGGCAAGCAATTCAATATAGGCCATATCTGTGTAGTTTTGCAAATGACTTACATAATAGTCGTGTTGTATAAGACTAACTATATTTCCCTCCATCCTATCCTGTCACCCATTGCTTCTATTCTCTCTTTTGATCCTGTACCTCCCCATGAATGTCGACCTCAAATTGCTCCCTCCTCCCCATGCCCTCCCTTCCTTCATCCCCCCCACTGTGCTTATCCCCTTACCCCGCACTTTCCTGTATTGTAAGATAGGTTTTCATACCAAAACGAGTGTGCATTTTATTCCTTCCTTTAGTGGAATGTGATGAGAGTAAACTTCATGTTTTCTCTCACCTCCCCTCTTTATCCTTCCTCTAATAGGTCTTTTGCTTGCCTCTTTTATGAGAGATAATTTGTCCCATTGCATTTCTCCCTTTCTCCTCCCATATATTTCTCTCTCACTGCTTGATTTCATTTTTTAAGATATCATCCCATCCTCTTCAATCCACTCTGTGCACTCTGTCTCTATGTGTGTGTGTGCATGTGCATGTGCGTGTATATGTGTGTAATCCCACCCAGTACCCAGGTACTGAATAGTTTCAAGAGTTACAAATATTGTCTTTCCATGTAGGAATGGAAACAGTTCAACTTTTGAAAAGTCCCTTATGACTTCTCTTTATTGTTTACCTTTTGATGCTTCTCTTCATTCTTGTGTTTGAAAGTCAAATTTTCTTTTCAGCTCTGGTCTTTTCATCAAGAATGCTTGAAAGTCCTCGATTTCATTGAAAGAACAATTTTTCCCCTGAAGTATTATACTCAGTTTTGCTGGGTAGATGATTCTTTGTTTTAGTTCTAGTTCCTTTGACTTCTGGAATATCCTATTCCATGCCCTTCGATCCCTTAAGGTAGAAGCTGCTAGATCTTGTGTTATCCTGATTGTATTTCCCCAATACTTGAATTGTTTCTTTCTAGCTGCTTGCAATATTTTCTCCTTGACCTGGGACCTCTGGAATTTGGCCACAATGTTCCTAGGAGTTTCTCTTTTTGGATCTCTTTCAGGCGGTGATCTGTGGATTCCTTCAATACTTTTTTGCCCTCTGGTTCTGGAATCTCAGGGCAGTTTTCCTTGATAATTTCATGAAAGATGATGTCTAGGCTCTTTTTTTGATCGTGGCTTTCAGGTAGTCCCATAATTTTTAAATTGCCTCTCCTGGATCTATTTTCCAGGTCAGTTGTTTTTCCAATGAGATATTTCACATTATCTTCCATTTTTTCATTCTTTTGGTTTTGTTTTGTGATTTCTTGGTTTCTCCTAAAGTCATTAGCCTCCATTTCTTCCATTCTAATTTTGAAAGAACTATTTTCTTCAGTGAGCTTTTGAACCTCCTTTCCCATTTAGCTAATTCTGCTTTTGAAAGCATGCTTCTCCTCATTGGCTTTTTGAACCTCTTTTGCCAAATGAGTTAGCCTATTTTTCAGGGTGTTATTTTCTTCAGCATTTTTTTGGGTCTCCTTTAGCAGGGTATTTACTTGTTTTTCATGCTTCGTTTGCATGTCTCTCATTGCTCTTCCCAGTTTTTCATCCACCTCTCTAACTTGATTTTCAAAATTATTTTTGAGCTCTTCCATTACCTGAGCCCATGGTATATTTATTTTGGATGCGTGGGATAGAGAAGGTTTGACTTCTGTGTCTTTCCCTGATGGTAAGCATTGTTCTTCCTCATCGGAAAGGAAGGGAGGAAATACCTATTCACCAAGAAAGTAACCTTCTATAGTCTTATTTTTTTCCCTTTTCTGGACATTTTCCCATCCAAGTGACTTGACTTCTCAATATTCTCTTCACACCCACTTTGCCTCCAGATCTGCCCAGCCAGTGCTTGGGGTCTGAGATTCAAATGCTGCTTCCCAACTTCAGGGCTTTGGGCCGGGGTGTGGCTGCTATTCAGTGTGAGATTAAGTTCTGGTGCTCAGGTGTGGGCAGGGCCACCTCATGGACTCAGTTCCCTCAGGAGATTTATGCAGAGACCTTCAACAATGGACCCCAGCTCCTGCCTGTTTGGGGAGCCCTGGTCTGCTCCCGCCTCCACTGCTGCCTCCCGAGGTGGCCTGAGTCATGGGGACACCCCACTCGCCTCTCGGAAGCCGGGAAGGCCCTCTCACCAACCTTTGGGGCCCATATGTGGAGGGACTCGAGTGGCCACTGGTGATTCCATCCCTGAAGCCTCCTGGGATCTTCTCCCCTCGGTGCCATGTGGCCAAAGCAGGGCCGGGCTTGGCTCCGGGTCTGCAGCGTGACGGACCTTTGGTGTCTGTTTTCAGGGATCTCTGAACAGAAATCTTGACTGCTCCATTGTTCTGTGACTTCTGCTGCTCTAGAATTTGTTGGGAGTTCTTTTTTACAGATATTTTATGGGCTGTGGGTTCGGAGCTAGCGTATGTATGTCTTTCTACTCTGCCATCTTGGCTCAGCCCCCTGAGAAATTTATAAGTCAAAAAGAAGAATGTTCTAGACAAGGATAGGAAAATATGAGGTAGGTTGGAGAAGTAGAAAAACTATTTTTTTTAAGTGAATATAACATGAAACAAGAATGGAAATGGAGAGTCTTATGGGATGAGAGTGAAATACTGGAGAGTGTCAGATTTTGGAACTCTTAAAAGGCCTAGTAAAGGAATCTGAATTTCATTCATTAGAAAACAGAAATCCACTGAAAATTCTTTTTTTCCACAATGGAATGATGTCAACAGAGCTATGAGATTATGTAAATCTTTCAGGCAGAAGCTCCTAGGATAGAAGTTGATGGGGAAAACGAAAGATAGGCAGAGACACAAAGATAGAGAGATGGAGAGACAGAGAGAGAGAGAGACAGAGAGAGAAATTGTAGAAGAGAATGGACCATTGTTATATTCATGTTTTAATCCTGTATTCTCTTTCAAATACCTCCATTTGGAATGGCTATGCTATTGCACCAATAATAAGGAAGGCCTGACAGTATTTTTATTTTACTATGTAAAATTTCACCAATGGGAATTCATGGAAAAACCACCGAAATTTTAGATTGTTTAAGGGGAAAATTTAAATTGTTGATTATACTAGTGCATTTCCCATAGTGTATTTAATAGAAATGCGTTGCAATGCCTCCTCATTTGTTATTTATTTTAAAGATATGCAAGAATATTCATTTCCAGAGCACAGAATAACTAGAATTAGGCTAAGAAAATATTATCTTGTCAATTTCCTTAGGTTATTTCCTTTACATGAACATATAAAAAAACATTTTGTAATTTACTTTCAATTGTTTGTATGTAAACAAACACTTCTAAAATGAGTGTTTGGATGCAATTCGTTCCTTTATAGAATTTTACAAAGCAGATACACTGTAGAATTTTCCTTTATGTATGAATCAATATTCTGAGCTAATAATCAAAATACTTAGACTTTGTTTTTGATTCTAACACTTACAAATTTATATGACCAAGGGAAAGTATTTAAATTCCTATTTCATTTCTGCTTTTGTAAAATGAATACTAAGGTACCACTATTACTTCAAATGAAGAGAAATGAGAAATCTATTACAGTAAAGGGAAAGAAGGAAGAGTAAGCCGTCGGTATCTCTTGAACATTACTCTCGTCATTATTTTCTTAAAGAGGGAATAATATACACTTGAATGTAGAAATCTATCTTACCTCAAAGAAAAGTTGGAGGAAAGGAAATTACTAAAAGGTGAGGAGGAAGTGGCAAAAGAGAGGGTAGACAATGGAAGACAGAAGAAAGGAGCAAAACAAGAAGGAAAAGACTAAAAGAAGAGAGGGCAGACAGAAGGAAAAATAGAATACAGGGAAATTAATAGGGAGTAATCATAGCTGTGAATGTGACAGGGATGACGTCTCCCATAAAATGACAGCAAACAGCAGAGTGAATTTGAAAAATAGAATCCTACAACATGTTTTTTGCAAGGAACACATTTGAAACAGAGACACACACACACACATACTAAAAGTAAAGAGCTAGAGCAGAATCTATTATGTTTCAGCTGAAGTAAATAAAAAAAACAGAGTAGCAATCTTGATGTGAGACAAAGCAAAAGCAAAAATAAACCTAATTAAAAGAGATAAGGATGGGAACTACATCTTGCTTAAAGGTTCCACAGAAAATGAAGTAATATCACTACTACATGGGTGTATGTATATACACATATATAATATATGTGTGTAAATATACACACATGCATACATGTGTATGCACACATATATACACTTATACACACATATATACACTTATGTACATATACTTGCATATTCATATGTGCACATGCATGTATACACATATGCGTATGTATGCATATACATCAAGTAGTATGGCATGCACATTATTAAAGGAGAGGTAAATTGGCTTTTGCTTCATAACCAAAGAAATAGAAAGCATCACAAAATAAGAAATAGATAAATTGCATCACTTTTGATTAGAGAAATGCAAATTCAAAAAACTGTGAGGTACCACCTCATATGTACCAGATTGGTTAATGTAACAAAAAAACAGGGAAAATGATAAATGTTGGAGAAGATGTGGAAAAATTGGGATACTATGGCATTGTTTTTCTGGTTGTGAACTGATCCAACCATTCTAGAGAGCAGTTTGGAACTATGCCCAAAGGGATACAACATTGTGCATACCCTTTAATCCAGTAATATAACTTAGTAGGTCTGTATTCCAAAGACATCACAAAAAAGGGAAAAAGGACCTACCTGTTAAAAACTATTTATTGCAGCCATTTTGTAGAGTAACAATATTGGAAACTGAGAGATGCCCATCAACTGGGGAACAGCTGAACCCTGTGGTATACGGATGCAATGAAATATTATTGTTCAATAAGACAAGACGAACAGGCAGATTTTAGAAAAACCTACAAAGGTTGCAAATTGATGCAAATTGAAATGAGCAGATCCAGGAAAACATTATACACAGTATTAGCAACATTATGTGTTGATCAACTGTGAATGACTCAGCTCTTCTCAGCAACTCAGTGATCTAACACAAGTTCAAAGGCTCATGAAGGAAAATGCTATCCATATCCAGATGAAGAACTGATGGACTCTGAATGCAGATACAAGCATGTTTTTCACCACTCTTTTTCATTTTGGTCTGTTTCTTCTTTCACAACTGGGACTAACAGGAAAATGTTTCATATGATAGCACATATACATCCTGTATCAAATTGCCTACTGTTTTTACAAGAGAGTAGGGAAGGAGGGAAAAAAATGGAACTCAAAATCTTGTAAAGTGAGTACTAAAACTATCTTGACATGTAATTGGTAAAAAATAAAATACTATTAATTTTTAGAATATACTTACATTGTCAGTTTATTATTCCTAAGGTATTATAAATGATGTTGTGTATACATATACATACATACATACATACATACATACATACATACATACATACATACATACATATATATATTAAGATTAACAGAGGGAGAAGAACTTCCAAAATAGCAGTGAATGTCCATAGTCCCCACTTCATATGACGTTGATTTCAAAGGGGAAAGGAAAATTTGAGGCATCAGTTCCTTTCCTATGACTGGTATTAGGAAAGACTCTTTCCTTTTCTAACCCAATCCCATTTCAGAGAAAGAAAGTGGAATTGATAATTCCCATATCCACCCCCATTATGTTATAACACTGAGAATGTAAATACTCTGCAATAGTAGAGTCCACAACATTTCAGCCACTCTCTTAGAATACTTGCTTTTAATCCCTTCCCACTCACAGTAAATTAGAGAAGAGTCATATGTAAAATTATACTATTGAGTAACTTGATGCTGGTTAACTGTGGAGAGGTCAAATTAAATTCAGGAGGTTTCAAAGTGACTTTTACTTATCATTGAATATATTATTGCTCAGCATGATACTGAGAATGCTGTTTCTCTGCCACGCATCTCCAAGAATGAATTGTTATAAAACTCTGGGATCTCTTCTTTAATAGGATTTAGAATGCAAGAGCTGAATTCTGGCTTCCTGGTTTTCATATGAATAATGGATCACAAATCAGAGATTTGTATGTTTTTGCTCTTACGTGATCACAAGTAAGTGGAAGTTGCACATGACTAAAATGACAGAACAAGAAGTGGAAGAAATTCAAAGAAAAATCCTCACTTTCTCAGGTAATTACGTGAATAACTAATTAAATGAAATTTGCCCGTGGGATATGTGCAGCTAAAGAGGATTCAAAATTTGAGTCTAAATTTTTCCTCCCTTGTAGAGGGTGATATCATCCCCCAAAAACAGTTTTTGACAGTAACACACATAAAGGAAACTGCTTTCCATCACTAGATTTTACAAATGAAAAGAGTCATTTTTTATTTTGTTGGTGATGGTGGAGGTGATCCTTCATTCTTGAAGAGGACCAATAACAATAAGAGCACAATGTCTTGACTTGCATGTGAGTTGAATCTGAGTAAATAGAGCCCAGAGGCAAGAAAAAGGTCAAGATAAGTAATGACCTAAGGTGTAATAGGTGGCCTTGGCCTTCTTAAATTAAGGCCTTTCCCTGGTCTGTTTGTTTTAAACTATTTCTATTCAGTGACTGAGAGCTAGATAAGAATTTAGACAAAAGATGACTCAACTTACCATCCCAAAGATATTAATGTGATCATTCATTTCCTTTTCTTTCCAGAAACACTGAGTTGGAAGAACCTGAATGATTTTCTAGACCCAGGGTGGGAAATTTGCAACCTCAAGGCCACATGTGGCCCTCTAGATCCTCTAAGTGCAACCCTTTAATTGAATCCAAACTTCATAGAACAAATCCCTTAATAAAAGGATTTGTTCTGTCAAATGAGGACCCAAATCAAAAGGCCACACTCAAAGACCTGGAATGCCACAGGTTTCCCATTTCTGAACACCTGTACTTGATCAACAACATTCCTGCTAATGAAGGGGACCACATTATCTCCAGTTCGATCTACTTTTGGATGAACATGACTTAAGAAAATTTTTCCTTCTATGCAACTGAGGATTTATGAAAAGAGGAAAACATTATGTAAATGAAAGATATTAAAAAGATATACATTGTTATTAGTTATCTCTTGCTCACTTTCATTCTCACTCTGCTTAGGGGAAGAAACTGGAGTTTTTATGCAGAACTTCCAATGAAACTCTTTAATGTAATAATTTACACCCTAGAGAGGAATAGTCAATGTCTGAATTATCAGGGAACCTAAATTATTGGACTTAATTATCAGAGGTTTGTGGAATCAGACTAACCAAGAATTATAAAGGACCTTAGATATCCCTTCTTAATTTCATAATTTAAATTTTGTAATTTAAAGTAAATTTGTAAGCTAAATTTTATGTCATATACTCACTTCTGAGGCCAAGTAATTCCTAGATTTGTAATTTCCTGAATGAAATTGGGGAGTAGATTCCCCTGTCTTTTCTATGATCCCCAGAGTTGCTCAGGGGTTTTTCAATATTATTCATGATTTCAAGAATATAGGGAATTCACAGTGAGGAAACTCACTCTTTCGATACGGAGAGATATTTACTGTGCAAATTTTAGTCTAGGCAAATTGTCTGAGACACTAGTAGACTTGGATGTTTGTCCAAAGGCACACAGACAGATGAATTTAGGTCTTCTCAACTATACAATATATAATCTGTACAACACAGACTCACTTTACAGAACTGAACAGGAAGAGAATGGCCAAGTAGGATATACATAGTCTATACTTCTGATAAAGTAGAATTTTGAAGATGTTTATACTAATATGAGCACAGTCATATACTACATATTCACAGAAGAGCTCTAGAGTTACATCATGAGAGGGAGGCCATTTCTTCCACTTACTTATGCAGATGTGACTATGGCATTTCAACAATGGTATGGACTTGATAGATGAAAAAGGGTGAGTCATTTCTCATTTCACAACTAAAAGTGTGTAAGGATACCCAGGAGTGAATCATCATCCCTCCACTATACTATTTCTTCTGAGAACTCGGATCAATAGATAAAGTATCACCCCAGGAAGAGAGTGTTGAATCACATTCAAAATTTGAATGTAAGTGTCTATGTGAGTGTATGTATGTGCTTAAAAGTTTTGAGGAATATTTGCTTGTGCTCTTTTCATTTTGGAATCTGCTTCAACATGGGAATGAAGCACTTGATGTTATCATTATAACTACTAAAAACTTTCAGTTACAGTGCTGTCCAGAAAGAAAATCAACCTAGAAATTACCTGAATTCTAGTTTGGCATCTAGAAAGAGAACTGAATTTGGAGTCAGACAATTTAAGTTTATGTTTCAGCTCTTCCACTTCTTTTCTGTGAAATTTTTTTCAAGTGTATGGGTCTTAGTTTACACATTTTTAAAATGAGGCTACCCTAGAATCAGAAATTCTTTACTTTTTTTGGAATGTAGATCCATTTGGCAGTCCACTGAAGCCTACAGATGATATTTAAGTATGAAAAGAAAATACAAAAGAAAATATATGACATTACAAAGGAAACCAAAGGCTAGTGAAAATAAAGATGTATTTTTTTCTTATCCAAATTCATGGACTATCTGAAACATGTGCTAGATGTCAAAGGTAAGCAATCCCTGAACTAGAAGACCTCTGAGTTCCTTTTCAACTTGAAATCATATGTCACCTTGGCTACATCACTTTCTCTATTTTGTTGTTCAGTTTTTTTCTGACTCTTTGTGACTCCATTTAGGGTTTTACTGATAAAGATGATGGAGTAGTTTTGCATTTCCTTCTCCAACTCATTTTACACATGAAGAAACTGAGGCAAACAGATTTAAATGATTTGCCCAAGGTCACACAGCTGATAAATGTTCAAACCTGGATTCCAAGTCAGATCTTTCTGACTGCAGGCTCAGCTCTATCCATTGTACCAACTAGCTGCCTCCATTTTCTAGGTCTCATACGTAAAATGAGAAGGACAAACTATATTGCCACTGATATTCCTTTCATTCCTACAATGTCTGTTGTAGTAGCTCTAATATTTTATGATCCTGGAATTATAATCCCTATTTTGACAAATACAATACAAATGAAAATCTTGCTTATTAGAATATAGTGAGAATTGACACCTTTCTTTATCCACTCCACACACCCAGGTAAAATTTGTTTTACTGATAGAGGAACTACTTTCAGCCCAATTTTATAATGTAAAGTGAAGTGAAAGCTAACTTTTAAGATCATAGTATTTAAAATTAAAAGGAGACTTAGATCAGCAATAATACTACATTCATTTTACAGACCAATTCTAAAAAATATCCTAACCAGGGTATCAAGGACTCCTTAGATAGTATGAGCAACTTGACCAAGATCATAACACAGTTGGGTGGATCATTGAATAAAGTACTGAACATGGAATCAGGAGGACCTAAGTTCAAATTGAGATTCAGACATTTATCAATTATGTAACCCTGAGTACAGTCAGTTAACCTGTATCTCCCTTAGTTTACTATCTATAAAATGGAGATAATAATAGAACCTACCCTCCTGGGTTGTAGTGAGGGTAAAATGTTTTGCAAGCTTTAGTACACTATGTAAATGCTATCATCAATCACTTACTATCAATGCCCGTTACTGGTCCTAAATATAAGAAGTAGGCTTCAAAATAAGAGTTAAGTTCCTCTACTTTTATATTCTGTGCTAATATACTAGCATGTCTTGTCTAGCTTTTAGTCTGCTTTTTTTTTTCCTTTAGGATAATTTTAGGAATATTTAAAGTAGCTTTCAAAAGCGGCTAACTCATCCCCAAGCTGAAAACAAAATTTGGTGAATATTTGGTCCCAAAATGCTATATAGCAAATCTCTACAACACAGAGTTAAACAGAGGGAAAGAGTATAAATGGATTTTATATCTCCTTTTAGACAATTTTGATTTATGCTTTTATCATTAACTCTGCTTGACAGCTGTGAGTTAAACATGATTTTCAGAGAGCTTGGTAATATATCAGAGATCAGAAAATGAACTCAGATCAGTAAACACCCTTATGGCTACCTTAATTAGATGTGGCTGAACTCTTTCAACTGGAAATCGTCCCTGCATCAGCAAATATGAGGCCAAACAATGTATTCTGCAAAATTATTGAATCAGATTATTGGTTTGCCATTAAAAAGGTGACTGCTCACATTCTTGTGCATTAAAGTTTTCTTTATTGTTTGTTTTTAATTGATTTTTTTTGCCCACACAAGCATTGATTAAGAGAACTAACTCCAGATTATACTATTTGGAAAGATAGGCATATTCATGAATTCTCATGCATCAGACAGATAATCATTCATAATTCAACCAGTATTTTTTACACAATAGAAAATCTTTAGGCAGAAAATTAAATTCAACATGAAAACCATTGAAAAGAGCTAACAACTTCTATAATATTTATGACTATGGGTTGGGTAAGTATATAGAACGTTTTGCTCCGCTTAGTTGTTCCCAGTGGGAAAAAAATAATTTATAAATTCTACATAAAGTAGTTTTTTAAATTATTTTATTTATTATAAGTTTTCTACAATCATTTATATATATATATACATATATGTATATATGTATATATGTATATATACATATATATACATATATATATATATGTATATATATCTTCTACCTCCTTCCCCTGTCACTCTCCACTCCCTCACTGAGACAGTGTGTAATTTTATATAGGTTCTACACATACTATATTATTATTTACATTGTCACCTTAGACATATTGCATAGAAGAATTAAAATAAATGGGAGAAATCATAAACAAAACAAAACACAACAGAAGATGGACGGATTCATTCTGCGATTCAATTCTATAGTTCTTTTTCTGGATGTGGAGGAGGTTTTGCCTCAAAATCCACTGGGTATTTTTTAAGCCCTTGCATTGCTGTGAAAGACAAAGTGTATCAGAAAAATTCTTTACACACTGTGGTTGTTGCTTTGTACAGAGTTCTCCTGGTTCTGCTCCTTTCACTGAGCAACAGATCATATCAGTCCTAGGCCTCGTTGAAGTCTTACTGTTGATTGGTTCTTATAGTACAATAGTATTCCTTTAAATTCATGGAACACAACTTGTTCAGCCATTCCCCAACTGATGGGCATTCCCTTGATTTCCTTTTCTTGGCCATCACAAAGAGAGTTGCTACAAATATTTTTGTATAGGTAGCACCCTTTCCCCTTTTTCAAAGTACAATGTGTTCTGCTCCGACCCTTCACCTTTATGCTGTGTGTATAGCCATCTTTCAAATGTGTTTCGTGTAAACAATATATCTTTGGATTATGGTTTTTAATACATTCTGCTCTCCCTCTCTGTTTTATGGAGGAGTTCATCCCATTCACACCCATAGTTATGATTACCGTCTGGGTCTTTCCCTCCATCCTCTTTTCCACCATTTAGGCTTTTATTTCTTCTCCCTTTTCCTCCATAATAGTTTTAATTTTTGACTACCACCTCATTTAGTCTCCCCTATCTTCTTTCAACCCTTCTCCCTTTTACTCCACATTTCCCTTACTACTTCTTCCTTCCCTTTTAACCAATATTCCCTATTCTTCCCTCTTCCCCCTCCTACTACCTGAGTGCTATTTAGATTTCTATATTTAACTGAGTTTGTTGTTCCTTCTTGAAACCAAATCAGATGAGAGTAAATCTCAAACAATTCTTATCTTCCATCTCTCTTTCCCTCTACTGTAATATGTTTTTGTGCCTCTTCCTGCAATTTAATTTGTCTTTTCCTGCCTCCTTCTTTTTGCATCTCCCATTGCCATCTCTTCACAATCTTAAATCTCATTTTTATTATCCCATCATTTGCTTTATACCCACTCATTCTATCTATGTACATTCCTCTTATGTATGATAATAAATATATAGTTCTCAAGATTAGCAAGTATCATCTTCCCCTACATGGAGGTAAATAGTTTACCCATATTGAAAAACAAGTTGTTTTTTTTTTTTTCCCGTTTACCTTTTTTTGCCTTCTTGAGACTTCTGTTTGAAGATCAAATTTTCTATTCAGCTCTGGCCTTTTCATCATGAAGGTTTGGAAATCCCTTATTTCATTGAATGTCTGTCTCATTGCCTGAAATATTATGCTCAATTTTGCTGGGTAATTGATCCTTGGTTGTAGTCTCAGGACTTTTGCCTTACAGAATATCATATTCCAATCCTTCTGATCTTTTAATGTAGAAGCTGCAAGGTCCCGTGTCATCCTGCTGTAGCTCTTCCATATTTGAATTGCTTCTTTTTGACTGTCTGCAGTATTTTCTCCTTCACTTGAAAGTTCTGGAATTCGGCAACAATATTCCTTGGTATTTTCAGTTTGGGATCCCTTTCAGGAGGTGATCATGAATTCTTTTGATGACTCTTTTGCCCTCTGCATCTAGGTGGTCTGGGAAGTTTTGCTTGAAAATTTTTTGGAAAATATTGTCCATGCTCTTTTTTCCATCGTGGCTTTCTGATAGACAAGTAATACTTAGATTTTCTCTCCTATTTTCCAGTTCAGTTGTTTTTCCAATTAGATGTTTTCCCTTTCCTTCTACCTTTTCGTTCTGTTGATTCTGTTTGACTGGTTCTTGATGGCATATACAATCGTGAGTGACTGTTTGCCTGATTCTAATTTTAATCAAATTGTTTTCTTCAGTTAACTTTTGTATCACCTTTTCCATCTGTCCCACTGTTACTTTTAAGGAGTTATTTTCTCTCTTCTTGTTTTTGAACATTAGGCTATTTACTTTCCAATTATTTTTTAATTTCTCTTTCTATTGTCAATTATTGATTTTATTGCGTTATGTTCTGAAAAGGATGTCTATTATTTTGCTGTTCTGTATTTGACTGTGCAATTTTCATGTACAAATACATGGTCAATTTTTGTATAGGTGCCATTAACCACTGAGAAAAAGGCATTTTCCTTTCCATTCCTTTTTAATTTGGTCCACACACTTGTCATATCAAACTTTTTTGTAGAATTTTATGTGCCTCTTTAACTTCTTTATTTTTTTTTTCTTTTAGAATTATATCACGGAAATTTTCTTCAATAGTATCTTAAAAGATACTGCTCGTGTTTTCTTTATTTTTTTTCAAGTATTTTACTTAGTTCAATAATTTTAATATAGTCTCCTTTGGATCCATTTGCTAGGTTAGTTATATTTCCAAAGAGATATTTCACATTTTTTTCCCTTTTTTGCTTTTATCTTATTTTGTCTTGTTGTCTCAGGGAAACATCAGTTTTCACTTGTTCAGTTCAAATATTTAAGGATTAATTTTCTTTAGTGAGATTTTGTACTTAATTTTCCATTTGAGCAATTTTGTTTTTCAAAAAAATGTTGATCAATATTGCCGAATTTTTATTTTTTTCCAATTTATTTATTGATTATTTTTTTTGTTTTCAACATTCACTTTCATAAATTTTCAAATTTCTCCCACTCCCATTCCTGTCTATGAGAGCATGAAATCTCATATATGTTCTGCATATACAAGCCTACTAAACATATTTTCATATTACTCATGTTATATAAAAGAATTACAAGGAATAGAAGGAACCATGAGAAAGAAAAAACAAAAAAAGAAAATGTTCTGCCTTCCTCTGAATTCAGACTCCATATTTTTGTTTATTTTTCACATCCTGAGTTCTTTGGAAATGTTTTAGGTCCTTTCATTGCTGAGAAGGGTTATGTCTATCAAAGTCACAATGTAGCTATTACTGTATACAATGTACCTATTACTGTAAACAATGTACCTCTGATTTTGCTCACTTCACTCAGCATCACTTCATATAAGTATTTTGAAGATTTCTGAAGTCCTCCTACTCAACATTTCATATAGTACATTCCATTACATTCTTAAAGAACAACTTGTTCAGCCATTCCCCAATTGATATGCATCACTTCAATTTTCAGTTCTTAACCTCTGCAAAAAGACTTGATGTAAATATTTTTGCACATGTGGATCTTTTCCCCATTTTTATCATTCTGGAATACAGACCAAGAAGCGGTATTGCTGGGACAAAGGGTATGCATATTTTTATAGAGCTTTGGGCATAATTCTGAAATACTCTCTAGAATGGTTGAATTAGCTCACAATCTAACAACAATCAATCAGTATTCTAACTCTCCCACATTTTCTCCAACATGTAAATGTTAACATTTTCCTGCTTTGTCTTGTTAACCAACCTGAAATTTATTATGGTACTTCAGAGTTGTTTTGATTTGCCTTTCTCTAATCAACAGTGATTTATAGAATTTTTTTAAAAAACTAAACATATATAGTTTTATTTTCTTCCTCTGAAAATTGCATTTACGTCCTTTGACCATTTATCAGTTGGGGAATGACTTATATTCTTGTAAATTTCACTCAACTCTCTATTTAAGTAATGAGGTGATGAGCACAGACAATGGTTATAAAAATTCCAGGTTTCCTGTTTCCCTCCTCATCTTGGTTGCACTGGCTTTGTTTGTGCAAAATCTTTTCAATATAATGTAATCCAAACATGTACTTCACATTTGCTGATGTTCTCTATGTCTTATTTGGTCATAAATTCTTCCAATTTCCATAGATTTGGCAGATAAACTCTACCTTGCTCTCCTAAATGTTCATAATATCAGCCTTTTTACCTAAATTGTGCACTTATTTGGAACTTATTTTAGTATATGGTGTAAGATGGTATTCTATACCCAATTTCTGTCATACCATTTTCCATTTTTTCCAGAACTTTTTTTCTTCAAACATTGAGTTCTTATCCCCAAAACAGGGATCTTCACGTTTATCAAACAGTAAATTGCTATAATCAATGACTACTTTGTCTTGTGTACCTACTCTACTAAACTGATATACCCATCTGTTTCTTAGCCAGTACCAAGGAATTTTGATGATAGCTGTTTTATAACACTATTTAAGATCTGGTATGAGGAGGCTACCTTTCCAAGCATTTCTTTTCATTAATTCTCTGATATTCTGGACCTTATGTTAATCTAGATGAATTTCAATTTTATTTTCTCTGTCTATATAAAATAATTTTTGATAGTTTGGCATGGCAACAAAGAAGTAAATTAAGCAGAATTGATGCTTTTATTATATTAGCTCAGTGTACCCTTGATCAACTGATATTTTTCCATTTCTTTTAATCTGACTACATCTGTGTGAAAAGTGTTTTCCAATTGTGTTCGTACTGTTTCTGGGTTTGTTTTGGCAGATAGATACTCAAATATTTTATAATGTGTATAGTAATTTAAATGGAATTTACCTTTTTATCTTTTGCTGTTGGACTTTGTTAGAAAGATATAGAAATGCTGATGGCTTATGTGAGTTTATTTTATATCCTGTAATTTTGCTCACGCTGCTTATTAATTCAAATGTTTTTACTTGGTTTAGGATTCTCTAACTATATCCTCATATCATCTGCGAAAAGTGATACCTTAGGTTACTCTTTCCTATTCTAATACTTTCATTCTTTTTCTTCTCATTTTTCTAGAGCTAACATTTCTAGAACAACATTGAATAATAATAGTGATAATGTACAACATTGTTTCACCCCTGATCTTATCAGAAATGCATCTACCTTATCCCCATTGCATATAATGCTTGCTGTAGGTTTTAGATAGATACTGCTTATTATTTTATGGAAAATTCCATTTATTCCTATGATCTCCAGTGTTTTCAATAGGAATGGGTGTTTATTTTGTCAAAAATATTTTTTTAGGCAAGTATTGAGATAATCATAAGGTTTCTGCTAGTTTTGTTTTTAGTAGATCAATTATGCTGGTAGTTTCGTTAATATTGAACCAGTCCTGCATTCTTAGTATAAATCCTACCTGAATGAAAGTATATTATTTTCATATAAATTGCTGTAATCTTTTTGTTAGTATTTTATTTAAAATTTTTCCCTCTATATTCATCAGGAAAATTGTTCTATAGTTTTCCTTTTGTGTTTTGGTTCTGTCTGCTTTAGGTATGAGTACTAAATTTGCATCGTAAAAAGAATTTGGTAGGATTCCGTTTTTTCCAATTTTTATAGATATTTTAAAAAGTATTGAAAGTAATTGTTCTTTAAATGTTTGATAGAATTTAATTCTAAATCCATCTGGCCCTGGAGATTTTTTCCTAAGGAGTTAATTGATGACTTCTTCAATTTCCTTTTCTGAGATGCTGCAATTTGAATATTTTCTTCCTCCTCTGTAAATCAGAGTAATTTATCTCTTTGTAAATGTTGATCCATTTCAGTAAGATTGTCAAATTTAAGAGCATGCAATTCATTACAATAATTCCTAATCATTGTTTCAATTACCTCTTCACTGGTGGTGAATTCACCTTTTTCATTTTTGATACTGGTAATTTGGTTTTCTTATTTTTTAAAATCAAACTAAGCAAAGGTTTATCTATTTTATTGTTTACTTTTTCCATAAAATCAACTCTTTCTTTTATTTATTATTTCAATAGCTTCCTTAATTTCAATGTTATTAATCTCTCCTTTGGTTTTAAGTATTTCTAATTTTATATTTAATTGAGGTTTTTAATTTGTTCTTTTTAATTTTCCTGTGGCATGCCCAATTCATTGATCTCCTCTTTCTCTATTTTATTCATGAAAGCACGAAGAGATATAAAACTGACCCTAAGAACTGCTTACACTGCATTCCATAAGTTTTGGTAGGTCATCTTATCATTGTCATTGTCCTCAATAAAGTTATTTATTTTTCAGTGATTTATTGTCTGACACACTCATTCTCTTGGGTTAGGTTATTTAGTTTCCAACTCATTTTTCGTCTATTTTTCCATGGGCCTTTATTACATGTAATTTTTATTGCATCACAATCTGAAAAGGATGTATATACTACACTGTATTGCGAGGTATTTATGCAATAATAGATTATGAATTTTTGTGAATATCAAATGGAAAAAGAAAAGTGGGAGATACTTTTTGCAACTAGTTTCTGTGATAAAGTCCTCACTTCTAAAATATATAAAGAACAGAGTCAAATTTGCAAGAATACAGGTCATTAGGGGACAGAGCCAAGATGGCAGAGTAGAATGATGTACTTGTAGAAGCGCTCCCCAAAGTCAATAAGACACCTGTAAAAAATGACTCTTAACAAAGGAGCAGAAGCCACAACACGACAGAGTGAAAGAAATTTCCAGTCCAGGGCAGCCTGGAAAGCCAACAGGAAAGGCCTATTGCACCAGGAGCAGAGCAGAGCACAGCACAAACTTGACCATATGGCTCAGTTCCTACAGGACCAGAGCAGAACTCAGGCATAGAATCACAGGGAGTAGAGGCAGTTCCCAGATTGCTAAACCCACAAACACCAAAGACAGTTTCAAAGGTGAAGAAAAAAGGAGAAAACTCTTTCACCTGGGTGAGAAAAAAACATGGTCTGACCCTACTGATAGCAGTCACTGCAGCTGCAGCTTCCATTTTTGGAGCTCTCAGCTTAAAGACCCTGGGGCAATAGAGCAGCTGATCTGATCTCAGCCCTGAGTGGCAGCCGTAGGAAGAGGAGGAATGCTGGCTGACATAGTGGAGCTTGTTGAGGCTCTGGAGAGGGAATTCTATTCAGAGATCCTGGGCAGAAAAGCTTACAGTAACTCCCAGACCAGAACACAGAGAAGGAGATGAGCACATCCTTCTCCCTTGATTGTGCCACCTTGGAGGAACTGAGAACTTACAGGTTCCCATAGTATGCACTCCTCTTAACAAAGGACTCAAAAGTCAAGTAATTGGTTGGGAAAAGGCCCACAGAAGGGGAAAAAAACACAAGACTATAGAAGGCTACTTTCTTGGTAAACAGGTATTTTCCTTCATCCTTTCAGATGAAAAGGAACAATGGATACCATCAGGGGAAGACCTAACAGTCAAGGCTTCTGCATGTAAAACCTCCAAAATAAATATGCCATCATCTCAGGCCATGGAAAAGTTCAAAAAAGATTTGGAAAATCAAGTAAGAGAGGAAGAAGACAAATTGGGAAGAGAAATGAGAGTGATGCAAGAAAATCATGAAAAGAGAGTCAACAGCTTGCTAAATGAGACCCAAAAAATGTAGAAGAAAATAACACCTTCAAAAATAGGCTAACTGAATCGGCAAAAGAGAACCCAAAGCTCAATGAGGAGAAGAGTACCTTAAACAGCAGAATTAGCCAAATGGAAAAAAGAAGTTCAAAAGCTCACTGAAGAACATAGTTCTTTAAAAATCAGAAAGGAGCAGATGGAAGATAATGACTTTATGGGAAACCAAGAATTACAAAATAAAACTAAAAGAATTAAAAAAAATAGAAGATAATGTGAAATATCTTATTGGAAAAACAACTGATCTGGAAAATAGATTCAGGAAAGATAATTTAAAAATTACGCTACTACCTGAAAACCAGGATCAAAAAAAGGAGCCTAGACATAATCTTTGATGAAATTATCAAAGAAAACTGCACTAATATTCTAGAACCAGAGGACAAAATAAATATTCAAAGAATGCACCGATCACTTTCTGAAAGAAATTCGAAAAGAGAAACTCCGAGGAATATTGTTGTCAAATTCCATAGTACCTAGGTCAAGGAGAAAATACTGTAAGCAGCTTGAAAGAAACAATCAGAATAACACAAGATCTAGCAGCTTCCACATTAAGGGGTGGAAGGGCTTGGACTATGATATTCTAAAAGTCAAAGGAAATAGGATTAAAACAAAGAATCACTTATCCAGCAAAACTAAGTATAATAATTCTGGGGAGACATGGTCATTCAATGAAATAGATGTATTTCAAGCATTCTTGATGAAAAGAAAAAAGCTGAGTAGAAAATTTGACTTTCACACTCAAGAACCAAGAAAAGCATAAAAAAGTAAACAGGAAAGAGAAATCATAAGAGACTTACTAAAGTTGAACTGTTTGCCTTCCTACATGGAAAGATAATATTTGTAACTCTTGAAACTCTTGAAAGCATGATATCTAAAAAAATAAAATAAAGTTAAAGGGAGAGAGAGGAATATACTGGGAGGTGAAATAGAATACTGTAAATTATCTCTCATGAAAGAGGCAAGAAAAAGCTTTTTCAATGGAGGGCAAAGGGGGGAATGTGAGAGGGGAAAAAGTGAAGCTTAATCTTATCACATTTGTATTGAGGAGAGAATAACATGCACACTCAATTCGGTATGAAAATCTATCTTACACTACAGGAAAATAGGAGAGCAGGGGACACGTGGGGTGGCAGATGATAGAAAGGAACACAAATGAAAGGAGTGAGTATTTAGAAGTAAACACTTTTGGGGAGGGACAAGGTCAAAAGGAAGAATGGAATAAATGGGGGCATGATAGGATGGAGGGAAATATAGTTAGTGAAACATAGCATGACTATTATGGAAGTCTTTTGAAAAACTACACATATGTGGCTATATTGAATTGCTTACCTTCTCAGTAGAGATTGGTTGGGAGGGAAAAAGTGAGAGAATTTGAAACTCAAAGTTGAGGAACGAATGTTGAGAATTGTTTGTGCATGCAACAGGAAAGTAAGAAATATAGGTTATAGAAATCTATCTTGCCCTATAAGAAAAGAGGGGAAATGTGGATAAAGGAAGGGAGGGAGGTCAGATTGGGGGAAGGGGTAATCAGAATGCAAGGTGTTTTGAGGTGGGAGGAGGGGAGAGATGGGGAGAAAATTTGGAAATCAAAATTTTGTGGAAATCATTGTTGAAAACTACAAATGTATAATAAATATTAAAAAACAAAAAACAAAACAAAAGAAATAAAAAAAGAATACACGTCATTTTCCAATTGATAAATGGTCAACTTATATGAACAGGCAGTTTTCAGAGAAAGAAACTGAAGTTATCTATACTCATTTAAAAAATGTTCTAAATAAATTTTGATGAGAGAGACGAAAATCAGAACAATTCTAAAGTACCACCTTCATCCCTATTTGTTTGGTTAACATGAAAAAACAGGAAAATGATACATGTTGGAGATGTGTGAGAAATGGAACACTAATTCATTGTTGGTAAAACTGTGAAGTGATCCAACCATTCTGGAGAGAAATTTTAAACTACACCAAAATGTTTATAAAAATATGCTTACCCTTTGACCCAACAACCACTTTTATTGTTGTATCCCAAAAACATCATAAAAATGGTCAAAGGACCGAAATGTACAAAAATTTTATAGCAGCTCTCTTTCTGATGGCCAAGAACTGGAAATCATGGGGAGGCCCATCAATTGGGGAATTACTGGACAAGTTATGCTACATGAATGTAATGGAATACTATAATGATATAAAAAATTGATGAATAGGAGAACTTCAGAGAGACCTGGAAGGAGTTAGACAACCACAGCAATGCAAACCTCTAAAACATTCTCAAATGACTCGAAGCAAAATGCCATAAACATCCAGAGAAAGAAATATGAAATTGAAATGCAGAATAAAGCAGACTTTTTATCTTTTGTTATGTTTTGCTTTGTTTTGGCTTTTCTCATATTTTCTCTCAACTATTTTAATACTTGTATGCAACATGACTAATATGAAAATGTGTTTAATAATAATATATGTGTAGACTCTGTATGAGATTGCATGCCATCTTGGGGAGGGAGAGGAGAGAGAGGGGCAGAAAAATTTTAGACTTATGGAAATGATTGTTGAAAACAATTTAATTATCAGACAAGAGGGCTTTGCTTTTTACCACACTGCCTCTCTAAATATTCCCTTCCTTCTATCAACTCCCCCTACCTTTTCTTTCCCTATTCCCTTACTACTTCTTCCCTCCCTTCTAAAAATACCCTCCCTCTGCTTTACTCTTTTCCCTCCTATTGCCTGTAGGAAAACTTAGATTTCCATAATTGACTCAGTATATTATTCCCTCCTTTGACGAAGCCAGATGAGAGTAAAGTTCAAACAACACTCGTCTCTCTCCATTCATTTCGTCTACTATCATATGATTTTGTGCTTCTTTATCTGATGCAGTTTACACTTTTCTGACTCCTCCATTCCACATCTCCCATTACAATCCCTTCGTATCCCTTAAATGGGTTTTTAATTATCATGTCAGTTAAATTTTACCTACACCTTCTCTCTGTGTATATCTTTTTTTAATGTCATACTAATAATATAATTGTCAAGACTTACAAGTATCTTCTTCCCACGTTGCCACATAGTTTGCCCTCATTGAATAATATACTTTTTCCCTGTTTTCCTTTTCTACGTTACTCTCAAGTCTTGTATTTGAAGCTCAAGTTTTACATTCAGTTCTAGCCTTTCCATCGCAAAGGTCTGGAAGTCCCTTATTTCAATGAATATCTATCTCTTATCCTGAAATATTATACTCAGTTTTGCTGGGTAGTTGATCCTTAGTTGTATTCCAAGTTGCTTCACCTTACATAATATCATGTTCTTGTCCCTCTGATCTTTTACTGTAGAAGCTGCAAGGTCGAGTATGAAGCTAACTGTAGTTCCTTGATATTTCAATTGTTTCTTTCTGGTTGTTTGCACTTTTTCTCTTTTACCTAATAATTCTTCAATTTGGCTACAGTATTCCTTGGCATTTTCAATTTGGGCTCTCTTCCAGGAGGAGTTTGGTGTTTCCTTTTAATGACTGTTTTACCCTCTGGTTCTAGGCCCTTGGGACAGTTTTTCTTGATGATTCCTTGGAAGATACTGTGCGGGCTTTTTTTCTTTTTTTCATGGCTTTCTAGTATACCAACAATTATTAGACTATCTCTCAGATTTATTTTCTAGATCAGATGTTTATTCAGTGAGGTATTTTATTTTTTCATGTATTTGATTATGTTTGATTGATTCTTGATGCTAGTAGAGTCATTAGCTTCTGCTTGCCCCATTCTAATTTTTAAGGAATTGTTTTCTTTGGTTAGTTTTTGTACCTCCTTTTCCTATTGACCCATTTTAATTACTTTGGGGGGGTAGGAAGGAAATCATTTGGGGTAAGGTGACTTGACTAATGTCATACAGCTAGTATGTGTGCCAATTTTGTTTTTAGAAGTTATTTTCTTCAGTTAGCTTTTGTTCTTCCTTTTCCACTTGGTCAATTTTACTTTCTACAGTGTTGTTTTGTTCAGTGAATTTTTTCCCAATATTTTTCCATTTTATTTTTAAAAGAATTGATCACTTTTTATTTACTTCTCTACTTTTACTTTTAAAACCCTTCTTGAGCTCTTCCAAGAAGCCTTTTGGAGCTTGAGACCAGTTCCCATTACCTCTTGAGGTTTCACTTGCAGGTATAGTGCCAATCTTGTCCTCTTCTCAATTTTTATTTTGATCTTCCCTGTCCCCATATTAAAAGTCTATGCTCTTTGCTTTTGTAATTTGTTTCTTGCTCATCATGATTGCCTTTCCCTGTCTTTTAAAATGTCTTTGCTTCTGAGGCACAGGGGGCTCAGTCCCATACTTCATGTGCTGGGGACTAGGGCTCTGGTCACTGGTTTTGTGTGCTTGGCCCTCTTGTTGTGGCAACTGAAAGGTCTATAATGCTGCAGCTTTCCTGGTGCTGAGCTGGCTGATGTGTGCTAAGGCCTGGTGAGGTCTTTCTGCGTTTCCCTGCAGTCAGGTTGAAGCTCGTGGTGTGAGATGTTGGGGAGAGGTGGTCCAGCAGTTGGAGGAATTCTCCTCCCTTAGGACTGTGCTAGAGCACAGGTAGAATCTGCCATTGATGCATGCCCATCTGCACAGGTGTCTGCTGATTCCTCCAGCTGTGCAAAGGCATGCCTGGTTTCTTGGTATTGCTGCTTGCTGGCTCCACTAACCTGGAACTTAGGATATTTTGCTGGTCTGCTGACCTGGAGCTTATTGCTGGCTTGCTGGGACACATCTCTTTCTATACTCTTCCCCTTCAGGCACAGCAGGTGAGACCTTTCCTGTAAATCTCCCTATCCTCCCAAGCTAGAAGACTGCTGTACGCTTTCTGCTGGCTCCTCTTTTCCACAGTTTTTCCTGTGGCAATATTCTCTTAGTTTTTCAAAGTCAACAAGGCAGGGTGAGAGCACTTACTGTTAACTCCACCATCTTGGCATCCAGAAATTTAAATAGATGACTTTCAAACATTCTGTCTGTGGATGGATGCCCCCAGGACTAGCTGCTGCTCTCACTGCCACAGGCCCTGCACAGGACTGCTATTCTTTCTCACCTAGTTTCAACAGACTCCCATCCTGTGCAGAGAGGTCTGGGAATCACCATTGCTGCCAGTGATTCAGTCTACTGGGTTCTACTCTGGCCCAGCTACAATCGAATCTTTTGGGGTTTTTGCTCATTTTTTCTGCCTTTTTTTTGTAACTTGGTATTTTTATGTGAGACTTGGGTTTTGGTACTTCATGGTCCCAAGCTTTCCTGCACTGGATCTCTGTGGTTTACTGCTCTCTTTCCCTGTTCTTCAGAACTTAGGTGCTTGCTTGCTCTGGAGAGTCAGCTTTCATTCTGGTTTGTACAGGGCGAAGAAAGTTCCCTATCATCCTACCTTGGGTGTGAGGTTTAGTTCTTGGCCTCTTCTAGGGATTGGGGTCTGGCAGTTGTGTTGTTATGCTAACACAACCTCTCTGGTGATTGACTTTCTGGTGGAGGATACCTGTTGCTTGTCTGTGGGATTTATGTGTGTATGGGTGTGTGTGTGTGTATGGGGGGGTGTTCCCTGATGGTGGGTTGCTTTGGAAATTTATTGTCTCTGCTGTTAAGACCCAGGGGCAGGGTCACACTGTTGATCAGACCCAGGGCAGGTCTTCTCATCTGGTCAGCAATGGGGTCAGGGCTTTGCCAGTGGCTTCTGCTTGGGGTGGAGGTCTTGGGGTTGGCCCTATTCACTTGCCCAGGGGGTGCAAGAATGGAATAGGACAGGACCTCACTGGTCAATTGCCCCAGGCTTGGAGCTTTGCTGCAGGCCCCCTACTCTGAGCCTGGCTTTTGCTACTACTCTTGAACCTCATTCTCTTTCCACCCCAGGAAGACAGACCTTTCTTGCTGTGTTGGTAAGCTGTTTCCCTTCTCCTCTCAGTTCTGACGTGCTTTTCTAGTTGTTTAGAAGGGAATTTTCTTACTCCATCACCTTGGCACCAGAAACACTAGTTGTTTTTTTTAAACTTTTTTTTGAATTTTGAGTTCCAAATTATTTCTTTCCCTCCAATCCCTTCCTTACACCATGAGAAGGTAAAAATGTGAAATTATGCAAAATATTTTCGTTTTAGACATATTGCTAAAAAGCAAGCCAAACAAAGAAAGTTTAAAAAAAATACTTTACATTTTACTTAGAATTCAACAATTCTCTTTCTGGAGGTATATAGGTCTTTTTTTTTTTTTTTAATCGAGTCCTCAGTAATTACCTTGTGTCATTATATGAAGGAGAGTAGCCAAGTCTTTTATAGTTTGTTATTGTTATACTATTGCTCTTACTGCATACAGCTTTGTCATTCTACTCACTTTACTCTGTATCTGTTCATTTAGTTTTCCCAGTTTTTTTTTTAATGAAATGATCCTGCTCAACATTCCTTACACCATAACAGTATTCTATCACATATATATGGCACAACTTGCCCACTCATTGCCCAGTTGTTGAGTATCCCATCAGTTTCCCAACTCATTTGCCAACAGAGGAGGAGCTGCTATAAATACGTTCATTCATACATGTCCATTCCCTTGTTCTTTTACCTCTTTGGGGTACAGCACTAAAAGTGGTATTTGTGGGTCAAAGGGTATGCACAGTTTTACAACCCTTTGGGCATAGTTCCAAATTGCTCTCCAGAATGGGGGGATTAGTGTCACATATATTTCCATATCCCCTCCAGTCTTTGTAATTTTATTTTTCTGTCATGATATTTTTCTGTCTGATGGGTATGAGGTGGTACCTCAGTCTTGCTTTAATTTGCATTTTGTCAATGGTGGTTTAGAGTACTTTCTCATATGATTATAGATAACTAACCTGTATCTTGAGAAATAAAAATAAATTAGTTCTGAATAGAGAATGACTAAATATACTCTTGTTTTGCCATTGCAAATCCTGTTCTCGTCAGCCTCCTTAGATAATTTCCTTCTACCATGACAAAGAACATGTTTCTTTTTGGAAAAGATACTGATTCCATGATATTAGAAGACATTTCCAACTTCCCTACTCGGCCCAGAGATAAACTTTATTACGTGTTCACCTTTTATATGGAATGAGGCAGCAATGTTAGAGAGGTAGAGGGGTGATAAAAAAAGTTTCCAAAATTACCTTCCAGGAACTATTATCCAATGGAAATTAAAGTATTCGATATCTCAGAAAATGCCATCATGAATCCTGGAAGTAAAGCTTTGTGCAAAATTATGAGGGTATTACCTGAATTTTACAGCTATGTTGTGCTAACAGGTAAATGTAATAGGTATCATTTTAATATAGTGTTTTTATCTTAGTACTAATCAATGACTACCTCTGCATTGACTAAGGAAATCTGGGTTTAACTGTCAGTTGTGATATTTCCTGGCTGTATAACCCTGAGTTTTATTTTAACCATTTCCAAAGGCATGATTTCCTTTTCTGTAAAATGGGGAGATTAATAAATGCCATAGCTCACAGCATTATTAAATGATTATTGTTATTATTAGTTGTTTTCTCACCAACTCTACCTGAAAACTACACAGAAATTTACTAGTAGCTAAATGATTAAGTAGAAATTTACAATTTCTGCTAATCTGACTGTTTCCAAACATATTATCTGAAAATATCCAAATACTATTTTTTAACCAAATGCTTGAAATTCTATAGAAATATATTTCTTTCCAAAAATTTGTGGGAAGTAATTTATAGAATCAAGGAATTAAAGCTAGAGAGAATTTTGAAGGGTCATCTCTAATGGCTTCATTTTACAAGTTAGGAAACTGAAGCCTAGAGAGAAAAAAATGGCTTTTTCAGAGTCAAACAGCTAGTAGTATCTGAGTTGATCTTGAGTAGGATGCTATGACATGATGTTGGATTTGAATCCATGTCTTCCTGACTGTAAGACCAGATTTCTATGTACAATGTGTTGTTATCTCACAGTAATGTTTTTTTTTAAACACCTTTTCATTCAGAGGAGAGAAAATGGTCATGAGTTTATCTTATCTTACTTTAGCTATCAAAAATGATCTAGAGGGGCTAAGTATATTAAAATCAAGAATTTTTGTCTCTTCCTATCGTCATTTCTACTTTCTCTCTTCCCTGACCCTTGCTCAAAATGCATATATCCTGTTTCTAAAGTTGAATCCCCATTGAGAGTATCAACATCTACAATATTTATGAACTGATAAATGTTTTATTGAAGTCCCCCAAGTTCATAGATCATGCTCAGCACAGTCAGATAAATGGAGTTTGCCTCTGTTCCAGATCAATAGATAGAGTCACTTTCCTGAATATTTGTCATAATATATGGTTGAAATCTGCTTTAATTTCTTAGAATTGTTTTTCGCCCACTTAGCAGTCTGGGTGATATTGATTGATGAATCTATAATCTACAGTCCAAAAATTGATTTTCTATCAGTGAGGAGCTGTCCAGGCTATCTTCTTTATTTCCAAAATAATTGGCAAGTAGTGATAACTATGACTTCTTGCATAAAAGCAGAATTTGTTTGGTAGAAACTAGCTGTTAAGTAACTTTTGAAAGTAAGCTGTAACTCTCTACAAATCAAGGATGATATTGGGAATAGGCACTTTCTGAAAAGCACTGGTTGAGAGTTTCTCTCCAATTATTTCTTATTTTTAAGGTGAGTAACTGCCTCCAAAAAATACATACTTGGCTAGGAGAAAAAATGTACTTTTCCATAATCAAATTTTCTGTGCAGAATTATAGGGAAGAAAGGAATCCATAAAGTATAACGGGGGGGGGAGGTGTAAATGCATTTCTGCAACAGACCCAGTTCTAGGATTGTAGCCAAGACAATACATAATGACACAACAATGACAAATCCCTTGCATTTTTAGTTCACTTTTAAGTGGTTTTCCTCCCCATCCACAGCTATATACATACATGTATACATACATATGCGCATACATCCATACATATATAAACACATACACAAGCTCAGAATTTATTTGCATAAAGAACCATATGATTGATCAAAAGCTTATAGACAACTAAAACACAAAATGAATGATGGCATGGAAAAGATCTTTATGGGAGAGTCTCACATACATGCATATATAAACATGCATGTATTTATATATAATTTATAATTCTGAAATGCATATGTATATATAACATTTCTGATGTATATACTTGTATGTATAAATGTGTGTATGTATACAAATACACATGTTCACATCATACAAATATATTACCACATAGATATGTATATGCATGAGAACACATACAAATATTTATCTATACTCATTCTCTTAGAAAATACATTCAAAACTTAACTCAGTTTTCAAATAGCATTGTTTCTGCCAATTTAAGTGTTGATGTGACATTTACACTTTCTTGCTTGTTCATTGCTCCTTGTTCCTTGGGATATCACCAACCCTGTTCTGATTATTAAACTTAGACTAGATTCCAACTCCTAACCCACATAGTATACTCCTCCCTATCAATGTAAAATATCTTATTCTTTAAAACATAATAGAACAAATGAAAGATCAAGGACAGGGTCCTTTTTTCTCAGGAGCTACATGATCTCAGAGGGAAATGAGTAATTTGTCAAGACTTTTTCTTGACCTGTTAGGGAGAGAGTCTCTGATTCACCCCCAGACTGAAATGAAAAGGAAGGTGGCTAAAGTTGAATTAGATGTTTTTGAAGATGCCAACAGATTCAACTACATATTAAATCGAAAAAAGAGTGGACAGAACTCAAAGAAGAGTGAACAAGATACTGAATACTTGAAAGATTATCTTGAATTATCTTTAATTAAAGAAAAAGTTAATGTCTATGTCCCCCTTCTTTCCTATTGTGCTCTAACGCAGGCTCTCATCCCCTCATCGTAGCCTTTGGTGAGTCTGCATACCTCAAGGCTCTCTTCACTACAAATCATTTTCCACTGGTCACTGAGGTAATATTCCTAAAATGTAGGTCTATGTTATACACATGCCACTCCTCCCCCAGTAAGCAAACTCCACTGAGACCAAGTTGACTCCAACAGCAAATGCAAAATTCTTGATTTGCCATTCACTGTCCTTTGTAAATTAGCCTTTCTCAGCTTGTGCATAATATGGAATATAATATATCCATTCTATATTACTTAATATGTAAGGGGCGCTGACCACTATGCCATCTGGGACGCCACACTGATGGACTTCAGGTAAACTGAGTCTGGTGCAGGGAAGGGTGAACAAGATGGCGTTGGAAGGCCCCACCCCTGGTTTGTGTTTGTTACTATAGTTCCGGCTTGTGTTCATTACTATTTGTTACTATAGTATCGGATTTATTTGTGTGTGTTACCATGGTTCTTTGGGCTGGCTGGCAGAGACTATATAATCAGAGTGCGTGCTTGAATAAATCGGAGAAGCTTCATGATCCAGTCTCCTGCCTCATTCTTTTACTCACGAGCTCCACAGGAGGATGAGCAGCCTGCTGGTCAGGCATAAGACTTGTTCCTCTCGGTGTGGTATGCCGTTGCCATAGCATTAATACACAATATCTTTTCATTTCGTCACTTTTGAAATGTGACCCACTGTCACTTTGAATCTGCATTGGCGTTTCATAATGTATTCCTATGTCCTAGTATACTACAATCTCTAAAGGTTTGCTGTACAAAAGGATTCTGACTGTTACCTATAAATTTCACACAGTACACCCCATCCATTGACACTCTTTTGACCCCTTAATCACTCATTCTCACCATCTAAGCTCATATCTACTTTTAGACATAATGTGGTAATCTGTTAAATAAAATACAGATACTCCTAAACACTCCTGCCAATTCTTTCCCTGATCTCATTGGTAGTCTTTGCAAACACCTTTCCAAGTCTGTAGGTTACATATAAAAACATTTATTACACATAGCATACTGTATTAAAAAAAAAAAAAACTAAGAATATAAAAGAAATCCCTTACTCTCAAGGAGTTCACAGTAAGTGAGGTATTATGTAATCAAGCGGGTACACAGAAGGTATCTCCAGAATAAATGGAAGAAAATCTCAGAACAGAAGGTATCAGCAGTTGGGGTAAACAGGAAAGAAAAGTGGAGGAAGCAAATATGAGGGGAATGTGGAACAGTGAAGGATAAATTCAGTAGACTTGTGAGAGAGCAACAGAATCAAGTGACCTCTCCTACAAACAATAGTTTCATTTTTTAAAATTAATTTATTTAACTTTTAACATTTATTTCCACAAAATTTTGAATTCTAAATTTTCTCCCCATTTGTCCCCTTCCCCCATCCCAAAACACAGAGCATTCTAATTTCCCCTATCACCCATCTGCCCTCTCTTCTATCATCGCTCCCTTCCCTTGTCCCTATCTTCTCTTTTGTCCTATAGGGCCAGATAACATTCTATACCCCTTTGCCTGTATTCCTTTTTTCCTAGTAGCAAGAAAAGAACTCGACAGTTGTTCCTAAAACTTTGAGTTCCAACTTCTCTTCATCCCTCCCTCCCCACCCATTCCCTTTGGAAGGCAAGCAATTAAATATAGGCCACATCTACGTAGTTTTGCAAATGACTTTCACAATATTCGTGTTGTGTAAGACTAACTATATTTCCTTCCATCCTATCCTGCCCCCCATTGCTTCTGTTCTCTTTTTTGATCCTGTCCCTCCCCAAGAGTGTTGACTTCAAATTGCTCCCTCGTCCCCATGCCCTCCCTTCCATCAAACCCCCCGCCCTGCTTATCCCCTTATCCCCCACTTTCCTGTATTGTAAGATAGGTTTTCATACCAAAATGAGTGTGCATTTTATTCCTTCCTTTAGTGGAATGTGATGAGAGTAAACTTCATGTTTTTTTTCTCACCTCCCCTCTTTATCCTTCCTCTAATTAGTCTTTTGGTTGCCTCTTTTATGAGAGATAATTTGCCCCATTCCATTTCTCCCTTTCTCCTCCCATGTATTTCTCTCTCACTGCTAGATTTAATTTTTAAAGATATCATCCCATCCCCTCAATTCACTCTGTGCACTCTCTCTCTATGTGTGTGTGCATGTGCATGTGCGTGTGTGTGTGTGTGTGTGTGTGTGTGTGTGTGTGTAACCCACCCAGTACCCAGATACTGAAAAGTTTCAAGAGTTACAAATATTGTCTTTCCATGTAGGAATCTAAACAGTTCAACTTTAGTAAGTCCCTTATGATCTCTCTTTGCTGTTTAGCTCCTCATGCTTCTCTTCATTCTTGTGTTTGAAAGTCAAATTTTCTTTACAGCTCTGGTCTTTTCATCAAGAATGCTTGAAAGTACTCTATTTCATTGAAAGACGATTTTTTCCCCTGAGGTATTATACTCAGTTTTCCTGTGTAGGTGATTCTTTTGACTTCTGGAATATCATATTCCACGCTTTTTGATCCCTTAATGTAGAAGCTGCTAGTTCTTGTGTTATCCTGATTGTATTTCCACAATACTTGAATCGTTTCTTTCTAGCTGCTTCCATACATACTCAGTTTTGCTGGGTAGGTGATTCTTGGTTTTAGTCCTAGTTCCTTTGACTTTTGGAATATGATATTCCACACCCTTTGATCCCTTAATGTAGAAGCTGCTAGATCTTGTGTTATCCTGATTGTATTTCCCCAATACTTGAATTGTTTCTTTCTAGCTGCTTGCAATATTTTCTCCTTGACCTGGGAACTCTGGAATTTGGCCACAATGTTCCTAGGAGTTTCTCTTTTTGGATCTCTTTCAGGCGGTGTTCTGTGGATTCCTTGAATACTTATTTTGCCGTCTGGTTCTAGAATCTCAGGGCAGTTTTCCTTGATAATTTCATGAAAGATGATGTCTAGGCTCTTTTTTTGATCATGGCTTTCAGGTAGGCCCATAATTTTTAAGTTGTCTCTCCTGGATCTATTTTCCAGATCAGTTGTTTTTCCAATGAGATATTTCACATTATCTTCCATTTTTTCATTCTGTTGGTTTTATTTTGTGATTTCTCAATTTCTCATAAAGTCATTAGCCTCCATCTGTTCCATTCAAATTTTGAAAGAACCATTTTCTTCAGTGATCTTTTGAATCTCCTTTTCCATTTGGCTAATTCTGCTTTTGAAAGCATTCTTCTCCTCATTGGCTTCTTGAACCTCCTTTGCCATTTGAGTTAGCCTATTTTTCAGGGTGTTATTTTCTTCAGCATTTTTTTGGGTCTCCTTTAGCAGGGTGTTTACTTGTTTTTCATGCTTCGCTTGCATGTCTCTCATTGCTCTTCCCAGTCTTTCCTCCACCTCTCTAACTTGATTTTCAAAATCCTTTTTGAGCTCTTCCATGGCCCAAGCCCATTGAGTGAGCTGGGATACAGGAGCCTTGACTTCTGTGTCTTTCCCTCATGGTAAGCATTGTTCTTCCTCATCAGAAAGGAAGGGAGGAAATGCCTCTTCACCAAGAAAGTAACCTTGAATAGTCTTATTTTTTTTTCCCTTTTCTGGGCATTTTCCCAGCCAGTGACTTGCCTTCTGAATATTCACTTCACACCCACTTGGCCTCCAGATCCTCCCAGCCAGCACTTGGGGGCTGAGATTCAAATGCATCTCCCCAGCCTCAGGTCTTTGGGCGGGGGCGGAGCTGCTAGTCAGTGTGAGATTAAGTTCAGGTGCTCAGGTGGGGACAGGGCCACCTCACGGGCTCAGTTCCCTCAGGGGGTTTATGCAGAGACCTTCAACAATGGATCCGAGCTCCTGCCTGCTTAGGGAGCCCTGGTCTGCTCTCACCTCCGCTGCTGCCTCCCGAGGGGACCTGAGTTATGGGGGCACCCCACCCCCCTTTCAACCCGCCAAAGAGACCCTCTCACCGACCTCCATCACCTGTGGGTAGAGGGACCCGCGCGACCTCTGGAGATTCAGTCCCCAAAGCCTGCTCAGATCCTCTCTTCTCGGTGCCGTGGCTAATGCAGGGCTAGGCTGGACTCTGCGTCCGCAGCACGATGGACCTTTTGTGAGAGGTTTTCAGGCTCTCTGGAACAGAAATCTCGTCAGCTCCGTTGTTCTGTGGCTTCTGTTGCTCCAGAATCTTTTTTACAGATATTTTATGGGCTGTGGGATCGGAGCTAGTGTATGTGCGTCTGTCTACTCCGCCATCTTGGTTCTGCCCCCCCTACCTGATTTTCAAAATCCTTTTTGAGCTCTTTCATGACCTGAGCCCACTGAATATTTATTTTGGATGTTTGGGATACATAAGCCTTGATTTCTATGTCTTTCCCTGATGTTAAGCATTGTTCTTCCTCATCAGAAAGGAACGGAGGAGGTATCTATTCACCAAGAAAGTAACCTTCTATGGTCTTATTTTTTTCCCCCTTTTCTGGGCATTTTCACAGCCAGCTACTTGACTTCTGAGTGTCCTCTCCACACCCACGTGGCCTCCAGATCCGCCCAGCCAGCACTTGGGGTCTGAGATTCAAATGCTGCTTCCCAGCCTCAGGGCTTTTGGTGGTAGCAGGGCTGCTATTCAGTGTGAGATTAAGTTCAGCTACTCAGGTGGGGATAGGGCCTCCACACTGGGTTCAGTTCCCTCAGGGGGTTTATGCAGAGACCTTCAACAATTGATCAGATCTCCTGCCTGCTTTGGGAGCCCCTGTCTGTGGCCACCTCTGTTGCTGCCTCCTGAGGGGCCCTGGGTTATAGAGACATCCAGCTCCCTCTTGGCCAACCAAAGAGACTCCCTCACTGACCTTTGGTGCCTGTGGGTGTAGGGACCTGTGCAGCCACTGGAGATTGTGTTCCTGAAGCCTGCTTGGATCTGCTCCTCTCGGTGCCTCACAGCCAAGACAGGGTCCAGTATGCAACCGACCTTTCGCATTGGTTTTTGAGGTCTCTCGAACAGAAATCTCCTCTGCTGCATTGTTCTGTGGCCTCTGCTGCTGCAGAGTTTGTTGGGAGTTCTTCTTCACAGGTATTTTATGGACTGTGGGTTCGGAGCTAGCATATGTATGTCTTTCTACTCCGCCATCTTGGCTCCTCCAAACAATAGTTTTATTAATTTTTATTAGAATTATTAGATCTAGAGTTGAAATGGACCTCAGAGGCTATCTGGTCCAGTCCTCACATTTTGTAGATGAGAAAATGAAGGCTCAGAGAGGTTGGCAACTGTATTTACTATAAATATTTTACTGAATTACATTGATAACATGTGTTTGTATAATTGCTAACAACAATGACTAACATAATTTGGCTTACTCCGTACTAGGCATGTGCTAAGTACTTTACAATTATTATCTTATTTGTTCCTCACCCCAACCATGGGAGGTAAGTATAATTGTTGTCCCCACTTTACATGTGAGCAAACTGAGGCAAACAGAGTTTTGAACTCAGGTCTTCCTGAACCCAGTCCCACGGCTTCATCCATTGAACCATTAGCTGTCTCTGCATATGTTTACATACACACACATGGCTATCTGCATACACACATGCATGTACAAAAACACATAAATATGTGTGTATGTATACCTATATGTATGCACACATGTGCATATATATACATATTATATATGTGTGTGTATATACATATACATATGTGTATATGTATATGAAACACACATATATGCATATATACCATATTTCACCACACTATCGTCAAAGATTTTATGCCACTTTTCTTTTTTGCAAAAATGTGAGCGTGAGACCTTTATGTGAAGCTTGTTTTTTAAAACTGTGCCGGTGGTACTTTTAGTTTCTACCAGTCTCGCATCTACCTTTCACACACTGAAAATTGTTTTTTTCCCAAATCCATTTCCCTGCTGTTCAGCAAACACAATCATTTACAGCTTGAAGCCTCCAAAATCCTTTTTATATTTACCCATAGTCAGAAAGAAATGCTTTATATGTTAACCTATCACTGACAAATGAACTGCACAATTTAGTTAGTGCATGATATATCTTACCATATCATGTGACTTACTCATGGCAGCTTCATCTGCCTGTCTACTCCCCTTGTGCCTATGGCTCTTCATTGGGTGACAGTAGTGTTAGTGCTGTAGCACTCTAAACAAAAAACACAAGTCAGTTTCCAGAAGTATACTGCCAATGTGTGCAGTGAGAATTCTAAGCTCACAACTCACAATGTGCAAGAGATAAATTTGTATACATATGCCACTGTTGAATACATTGCTGCTCTGTTTACCTTTTAAGTGACACAACAAACAGAATTTTATCCTAAGATGATTATGCAATGAAAAATTTTAAGCCCATTTTGAGACTGAATAAACAGTTGGTGATGAGTATGTGGTGTGACAATTATGAGGCAAAATGAGGTACGTATACAAAATATACTTATAGAAATATTTATGGCTATTTAAGGTGGTACCTTGAATAGAACGTAAGACTGTAAGAAACACCTGAGTTTTAATCCTACTTCATCACTTTCTAGCTGTATGGCTATATATTTATCTTCCCTGAGTTTTCCTTTTTTCATCTATAAAATGGGAATAAAGATAGCACCTACCTCCTTAGGTGATTTTGAGGTTCAAATGAGATAATATAGGTAAAATGTTTGCAAACCTTAGAGTGAAATCTGAATGTGTACTATTACTATTATTATTGCTCAATATCGTGAGTACTGCTACTCAAAAAAAATGTTGTTATTGTCGATTTTCCTTCATTCTTGAAGAGGATCAATGATATCAGGTGGGTGATATTTTGACTTACAAGTGAATTGGATTTACTTGAGACAGAGCAGTGAAAAGTCAGTCTCATTCTTTCCTCCAAAGTCACGAGAATCCACTGACAACACAAAGATGATGAATGGTGATAGCCCCTGAACAAAATGTAGAAATGGGGAGAAAGATAAGAGACATATGGAAGAAGGTAGAGTTGTATGCAGTATGTGTGGATGAGGGGCATATAGTTAAGAGTGTTTTATTACTGGAACTAGAACTGGCTTGATATAGAGAGTCCTCACTGATCAGTAACAGTCTAGTATGGGAATTAGCATTCAGTCTATAAGAGCAGAGGTCAGGAACAGATTGGATGGATTAGAGAAAATAGTGTGGTATTTTCCCTAATGCCAACTATAAGTCTCATGTGAAAATAGATCAAAAGGTTCAATCCTGTCAGTGATCTGTTGTATCCAATCAAGTGAATAAAACATTTTGAATAGGGTTAGTGAGACTATAGCAATGTTTTTTTTTTCATTTAAATACTAAAACTTTTGAAAACTTTTCTCCTGAAGGGGACTAGAGATAATCTTTGCTGTCCTTGAAGGGGGACCAAAAGTTGGAAAGGATTAATTTCTCTCTCTCTTATTAAAGTTCTCTTCATATTAACAAGATTATTTTAGATTTTTTTAAGCCAGGAAAATCATCCACAGCTGCAATGCAAACTTGATTTTCCTACCCTCTTCTCATAATTCCTTAGATTTTCTACCAATTCAAATCAAGTTATTTAGTAAGCTATAATCTTCCTTAAAATAGCAAAACAGAATTATCTTTAACTGCCATCATCATTCCAGCTCTATACAAAGAGCTTTAAAAAGCAGAAAGCTGCTAGTCATTTAAGAATAATGACTCAAACACTCTTTTCCATCATTCTATTTTTACCAGAAATTACCTGACCCAGGGAATATAGAGAAATCTGTCATGGGGGGGGGGGGGGGGAAGAAATCTTTGTAATTCAATACATTTTGCATTTGATTGACAAGTCTAACAATTCGCAATATAAGCAAGGTAACCTTCATAAGGAAAGTCTCAAAAAGCTAGATTAATGAGTAGGATGAAAGCATAGCTGATGGGGAGTATTGACTTAGCATTAAAGGGCCAATGAAATGTGTGTTCTTTTATCAATATTTACTGAGATTTATATTTACATTTCTTATGAATGGATTTATCTGTGATGATAATCAACAATAAATCATCCACAGGTCAAAACTATATATAGTGAGGTAAACTGAGTTACTGTGTAATATCAGAGAAACGAATGGCTTGCTGTCAGTTTAAACTGCAATCATAAATTTGAAGGATTGATTTAATAAAATCACTGGATCATCAAGCATTGGTCCAATGACACTGAAGGTTGAACATTTTATAATTTAAAAGGTAATATAGTTCTGCTTTGTGAAAAGAACATGCTAGAAATTTTAATAGTAGACATTGATAGAAATTCCATTTAGTGCTTATACCATGGGTGGGGAACCTGTGGTCCTGAAGCCACATAATAGGTTCACTCTAGGTTCTTGAGGACAGTCTTTGGACTGAATTCGAATTTTATGGAACAAATCATTTTATTAAGGGAATTTGTTCTGTGAAGTCTGGATTCTGTCAAAGGCCCACACTTGAGGACCTAGAGGCCACATATGGCCTCGAGTCCACAGGTTCCCCACCTCTGGGTTAGGAGGCAGTACAGTAGAAGGAACAATGGAAGACAAGAACTCTGATGAATGAAATGGTCAAGCATGATTATAAAGTCAATGACAGAAAACACTAACCACCTCATGACAGGGATATGATAGATGAATATGCAGAAAGCGGAATGAATTTTTTGATGTGGCCAATGTCTGAATTCATTTTGCTTGACTTCTTATATGATACAAGTATTCTGTATTTCCTTTTCTTTTCCTTTCCTCATTCCTTCCCTCCATTCCTCCCTCCAAAATTTCTTTCCTTCCTATCTTTTTCCTTCCGTTTTTCCTTCCTTCCTTCTTTCCTATCTTTTGTTGATCTTTTTGTCCTTCCATTTCCACAAGAAGGGGAGACAATAATGGCTGATATAATAATTATTATTATATAAATAATAAAACTTTAAAATATTTCTAAAATGAAACAAAAAACGTGAAGTAATTAGTCAAAAGTGTATTCTTGCTCCAGTACCCCAAAATAACATTGTGTTCTTGAGTAGCTTTCTTGAGTATCCTAGGTCTCATCTTCCATAGTGCCAAAGTGGCAGAAACAGCTCATATTTATGATTCCATAAATTATCCCTTTTGATTTAGTGAATAATAATAACAGACATTCATCTAACACTTTGCATAGTGCTTTCTACAAACTGTCACATATACACACATTTAATGTTGACAACAACCCCATGAGGAAAGTAAACTAGATAGCAGTTCTTTATTTTTAATAGTGAGGAAACTAAGTTGATGTTTCAAACAAAATCAAACCATTGACAAGTGTAGAACTAAAAATTCAATTAATAAGCAACAATTTTGCAAGCCTCCAGTGAGAGTGAGGAACTATTCTATCCACTATGTATTCAAATAAAATGTGGGAAACAACTCTTGGTCTTGCTAAGGTTCAAAGGACCTTTCTACTATATAATATTGGCTCCTTTAAGATTGAGTGAAGGGCAGAGGAAGATGTTAGGGTATAGACAGCAAACCAGCTGAACTCTCCAAATATTCCTCCTTAAATAACTTTACTATGCTTCAACTTGGATTCTGGAGGGGAAAAGCCAACAAAATGTTGAGGTGAGATATTTATCCTGCCTAAACCATCTTAAGAGGTTAGCCAGAGAGGTCTATGACACTGGAGTAGAGGCTCATCTAGAACACAAATATGTGGCAGGGGCAATACCAGCACAGTTCTCAGAAGTTGTGGAAACAAAAGAACACTAGTAGAAGCTTTGGGAGCCCTCATCCCAGAGACAGTAAATGGACCAGACAACTTGAAAGAAAGACATTAAAGGTGATAATTTGTGAGGACTGGCTGCAACAGTTGGTGAATGAAAATTCTATTTTCTATAAGCAGTTCTGGGTCAAGGTTACACTGGATAAAGGAGCACTTATTGTCAATCACAAGGTTGCAGAGTCATTGTCACAGTTGCCTGACCAAAAAGATTGTCAGTGTTTGTATTTTTGACTACAGCAGAGTTAACACCCTTCTTGAGTAAAAACCTGAGTACCAAGCTGGAGAACTGATGGCACCCTTATCCACACAACATCACAACACCTCCTTGGAAATGCCCAGAACTTGCAGTTCCCCTCCCCCAGAACTAGTTCTGAAAAAAGCAGAACAAAAAAGCCTGAAGCTTAGACGAGTTTCTACCCACCCCAAAATAAGTAAAAACCAATTTTAGTACGAAGTTAAAAATCAGTAAGCATACTGAAAAATTGAAGAAACAGAAGAAGAACAACAAAATTGATCATACAAAGCTACAACACACAAAGGAAAGTCAAAACAAACTCAGAAAAAGACAGCAATGTGAAAATAATTGCAAGTAAAGCCTCAAACAAAAATTCTAATTGGATCTAAACCCAAAAAATAAAAGGAATAAGAGAAAAAAAAATAGAGAAAAGTGAAGGGAAAAAATTTTGGAAAATAATTGAGAGTGATTCAAGTAAAATGGAAAAAGAGAATTAAAAATGTGGTTAAATAAGCATAAAAAATGTTGAAGAAAATAATACCTTAAATAACAAAATTGGCTTACTGAGAAGAGGTACAAAAATTAAATGCAAAAATAAATGCTTTCAAAAGAAGGACAGGCCAAAATAACACAGATACATATACACACATACATACATGCATATATACACACATACACATATATATGTGTGTATGTGTGCATACACGTATGCACATACATATGTATATGTATTTGTGTGTCTATATACATATATACTATACATTCATATATGCACAAACACATAGATGCAAAATTTCATTGAAGAAAAGAACTCCTTAAAAAGCAAAAATGGACAAATGGAAAAAAAAGGAACAAAAGGTCTCAGAAGAAAATATAATTGTGGAAAAAAATAGAATTGAGCTAAGGACTCCATGAGACATCAAGAAACAATAGAATGTTTTATTTTTTAAAAACATGTGACTATAAACTGCTGTGGTTTCTTACCTGGAAAATTTACTATTCATAACATTTAACCATTTATCAATTAGAGCATGAGTTTTCATAGATTTGACAAAGATTTTTTACAATTTTATCTGATGAACTGTCTATAAATTTCCCCCAGTTTTCTGCCTTTGATGTTGATTAGATTTATTTATATTTATTTCCATTCATAATTTGGATTGATATTGAGTAAATTTATTTTATCTTTTAAAAACCTTTTAAAAGATTTATTGTAACTGAATTTATCCATTTCACACCTCATACTGTTCTCTATCTCTTGTTTATTTACAAATTGTTCTCCTACACATAAGTTTGATAAATAATATGTTCCATGTTCTTCAAATAGTCTTGTGATTTCTCCCTTTATATCTAGTTCATGGATCCATTTTTAACTTAACTTGGCAAATTTTGTAAGACTCTATGCCCAATTTCTGCCACTCTGCTTTCCAGTTATGCAAATTTTTACCAAATAATGAATTTCTACCCTAAAAACTTAAGTCTATATACTTGTCAAATACAGGATTACTGTATTCATTTGCAGCTGTAATTGAATGTCTACTCTTTTCCATGGACATATCTTTGTACTTCTTAGTCAGTACCAGATAGTTTCAATAATCATTGTTTTTAGATAAGATTTAAGATATGTTGCTGGTAAACTTTCTCTGTTTACATTTTTTTTTTCATTTCTTACTTTGATATCCTTGATTTTTTATTTTTTGCAATTGAAATTTTTTTCTGAATCAACAAAATATTTATTTTGTGAGTTTAATTGGAATTGCACTGAATATGCAAATTAGTTCAGGTAAAAATGTATATTTTTATTATATTGGCTTTGCTTCTTAATAAATAATTGATGTTTCTCCACTTATTTAATTTTTATCTCTATAAAAAGGCACTTTTTAATAATTTTGTTCATATAATTAATATACCTGTTTTTAAAGGTGTATTCCAAAGTAATTTCATACTTTTTTCATGTGTAAACTTTTGATTCTACTGTGTTATTAAAATGATTGTGTTATTTTAAAAAGTAAAAATAAACAAACAGTAAAAACTAAATCGAAGAACCAAAAAAATTAAATACTAATTATCTCATCAGAAAAACAACTGCTCTGGAAAACAGAGGAGAGATAATTTAAGATATTATCAAAGAAAACTGCCCTGAAATCTTCAATATGGAGGGGAACATAGAAATTCCAAGAATCCATTAATCACCTCCTGAAATTATGTCAAAATGACAATTCTCATAAAAATTATGGTCAAATTCCTGATCATTCAGGTCAAGGAGTCAATATATCAAGCAAATAAAAAGAAATCACACAAATATTCTGAAGGTACGGTAAGGATCACACAAAATTCAGCAACTTCCATGTTGAAGGAGTGAAGAACTTGAAAGATGATGTTTTAGAAGGCCAAGGAGAAAGGGTTACAGTCAAGAAGAATTCACACAGTAAAAGAGTATAATCATTCAGAAAATGAGGGGACACTTAATGGAATTAAAAACAAAAAATAATTGAAAATTACAGGTGAAATGACCATGATTCAGAGAATTTGATATTCAAATGCAATATCCAAATATAATGAGAAGAGGGAAAAGATGAACATTAAAGAAATATCACAAGGGATTTAAGTTGTATATGTGTGTGTGTATACACACATATATATGTATGTATGTATGTACACATACACATATACATATACCCATACATATACATACATACATACATACATATGTATACACACATATATGAAGTAATGGGTTTGTGTGGGTCTGTGTATGTATATACATACACACGCACACACATATAGATAGATGGATAGATACCTAACTACTCAAATCATCAGCATTTCTATATATTGCCAACATAGTTCATTTAAAATGACTATAGACAAAGCGGTGTGGAGAATCCAGGAAACTGCCTGACCTCTTCCGAGGTTCCCCCAGAAACAATGTTATATCAAGACTCTAAACAGAGTAATAGTAATAGTATTAGAAGCTGTAGTGATAGAACCTACAAGGAGATGGAGTGAAGCAATTTCCCACTTAATATTACTTAGAAGAACTTCAGGAAACATGTGTCTCTCTTTAGTAAAAGAGGAGTGCCATCCAGTTCAGATGGTATCTAGACAAGTCTGTAGGAGGCTCTTTGCCACATCACAGAACAACAACAGAGGCCCCTAGATCCTGGCCTAGCAGGCTTGTCTCAGAGCAATCCAGTTACGGTGAGACCTCCAGCACAAGTACAGCAGAAAAACTACCAACCTCAGAAGCTCAGTACAACTGGCACAATTAGGTCAAGTAACCCCAGTGCACTCTGCAAGCTGCTAGCACCTGAGGCAACAGTAAACAAAGATAGCAACCAAGCTTGTGGTCCCCAGCACAAGAAAATTGGGACAGTGACCTCTGTTTCTCAGAAGCAGAACTCAACTTTAAAAGTCATGAAATAGGCAAAAAAAAAAAAGTGCAAAAGTGAACAAGAAGCAATAAAGAACCTTGAGCATAGAAAATTACTGGGGTGACAGGGGAAAGCAAAACACAAACTAAGAACAGGACAACATTGTACGTGTGTGTGTGTGTGTGTGTGTGTGTGTGTGTGTACACACATATCCATTCACACACATATATGTATATGTGTATACATCTATATGCACATATGCATACACACATAATACATTCATACTTGTGTATGTATGTGTATATATGTGGGTATGTAATATATGTTTGTGTATATATATATATATACATATATATATATATATATATAAAGTTACACACATAAATACATAGTGTATATAAGGATGTGTTTATAAATTTATATGTATTTATGCATGCCTACATGGATACATATGTACATATACCTATGTATATACATACACACACATCCAAAACCTCAAAGGGGAATATATGAATTGGTCTCCAGTCCAAAAAACAATCATGAAAGAGCTCCAAAGCTATTTTAAGAGTCAAATAAGAGAGATAGAGGGGAAAATGGAAGAAGACATGAGAGGTATGCAAGACAGTATAAACAGATTGGGAAAAGAAGGACAAAGATTGACTGAAGAAAACAATTCCATGAAAACTGGCCAAATGGGAAAAAAAAATCCAATGAGAAAAACAAGTCCTTAAGAAGAATTGGCCAAATGGAAAAGGAGGTACAAAAGCTAAATGAAGAAAATGCTTCCTTAAAAATGAGAATTGGTCAAGAAGCTAACGACTCTATGAGACATCAAGAATCAGTCAGACAAAATCAAAAGAATAAAAAAAAAGTAGAAGAAAATATAAACTACTTTACTGGAAATACAGCTAATCTGAAAAACAGATCCAGAAAAGGTAATATAAGAAATATTGGACTACCTAAAAGTCACAATCAAACAAAGAGCTTGGACAACATCTTTCAAGAAACTATCAAGAAAACTACCATTATATCCTGGAACAAGAGGGTAAAATTGTCATTGAAAGAACCTCCCTCCAGCAATAGATCCAAAAATGAAAATTCCTACATTCTCATTATTGTGACCAAAATTATATAATATTATAGTCAAATTCCAGAATTATAAGGTCATGGAGAAAATACTGCAAGCAGCCAGAAAGAACCAATTTGAATAATGTTCAGCTGCAGTCTAGATTACACAGGATTAACACCTTCTACTGAAAGGATCACAGGGCAAGAAATATGGTAATCTGGAAGGCAAAGGCGCTGAAATTCCAATTAAGAATCAACTATCCAGCAAAACCAAGAATAATAGCTCTTGGAAAGGATGGCCATTCAGTGAAATAAGGGACTTTCAATCATTCTTGATGGAAAGACCAGAACTGAATAGATAATTTTATCTTCAAACACAAGAATTAAGAAAAAAGTATAAAAAGGTAAATCAGAAAGATAAATTAAAACTTGCTATTCAACAAGGATAAAATATTTGCATCCCTACATGGCAAGATGTTACTTTTAATTGTTGAGAATTGTGTCTTTATTAGGGAAGTTAGAAAGGGTATATAGACATGTGGTGTGGGTATAAGTTGACTTTGATGTGATGACAAAAAATTAATGTAGCAGAATAATATTGAGAGAAGTGGAAAGGGAGAGGGAGATTAGAGTAAATTACATGACATGAAGATGCACAGAAGATCTATTACAGAAGAAAGAAGGGAGTGTGCTGAGCATTGTTTGAAACTTATTGTCTTTGGATTTGGCTCAAAGAGGGAATAAAAACATATTAAGATGGGTAGAGAAGTCAATGTTACCCTATAAGGGACTAAAAGGAGAAAGGGAAAAGAAAAGGAAGAGGGCAAGGAGAAGGAAGGAAAGAAGTAGTAAGAGATAAGGGAAAGCAAAGGGAAGACACTGATAAAAAGGAGGGCAGATTAAAGGAGGGAGTGGCCAGAAGAAAAAAAATAAACACTGTTCAGGAGAGAAAGTGTGAAATGAGAGAGAAAAGAATAAATGGGGGGACTAGAAGGTAGAGAAAGATGCAGATAGTAATCATAACTCTGAATGTGAATGGGATGAAATATCCCGTAAAAAACAAGTGGAAAGAAGAGAGAATTAAAAACTATACTCATAAAATATGATAATTACAAGAAACACATATGAAGCATTGAGATACATACAGAGTAAAAGTGAAAAGCTGGAGCAGAGTACATTTATGTCTCACCTGAAAAAAAAACAAAAAACCAGGCTTAGGAATCCTAATTTCAGACAAAGCAAAACCTTAATCAGATCTAAACAAAACAGGTAAGGAAGAAAGTGCAGCTCATTAAAAGATAAACTATGAATTAATATCAACATTAAGCATATATGCAAGAAGTGGTTCAGCATCCAGATTCACAGAGAAAAAGTTAAGTGAGTTACGGGAAGAGATATACAGCAAAACTGTAGTACTGGAGGCTCCGAACCTTCCCCTCTCCAAATGAGAACAAATCTAACTACAAAATAAGAAGGAAGAAGTTAAGGAATTGAATAGAATTTTAGTAAAGTCAGATATGTTCGACCTCCTGAGAAAACTGAATGGGGGGGGGGGGGGGAGCAGAGCCAAGGTATCACAGTAGAAGGACCGACCAGCTCTAGCTCTCCCCCTATAGTCCTTAAGATACCTGTGAAATGACTCTAAACAAATTCTAGCGCAGCAGAAACCAAAAAAATGCAAGGGTGAAATACATTTCCAGCCGAAGACAGCCTGGAAGGCCAATAAGAAAGGTCTATCACACCAGGCTTGGAGCAGAGCACAGCACAGCATGGACCCCATGCAACAGACAGGACTGGAGCAAGCTTTACGGCAGTGAGTCATGGATAGCTGCTTCAAGTTCCAGATTCCTCAACCCACAAACAATAAAGACAGCTTCAAAGGTCAGTGAGAAATCTCTGAGGGGAGCATTGTCAAGGCCAGCCTAGGCCCCAACACTGCTGGAGCCCTCAGTCTAAACACCCTAGGGAAATCGATTGGCTGATCTGGGTCTCAGTCCAGAGTGGTGGTCCTGGGGTGAGGTGGAATAATGGAGTGGCAGAACTGGTGGCGGCTGTGGAGAGTGAATCCTACCCGCAGTTGCAGGGAAGAAAAGAGTCCATTACATTGTTTACAGACAAGAGCACAAGCCAGGAGAGAAGTAAACTCCTCTCGCTTGATAGAATCACCCTGGAAGAAATGAGAACTTACAGGTCCCTAAAGATAGCTGAGAGAACAGCTACACAAAACTTCTGAAGCCTAGGGTGTACCCTCCACTTGACAAAGGACTTAAAAGTCAAGGAAGTGACTGGAAAAATGATCCATAAAGGGAAAAATAAGACTAGAAAAGGTTACTTTCTCGATGAAAAGGTATTTTCTTCCATCGTTTCAGATGAAGAAGAGCAAAGCAAACATCAGAGGAAGGAAGTAAGGTTAAGACTACTATATTCAAAACCTCCAAAATACATGCAGTGATATCAGGCCACAGAGGAGCTCAAAAATGATTTTGGAAACCAAGTAAAAGATATGGAGGAAGAATTTGGAAGAGAAATGAGAGTGATGCAAAGAAATCACGAAAAATGAGTAAAGAAGACCCCCCCAAAATATTGAAGAAAATAACAACTTAACAATAAACTAACCCACACTGCAAAAGAGATCCAAAAAGTCAATAAGAAGAAGAATGCTTTACAAAACAGAATTGGCTAAATGGACAAAGAGGTTCCAAAACTCACTGAAGATAATAATTATTTAAAAATTAGAATGAAGCAGATGAAAATTAATGACTTTATTAGAAACTGAGAAATTATAAAACAAAACCAAAAGAATGAAAAAAACAGATGTCGATGTGAAATCACATTGGAAAAACAACTGACCTGGAAAAATGATTCAGGAGACATAATTTAAAAATTATTGGTGTACCTAAAAACAACGATCAAAAAAAGAGCCTAGACATCATCTTCCAGTAAATTGCGTGATATTCTAAAACAAGAGAGTGAAATAAAAATGGAAAGAATTCATCAATCCCTTCCTGAAAAAGACCCCAAAAAGGAAACTCCCAGGATTACTGTAGCCGAATTTCAGAGTTCAGAAGTCACAGCAACATATCTCAAGCAGGCAGAAAGAAACAATTTGAGTATTGTTGAAATACAATCAGAATAACACAGGGATTTAGTAGGTTCTACCCAAAAGATTGAAAGGCTTGGAATATGATATTCCAAAGGTCAAAGGAAAAAGTATTAAAACCAAGAATCACCTATTCAGGAAAACTGAGTATAATATTTCAGTGAAAAAAAATGGAATTTCAATGAAATAAAGGACATTGAAGCATTCTTGTTGAAAAGACCAGAGTTGAATAAAAAATTTGACTTTCACAAATAAGAATCAAATGTTTTGTAACTGTGATTACATAGTCCCTGTGTTTGTTTTGGCAGGTAGACTAGCAGATATTTCATAGTGTCTATGTAACTTCAAATGAAATTTCTCTTTCTATGTCTTGTTGTTGGGCTTTGCCAGTAATATATAGAAATACAGAAGACTTCTGTGGGTTTATTTTGTAACGTGCAACATTGCCAAAGTTGTGTATTGTTTCAAGTAGATTTTTACTTGATTCTCTGGAATTCTCTGAGTATATCATCATATCATCTGCAAAGAGTGATAACTTAGTTTCTTCTTTGCCTATTCTAATTCCTTCAAATTCTTTTTGTTCTCTTATTGCTACAGCTGACATTTCTTTTTGCCATGTTGAATGACAGTGGTGATAATGGACATCCTTGTGACACCCCTGATCTTATTGGAAATGCATCTAGCTTCTCCCCATTGAATATAATGGTTGCTGAAGGCTTTAGGTAGATACTGCTTATTATTTTATGGAAAATTCCATTTATTCCTATGTTCTCTAGTGTTTTAAATAAGAATAGGTGTTGTATTTTGTCAAAAGTTTTTTTCTGCATCTATTGAGATAATCATGTGATTTCTGTTAATTTTGTTTTATATAAGATCAATAATATTATCAGTTTTCCTACTATTGAACCAGCCATGAATTTCTGGTATATATCCTACCTGGTCATAATGTATTATTCTCATGAAAAGTTGCTGAACTCATTTTACTAAAATTGTATTCATTAGAGAAACTGGTCTGTAATTTCCTTTCCCTGTTTTTCTTCTTCCTGGTTTAGGTATCAAAACCATATTCGTATCATAAAAAGAATTGGAGAGGACTCCTTCCCCAATTTTCTCAAAAAAGTATTGGAATTAACTGTTCTCTAAATGTTTGAAAGAACTCACTTGTGAATCCATTCAGCCTTAGAGATTTTTTTCCGAGGGTTATGTGGTGTTCAATTTCTGTTTCTGAGATGGGGTTATTTAACTATTAAATTTTATCTTCTGTTTATCTGGCAATTTGTATCTTTAATTTCCTCTTCATTGGAGGTGAGTTCATCCATTTCATTTTTGATATAGGTAATTTGGTTTTCTTCTTTACTTCTTTTATTCAAATTGGTCAAAGGTTTAGCAATGTTATTGTTTTTTTTTTCCATAAAATCATATCTGAGTTTTATTTATTAGTTGAATAGTTTTCTGAATTTCAATTCAATTAATTTATCCTTTGGTTTTCATTATTTATAATTTGGTATTTACTTGGGTACTTTCAATTTGTTATTTTTTGAGCTTTTCCAGCTGCATACACAATTCATTGATCTCCTCTTTCTCTATTTTATTCATGAAGGCATTCAAAGATATAAAACTTCCCCTAAAACTGCTTTTGCAGTATCCAGTAAGATTTGGTAGGTTGTCTTATTATTATAATTCTCTTAAATGAAGTTGTTGATTGCTTCTATGGTTTCTTCTTTAACCTACTCCTTCTTTAGTCTTAGATTGTTTAGTTTCACATGAGTTTTTGGTTTATATTTCCGTGTACTTTGATTACATATAAATTTTATTGCATTATGATCTGAGAAGGATACATTGACTATCTCTGCCTTTTTGCATTGAATTGTGAAGTTTTTATGCCCTTTTACATGGTCAATAACTGAATATGTGCCATGTACCCCTGAGAAAAATGGTGTGTTCCTTTTAATCACCATTCAATTTGCTCCCCAGACCTATGACATCTGCCTCATATTGAGTTTTATTCACCTCCTCAACATCTTTTTTATTTATTTTGAGGTAGATTTATAAAGTTCAGAGACAGGGAGGTTGAAGTGCCTGACTAGTATAGTTTTGCTCTCTATTTCTTCCTGTAAATCCCTAAATTTCTTCTCTAAAAATCTGAATACTCTACCACTTGTAACATATATTCTTAGTAATGATATTACATTGTTGTCTATGGTGACTTTTAGCAGGGCATACTTCCCTTGCATATGTGTTTTCATTAGATCTATTTCTGCATTTGCTTTATCCAAGATTAGGATTGCTACCTTTGCTTGGTTTTTTTTTTCTTTTTACAACAGGTAGAGCCCAAAATATTCTGCTTCAACCATTTACATTTAACCTGTGTGTGCATGCCCCCATTTCAAGTGTATTTTTGTAAACAATATGTAGTTGGATTGTGATTTTTAATTCATTCTACTCTCTGTCTCAGTTTTATGGAAGAGGTCATCCCATTCATATTCACAGTTAGGATTACTGTGTTTTTTCCTCCATCACCTCTCCCCTTGTGGAGGCTTTGAGTTCTCCCTTCTCCCTTCCCCTTCACAATAGATTTCTAATTTTTAACCACAGCATCTCTTAATCTTCTCTCCCCTTTTCAGCCTCCTTCCCCTTTAATCTCCTTTTCCCTTACTACTTCTTCCCTCCATTTTAGCCTCCCCTCACTTTTCTTTGCATTTCTATACTTAACTGAGTTTGCTGTACCCTCCTTGAATCCAATCAGATGAGAGTACCTCTCAGACAACACTCATCTCCTTCCTCTCTATACTTCTACTGTAATATATTTTTGTGCTTCTTTCTGTGATGAAATTTCTTTTTTTCCTCCTCCTCCTTTTCACGTCTCCCATTACAATCCCTTCATACCCTTAAACTACCTTTGTTATCATCACATCATTAAATTTATACCAAATACCTCTATCTATGTATATACCTCTATTTTTCATAAGAAATATACAATTCTCAAGATCAACAAGTATCGTCTTCCCTTATAGGAATGTAAACAATTCGCCCATGTTGTGCAACAATGTTTTTCCCCTGTTTACCTTTTTATACCTCTCTTGAGACCTGTGTTTGAAGATCACATTTTCTATGGAATTCTGGCCTTTTCATCAGAAAGGTCTGAAAATCCTTTATTTCATTGAATGTCCATCTCCTTGTCTGAAATATTATGCTAAACTTTGCTGGATAACTGATCCTTGGTTGTAGTCTCAGCTTCTTTGCCTTATGGAATATTGTATTCCAATTTCTTTGATCTTTTAATGTAAAAGCTGCAAGGTCCAGTGTGTTCCTGACTGTAGTTCCTCGATATTAGTATTGTTTATTTCTGGCTGCCTGCAGTATTTTCTCCTTCACTTGGTAGTTCTGGAATTTGGCAAAGATATTCCTTGGTATTTTTAATTTGGGGTCCCTTTCAGGAGGTGAATGAAGGATTCTTTTGATGACGATTTTGCCCTCTGGGTCTAGAACTTCTGGGCAATTTTCCTTGATGATTTCTTGGAAGATATTTTGTAGGCTCTTTTTTTCATCATGACTTTCGGGTAGGCCAATAATCCTTAAATTTTCTCTCCTGGATCTATTTCTCAGGACAGTTGTTTTTCTAATTAGATATTTTACATTTTCTTCTGTTTTTTACTCTATAGATTTTATTTGACTCATTCTTGATGTCTCATAGATCCTTTAGCTTTTGCTTGTCCAATTCTATTTTTTACCAAATTGTTTTCTTCAGCTAACTTTTACATCTCCTTTTCCATCTGCCAAATTGTTCCTTTTAAAGAGTTATCTAGATGTAAAATTGATACTAAAAACAAATTTGTGGAGCAAGGAATACTGTATTCATCAAATTTATGGAGAAGGGAAGAATTTTTTGACTAAACAAGAGATAGAAAGGATTATGAATGGGTCTGTGGTAAAAGCCTCATTTGTAAAATATGTAGAGAACTGAGTCAAATGTACAAAAATAGAAGTCATTCCCCAATTGATAAATGGTCAAAGAATATGAATAAAGAGATATCAGAGGAAGAAACATTAGCTATATATAATCACTTGAAAAATGTTCTAAATCACTATTGGTTAGAAAAATACAAATCAAAACTAGTCTGAGATGCCACATCACACCTATCAGATTAGCTAACATGACAAAACAGTAAGATGAGAAATGTTGAAAAAGATGTGGAAGAGCTGAAACACTAACTCTTTGTTGGTGGAGATGTGAGCTGATTCAACCATTCTGGAGGCTTTGACCCTGCAATATTGTTTCTAGGATTATATCCCCAAGAGATCATAAAAATGACTGGTATCCTTCAATTGGGGGATGGCTGAACAAATTGTGGTATAAGAATGTAATAGAATGCTATTAAGCATTAAGAAATGATGAACAGGAAGACTTCACAGAGGCTTCAAAAGACTTATAGGAATTGATGCTGAGCAAAAGGAGGATAACCAGGAGAACTTTGTACACAGCAACAACCACAGTGTGAGGAGGGTTTTGCTTTGTTTTGTTTTGTTTTGGTTTTTTTTGGTGGACTAAGTACTTCGCTGCAATGCAAGGACTTAGAAAAAATTGCCATTGGTCTCTTATGACAAAATGGCTTCCATACCCAGAGAAAGAATCGTGGAATTGAATTGCAAAATGTCGCTGATAATTTTCTTTTGTATTACATTTTGGTTTGTTTTATGATTTCTCCCATTCATTTTAATTCTTCTACACAGCATGACTATAGTGAAAATGTATTTAATAAGAATATATGTTTAGGGCCTATATAAAATTCTATGACATCTCAGAGAGAGGGGGGAGGGAGGAAGAAGTAGGGGAAAACTATCTAAGTTCCACTGAAGTGATATTGAAGTGATTGTAGAACACTGAAAACAAATTGAAGAAAGAAAAATCAAGTTAAATTTAAAAAATAAGGATCGAGAGAACAGTGGAAAGCTCAAAGTGAAAGAGAAATCTTAAGGAACCTTTTAAAACTGAACTGTTTACATTCCCACATGAAAAGAAGTTATTTGTAACTTATGAAAACATACATATACAGAAATAAATTGCACTTACATATATATATACACATAATATATACATGTACATGTCTGTACATGTATATACACAGATATATCCACATGTATGTATATATGCATATGTAAATGTATGAATATATGCATATATAAGCATGTGAATATATGAGGGCACAGGCTGAGCTAAATATGAAGGGGGAATGGCTAAAAAATAAATTTTAATGTTAAGTAGGATGTACTAGGAGTAAGAGAAAGTGTGAGGTTGAATGTAGCAAATCATCTCAAATTAAAGAGGCAAGAAACACCTATTATAATGGAGGGGAAGAGAGAGTAGATGAAAGGAAGCAAGTGAGCCTACCTCTCATGGGATTTGGCTTAAGGAGGGAGCAACACACACTCAGCTGAATATGGAAATTTATTTAATGTTGCAGTAGGGCAACAAGAAAGGGGATGGGAGAGGGTAGATGATTGAGGGAACAGCAAACAGAAAAGGATAACTAGAAACAAACATTGTTGGGGGACAGGTCAAGGGAGAAAATTTAATAAAATGAGGGCAGGATAAGATAGAGGGAAATGTGGTTAGTCATTCACAACATAACTATTATGGGAGTGTTTTCTATGACTACACATGTATCATCTACATTGAATTATTTATTTTCTCAATATAGGTGGATGGGGAAGGAAGAAATGAGAGAATGTGGAACTCAAAGCTTTAAAAATAATTGGTAAAAATTGTTTTAGCATGCAACTGGAAAATAAGACAAGAATGCAATGGTGTATAGAAATCTATTTTCAAAAGAAGGGCCTGAAGTCAAGTATTCCTGAATCCAAGAATAGTCTATTTGGATAAGGAAAAAATAAATCAGGAAATGGAGATGGATTCTAGGCATGAGGAGTAGCCAGTGAAATCGTCCAAGGGGCAGTTAGTGTAGTGGATAGAGTAGGAGCTCTGGAATCAGGAGGACCTGAGTTCAAATCCATCTTCAGACATTTGACTTTGGGCAAGTCACTTAACCCTGAGTGCCTCTGAAAGAAAATAAGGAAGGAATATCAGGAGATGGAATGCTATGTGAATAGAATAACAACGCTGTCATCCTACAATACTGGACTCTTTTTTGTTTCTTAAACGAAGTACTCCATGTTCTAATTCTAGGTATTTTTAGTGGCGGTCACCTGTATCTGACATTTTCTTTTCTTTATCTCCATCTCCTGGCATCGTTCTAATTCCAGCTAAAATCTTACATGTTACCAGAAGCCTTTACAGATATTCCTTACTTCTCATGCCTTTTCTTTGCTGATTATCTCCAAGTGATGCTGTATATAGCTCTTCCTTACACAGTTTATATGTTATCTCCACCATTAATCAATAAGGTCCCTGAGGACATGGAACCTTTTTGATTTGTCCTTGTATCCCCAGTGCTTATCACAGTGACTGACACATGGCAGGTGTTTAATGACTGACTGCTGTCAATTTGTGCTTGAAACCTAGATTTTCCTTCATGACTGCTTGTTAAATGTAAGCACCAATCCAGAGAGAAAAATTATATGCCATATTTGAGAAGTATAAGGTCCCACAGAGTGATGGGAAATATTCCGTGCATGTGTAAAGTAGAGTCACAATTTTAAAGGTATACAAGACCTTGGAGACCAATGCGTTTGTTTAACACCTGAGGGAATTGAGGCCAAGGGAGGTCCAGCGATTTGCTCAAGGTCACACAGATACTAATTACACAAGAGAGGCAGGGTTTGAATGTAGACGCTGCGACAGTAGAGTCAGTATTTTTTCTATTTTATTTTGCTGCCTCCTAATTCTTTGTTGCTGGGTTTCTTTGTTGTTGTTGTTTCTGATTTGAAGTTTTGTTTCCTTATTTTTTTTACAATAAATGAAGTATGAGGAGTGAGACCAACTGATATTTTATTTATCAAGCTGTATATAGGGCATGACAAAAATTTCTATGATAAATTTATCAACTAATAGAATTTATAGTGTCTAGGTTCTTTTCCTTTACTTTCATTATTTCTTTTGTTTTGTGGGTCTGCATTTTATCATTTTTTTAAATTAATGTATTTGTTTTCACTTTTCTACAATCACTTCTAAAAATGTCATAATTCCCGCCCCCCCCACTCCTTCCACTATCTGTCCCTGAGATGACAGGGAATCTTATATGAGTTATACACATACACTCTTTTTTTCACATGCTGAAAATTTCTCTGTAATTCTTAAAATTTTATTTCTTTATTTTTGGTTTTCAGCATTCATTTCCAAAAGATTTTGAGTTCCAAATTTTCTCCCCATCTCTCTCCTCCCCCACCCCAACTCACAGTGCATTCTGATTGTGCTTTTCCCAAATCTATACTGCCTTCTGTTACACCCCTCTCTTCCCTTATCCCCATCTCCTCTATTTTCTTGTAGGGAAAGATAGACTTCTATACCCCACTCTCTGTATTTATTAACTCCCAGTTGCATACAAAAAGAATTTTTAATATTTGTTTTTAAATTTTGAGTTCCTACTTCTCTCCCTTCCTCGTTCCCCACTCATCTCCACTGAGAAGGTAAGCAATTCAATATATGTTATACTTGTGTAATTATGCAAAAGACTCCCATAAAAGTCATATTGTGAAAGAATAACTATATTTCCCTCCATGCTGTCCTGCTCCCATTTATTCTATTCTTTCTTTTGACCTTGTCCCTCCCCAAAAGGGTTTCCTTCTAATTACCCCCTCTTCCTATTTGCCCTCCCTTATATCATTTCTCACGCTTCTCTTGTCTGCATCTTCTCTTGTAAGATAGATTTTCATATCAAATTGAGTGTGCATGTTATTCCTTCTTTAAGCCAAATTTGATGAGAGTAAGTTTACTTTTTTCTTCTCACCTACCCCCCCTTTCCCCCTACATTAAAAGATCTTTATCTTGCCTGTTCAAGGAGAGATAATTTGCCCTATTCCATTTATCTCTTTCTCCTCCCAATATATTCCTTTCTCACCCTTTAATTTTATTACTTTAGGTATGATCCCTTCCTATCCAACTCACCGTGTGCTATCTGTCTATATGTACATAAGGCCTCCAGCTACCCAAGTAATGAGAAGAGTCTCAAGAGTTACAAATATTGTCTTTCCATGTAGGAATGTAAATAGTTCAACTTCAGTAAGTCCGTTATGATCTGTCTTTTCTGTTTACCTCGTCATGTTTCTTTGATTCTTGTGTTTGAAAGTCAAAAGCCTGGTCTTTTCATCAAGAATGCTTGTAAGTCCTCTATTTTACTGAACCACCATTTTTCCCCTGAAATATCATGCTCACTTTTGCTGGGTAGATGGTTCTTGGTTTTAATCGTAGCTCATTTGACTTCTGGAATATCATATGCCAAGTCCTTTGATTCTTTAATGTACAAACTGATAGATCTTGTGTTATCTTGATTGTATTTCCATGGTGCTTGAATTGTTTCTTTCTGACTGCTTGCAATATTTTCTCTTCTCCCTGGAAACTCTAGAATTTGGCTACAATATTCTTGCAGCTAAAATTTCTAGTACCTTATTGAATAATCGTGGTGATAATGGACATTCTTGTTTCACCACTGATCTTATTGGAAATGCTTCTAGCTTATCCCCATTGCATCTAATGCTTGCTGAAGGTATTAGGTAGATACTACTTATTATTTTCTTCTTTTCTTCATTTACTCCTTTGTTCTCCAGCGTTTTCAATAGGAATGGGTTTTGTATTTTGTCAAAAGCTTTTTCTCCATCTATTGAGAATATCATATGTTTTCTGTTACTTTTATTGTTGATATGATCAATAATGTTGATGGTTTTCCTAATATAGACTCAGCCCTGTGATCCTCGTATAATGCTACCTGATCATAACTTATTATTCTCATGATGAGATGCTGTATTCTTTTTTGCTAGTATCTTGTTACAATTTTTGCATCTATATTAATTAGAGACATTGGTCTATAATTTTCTTTCTCTCTTTTGGTTCTTCCTTGTTTAAGTATCAGAATCATATTTATAGCATGAAACTAATTTGATAGAACTCGTTCTTCACCAAATTTCCCAAAGAGTGTATATAAAGTAGTGAAATTAATTGTTTTTTAAATGCTTGATAAAAATTCCTTTGTAAATATATCTGGACCTGGAGATTTTTTCCTAGGGTATTTATTGATGGCTTCTTCAATTTCGTTTTCTCATATAGGGTTACTGAAGTATTCAACTTCTCTTCTATTAATCTGGGCAGTGTATTGTTTTAGGTATTCATCCATCTCACTTAGATTCTCAAACTTATGAGCATACAGTTGGGCAAATTAATTTTTAATTATTCCTTAATTTCCTCATAGTGGAGGTGAGTTCACCCTTCTCATTTTTGATATTGTTAATTTAGTTTTCTTCTTTTCTAAATCAAATTGACTAAAAGTTTACCAATTTTATCACTTTTTCTCATAAAAGCCAATTCTTAGTTTTATTTATTAGTTCAATATTTTTGAATTTCAATTCTACTAATCTCTCCTTTGGTTTTGAGTTTTTCTAATTTTGTATTTACTTGGGGATTTTTATTTTTTTCTTTTCATCACTTTTTCATCTGCTTGCCCAATTCATTGATCTTCTCTTTGTCTATTTTATTCATTTAGGCATTCATGATATAAACGTTCCCCTGTGAACTTATTTTGCGGTATCCAATAAGTTTTGTTAGATTGCCTAATTATTGTCATTTCCTTCAATAAGTTTATCTATTGCTCCTATGATTTGTTGTTTAACCCACTCATTCTTTAAGATGAGATTATTTAGTTTATAATTAATTTTTGATCTATCTTTCCATGGCCTTCTTTTACATATAATTTTATTGCATTGTGATCTAAGACGGATGCATTGAATATCTGTCTTTCTGCGACTGTGAGGTTTGTGTGCCCCAGTAAATGGTGAATTTTTGCACATGTGCCATGTACCACTGAGAATAGTACAAATTCTTTCTACACTCATTCAATTTTCTCCAGAGAGCTATCATAACTACCTTATCCACAGTTTTGCTCACCTTCTTAACTTCCTTCTTGTTTATTTTGATGCTAGATATATCATGTTCAGGAAGGGTGTGGATGAAGTCCCCCACTAGTATAGTTTTGATGTCTATTTATTTCCATAATTCTCTTACCTTCTCCTCTAAGAATTTGGATGCTATACCACTTGGTGCATACATTTTAGTAATGAAATTGCTTCATTGTCTATGATGCCTTTTAGCAGGATACTGTTTCCTCCTTATCTCTTTAGATTACATTTATTTTTGCTTTTGCTTTTTCTGAGGTTCGGATTGCTATCCTTGATTTTTTTTACATCAGCTGAAGCATAATGTATTCTGATCCAACCTTTTACCATTCACTTATGTGTGTCCCCCTGTGTCAAATGTGTGCATATTTTTATTTAAATATGATATTTAAAAGGGATATACATAGATATCATCAAGATTAACACATATCGTCTTCCATTACAGGGATGAAAAGAGTTTGCTCATATTGAAAAACAACTTTCTCTCCTTTCTATTCCCCTCTTGAGATTTGTGTTTAAAGATGGAATTTTCTATTCAACTCTGGCTTTTCCATCAGGAAAGTCAGGAAGTGCCTTATTTTCTTCAATGCACATCTCCTTGACTGAAATATTATGCTCAATTTTGTTGGGTAATTGATCATTTGTTGTAATCCCACCTCCTTTGCCTTACTGAATATCATGTTTCAATCTCTCTGCTCTTTTAATGTAGAAGCTCGAAGGTCCTCTGTGATCCAGACTGCAGTTCCTTGGTATTTGAATTCTTTCATTCTGACTGCTTGAACTTATTTTGTCCTTCACTTGATAGTTCTATAATTTGTCATCGATATTCTTTAGAGTTTTAAATTTTAGAACTCTTTCAACAGGGAATAGGTGAATTCTTTCAATGACTATTTAGCTCTCTGGATCTAGGACCTCTGCTCAGTTTGGCTTATTTCTTGGAAGCTATTGTCCAGGCTCTTTTTTTCATCCTGGCTTTCTGATAGATCAATAATTCTTCGATTTTCTCTGTTGGATCTATTTTCCAGGTCAGTTCTTTTACCAATGAGATGTTTTACATTTTCTTCTATTTTTTCATTCATTGGATTCTGTTTGACTGTTTCCTGCTATCTCATAGAGTCATTAGCTTCTACTTGTCCAATTCTGCTTTTAAATAATTTGCTTTCTTCAGTTAACTTTTACATTTCCTTTTCAATTTGCCCCATTGTTTCTTTTAAGAATTGTTTTCTCCAATTAGGTTTTGGATTTCCTTTCAACTTTGTCCAGTTTTCTTTTGTAAGGAACTGTTCTTTTCAGTAAATTCTTTTTTCATATCTTTTTTAAAATTATTGCCCAGTTTTTCTTCTACTTCTCTAATTTGCCTTTTAAAATCCTTCTTGAGCTCTGCCAAGAATGCTCTTTGGACTGAGACCAGTTCATATTCCCTTTTGAAGTTTCAGATGGGGATACAGGCTCAATGCTGACCTCTTTGGTATTTGTTTTCTGGTCCTTGTCCCCACAGTAAGATTCTATGGTCTTTTCCTTTCTAGTTTGCTGCATCCTCATGATGATTACATTTTTGCTGACTTTGACATTGAATCTCTGCTTCTGGGGAACGGAGAGGTCACTCTCATGATGCTTGTGCTTGGAACTTGAGGCTTTCTGTATTGTGACCTCTGGTTCTTTCAGCTAGAAGCTAAAATGCTTCAGCATACCTGGTGCTGAGCTGGCTAGTATTTCAAAGCAGAGGCAAGGTGAAGTCTTTCTGAGTTTCCCTGAGTTATCCTGGAACTCTCTGCATGAGGGGTAGAAGGAGGGTTGGTCCAGTCACAGGAGGTCTCTTCTCCTGAGTTACAGCACAAGCAGGCGTAGTGGTAGGTGAACCTTGTCTGGGATAGTGTCTTCCTGATTCTTCTGGCTATACTGAGGCATTCCTGGGGTCCTGGAGTTGGTGACTAGAGGCTCCAACACCCTTAGGCTCAGGATCTCCTCCGGGTTTACTGAGGTGTGACTGTCTGAGACAGCTCCAGTACTGTAATTTTCTCCTACAGCCACAGCAAAGGGATCCCCCTTTGCAAATTTCCTAGCCTCACTGGCTAAGAGGCAGTTTACCCACAGATTTCCAGTTCTGTGAGCCAAGATGGTGGAGTGATCAGTAATTATTATCTCCCTCCCCTTGTTGATCTTGATGAGCCAAGATAATCTCTCCGAGAAAAATACCTGGAACAGTGGGAGCAACAGAAAGTGTAAACAGAATCTTAGACCATGAGGCTAGAAAGATAGTTAAGGAGGGTTCCACTTCCTGGGGCCAAAGTGACCAGTGCAGAATCACAGCTGTCCCACACAGCCCCACCTCAACAATCAGGAAAATATCCTGAGCACCAGGGGGGTGAAACCAACAACTGACAACACCAGGACGCCAGGTGTGCCTCAGCACCTCAGGGGAGTCGGGAAGACTCTATCGCAGATCTGATCAACAACTACTGAGCTTACCTATGTCCTAGCTCAGCAAAGGAAGCCTCTGATGTCGAGACCACCCCTCACCCACACTTAATAACCTAGCTCCAAGGTAACTGCAGGGAAACCCAAAAAGGCCTCACTTAGTACCTGCTTTCCAACACCAATATTTCAGCACCAGTTAAGCTGCAACACTTTGACTTGTAGTTAAAAGAACCAGAGGACACAACACACAAAGCCTCAAGTTTTAGGCACAAAACCTGTGAAATAGACCTCTTTGTGCCACAGAAGCACATTTTAAAAGCCAGAAAAGGGGTTAGTATCATGAGTAAGAAGCAACGCAGAAAATACTATAGAATCTTTCTATGGGGACAAGTACGAAAATACAAATAACAAAGAGGTCTGCGATGAGACTGTACTCTGATCTGAAACTTCAGAATGGAATATGAAATTGTCTGAAACACAAAAGGCCTCCTTAGGAAAACTCAGGAAGGGTTTTGAAACCCAAATTGGAGAAATAGAAGAAAAACTGATCAAGGACTACAAAAATATGAAAAACGAAATAACAGAAGTATTTAAAAAAAACAATTAGACAAATGGAAAAGAAAGCACAAAATCTAAATGGGAAAATTGGACAAATGGAAAAGGAAGTACAAAAAGTAACTGGAGAAAATAACTCTTGAAAGTGAACAATTGGACAGATGGAAAAGGAGATGCAAAAGGTAACTGAAAAAATAATTTGATAAAAAATTAGAATCTGGCAAGTAAGAACTAACGAATCTATGAGAAATCAAGAATCAATCAAAGAGAATCTAAGGAATGAAAAGATAGAAGAAAAAGTAAACAATAAAACTGTAAAAAACAGCTGACCTGCAAGACAGATCCAGGAGGGAAGACCTAAGGATTATTGGTTTACCAAAAACCCACGATGAAAAAAGAGCCTGGACAATATCATCCAAAAGCCATCGAAAGAATCCACCGTTCTCCTCCTGAAAGTTCTGCAAACTAAAAACACCAGGGAACATCGTTACCAAATTCCAGAGCTGTCAAGTGAAGGAGAAAATATTGCAGGCAGCCAGAAAGAAACAATTCAAATGTCAAGGACCTACAGTCAAGATGACAAAGGACTTTGTAGATTCTATATTAAAAGACCGAAGGAATTGTAATGTGTTATTCCATAAGATAAAGGGGCTGGGACTAAAAACAAGGATCAATTACTCAGTAAAGTTGAGCATAATATTTCAGGCAAGGAGACGGGTATTAAACAAAATAAGGGGTTTTGCAGACCTTCCTGATGAAAGGGCCAGAACTCAATAGAAAATTTGATCTTCAAATGCAGATCTCAAGAGAATCTATAAAAGGTAAACGGGGGGAAAACTTGTTGCACAATATTGACAAATGGTTTACATCCCTATAAGGGAGGATGATACTTGTTTATCATGAGACTTGTATATTTATTATGAAATACAAATGGGATACATAGATAGAGGGACTGGCTATAAATTAAATGATGTGACGATACAAATGCAATTTAAGGGTGAGAGGGATTATAATGGGAGATGTGAAAAGGAGGAGGGAGAAGAAAATAAATTCCATCACTGGAAGAGGCACAAAAATATACTGTAATAGAGAGAAAGAGGGGAGGTGAATGAACATTATTTGACAGGCATTACCATCTGATTGGATCCAAGGACGGTACAACAAACTCAGTTAAGCATAGAAATGAAATTAACTCTATAGGCAGTAGGAGGGGAAGGAAAAAGAAAAGGGAGGGGAGGCTTAAAAGGAGGGAATAAGTAGTAAGGGAAAAGGGGATTAAAAGGGAGGGAGGCTGAAAGAATGGAGGGAAGACTGAAGGAGGTGGTGGTCAAAAAACTAAAACTCTTGTGGAGAGGAAGGTAGAAGGGAGAACTAAAAGCATAAAAACGATAAAGGGGATGGAGGGAAAGACACAGATAGTAATAATGTGAATGTGAATGGGATGAACTCTCCCATAAAAAGGAGTCGAGTAGTAGAATGGATTAAAAACCATAATCCAATAATAACACATTTGAAACCAGGGCATTCGCACAGGATAAAGGTAAAAAGTTGAAGCAGAATATTTTATGCTTTACTTGAAGCATTAAAAGCAGGAGAAGCAATCCTAACTTCTGACAAAGCAAAAGCAGAAATAAATCTAATCAAAAGAGATAAGGAAGAAAACTATATCTTGCTATAAGGCACCATAGACAATGAAGAAATTTCATTTCTAAACATATATGCTCCAAATTCTTAGAGGAGAAATTAAGTAAATTATAGGAAGAAATAGGCAGCAAAACTGTATTAGTGGGGGACTTCAACCTTCCCCTCTCTGAACTTGATAAATCAGAGGTCAAAATAACCAAGAAAAAAGGAGGTGAATAGAACTCTGGAAAAGGTAGATATGGTAGAACTCCGGAAAAAATTGAATGGAGATAGACAAGAATATACCTTTTTCTCAGTACCACACGACACATATACAAAAAATGACCATGTACTAGACCATAAAATCCTCACAATCCATTGCACAAAGGCAGAGATTGAACAAGCAATCAATGAACTCCCTAGGAAAAAATCTCCAAGGCCAGATGGATTCACAAGTGAATTCCATCAAATATTTAAGGAGCAATTAATTACAATATTTTATAGAGTATTTGGGAAAATTGGGGAAGAAGACATCCTAAATGATTTTTATCTTATAAATGTGGTTTTGATACCTAAACCAGGAAGAGTCAAAACACAGGAAGATAATTATAGACAAATTTCTCTAATCAATATAGATGCAAAAATTTTAAATAAGGCTTTAGCACAAAGAATACAGCAGATTATCATGAGTATAATAGATTATGACCAAGTAGGGTTTATACCAGGAATACAGGGCTGATTCAAAATTAGGAAAACTATTAGCGTTATTGATCATACCAACAACAAAACTAACAAACCACATGATTATCTCAATAGATGCACAAAATCTTTTGACAAAATACAGCATCAATTCCTATTGAAAACCCTGGAAAATATAGAAACAAATAGACATATAAAATAAATTTATAAAATAAATTTCCAAAAGGAAATAAGTATTATCTACTTAAAACCTTCAACAAGCATTATAGGCAGTGGGAATAAGCTAGATGCATTTCCAGTAAGATCAGGGGTGAAACAAGAATGTCCATTTTCACCGCTATTATTCAATATGGCACTAAAAATTTTAGCTGTAGCACTAAGAGAAGAAAATGAAACTGAAGAAATTACAATAGACAAAGAAAAACTAAGTTATCACTCTGTGCCAGTAATATGATGATATACTTAGAGAATCCCAGAGAATCAAGTAAAAACAAAACAAAACAAAACAAAACTACTAGAAATAGTAAAAAACTGTGGCTAAGCTGCAGGTTACAAAATAAACCTACACGAATCTTCTGTTTCTAGATATTACTAACAAAGCTGAACAGCAAGAGGTAGAAATATCTCATTTAAAGCTGGAGTAGACATTTTAAAACATTTGGTGTCTATCCAGGGAGTATATGAGTACAATTACAAAGCACTTTTTGCGCAAATGAAGTCAGATCTAAGTAAGTGGAAAAGCATCGGTTGCTCATGGGTCGGCCAATCCAATATAATAAAAATACCAATTCTACCTAAATTTATTTCTATATTCAGTGCCATACTAATCAAACTATCAGATAATTATTTTCTAGGACAAAAAAAGAACATCAAAATTCATCCAGAAGAGCAAAAATTCCAGGATATCATGTGACCTAATGAAAAGAAATGGTAGGGAAGGTCGCCTAGCTCTGCTAGATCTCAAATTGTGTTATAAAGCAGCAGTTATCAAAACCACTTGCTACTGGCAAAGAAATAGAAGGGTTCACCAATGGAATAGATTAGGTACTCAAGATACAGTAGTCAATGAATATAGTAATCTACTATAGAACTCATTATTCTATAAAAATTTCTGGTAAAACTGGATAACAGTGTGGCAGAAACGAGGGATAGATCAATGCCTGACAGTGTACACAAGAATAAAATGAAAATGGGTAAATGATCTAGGCTAAAGAATGATACTATAAACATATTAGTGGAGCAAGGAATAGTGCATTTATCAGAGTTATGGAGAAAGGAAGAATTTTTGACTAAACAAGAGAAAGAAAGCATTATGAAGTGAAAATGGATAATTTTGATTGCATTAAACTGAAAAGGTTTTGCACGACAAACCCAAGGCAACCAAGATTAGGAGGGAATAAAAAAATTGGAATATAATTCTTGCCATTAGTGTCTATGATAAAAGCCTCATCTCTAAAATATATAGAGAACTAAGTCAAATGTACAAGAACACAAATCATTCTCCAATCAATATATGATCAAATAGTATAACACACAGTTTTCAGAGGAAGAAATTAAAGCTCTCTATAGTCATATGCAAAAATGCTCTAAATCACTAGTGATTAGAGAGATGCAAATCAAAACAACTCTGAATTACATCATAACTATCAGATTGACTAACATGACTAAACAGTAAGACGATAAAAATTGGAGTACATGTGAGAGAGTTGGAATACTAATTCATTGTTGCTGGAACTGTGAACTGATCCATCCATTCTGGAGAGCAATTTGAAACTATGTCCAAAGGGCTATAAAAATATGCTTATTCTTTGACCCAGCAATATCACTTCCAGGCCTGTATCCCCAAGAGATCATAAAAATGGGAAAGGGTCTTACATGTACAAAAATATTCATAGCAACTCTCTTTGTGGTGGCAAATCTGTAAACCAAGGGGATACTCGTCAATTGGGGAATTGCTGAATAAGTTGTGGTATAGGAATGTATTTGAATACTATTGTGCTCTAAGAAGTGATGAACATGAAGACTTCAGAGAGACCTGGAAAGTGTTATATGAACTGATACTGAGTGAAAGGAGCAAATCCAGGAGAACTTTTTACATAGCAGTAACCACAGCATGCGAGGATTTTTTTCTGGTAGACTTAGCACTTCATTGCAATGCAAGGACCTAAAAAATTCCCAAAGGTCTCTTAAGGCAAAATGCCTTCCACATCCAGAGAAAGAACTATGGAATTCGATCACAGAATGTAGCAGATAATTTTCATTTGTAATATGATTTACTTTTTTTAATGAGTTCTCCCATTCATTTTAATTCTTCTAAGCAACATGACTAAAGTGAAAATGTATTCAATAGGAATGTATGTGTAGAACCTATATAAAATTGTATGCCTTCTCAGGGAAGGAGGGCCAGGGAGGGGAAAAAAAATCTAAGTTATATGGAAGTGATTGTAGAACACTGAACACTGAAAAACACTGTAAAAAACAAAAAAAGTTAATGACTGAGGGCATCTAACTCTTCAGCTTCAAAAAAAAAAATAAAAATAAACAAACAAAAAGAGCCTGTTTCTCTTTTGGCTTATTGCACCATTCCAGGATTTTTCCTGGGGAAATATTATCTAGGTTTTTCCAGGTCAACCAGGAGAGGAGGATACCATATAAAGATCACTCCACCATCTTGGCTCCTAGAAGTTCAAGTACGTGCCTTACAGATATTTAATCTGTAAGCTGATAGTCTTAGGAATAGTTGTTGCTTTTTCCTGGGGTTCTGCTCTTCTCTCTCACTGAGTTCCACCCTACTCCCGTGCTGGGCTGATGTGTTTGAGAATTCGCACTTCTTCAACAGCCGGGTGGTTCCTGCTGGACTTTGCTGCAGCCAGGTCTGTGCTGATCCAGACTGTGCTCTCTGAACTTCCCCAGCCTCATGCAACAGATCCTTCCCATCAACTTTCTGGGCAATCCTGGGATGAAAATCTGCCAGTTTCTCTCCAAATGGATTCTGCCATTCTAAAATCTGTTCAGATTCTTTTTTCAGAAGTACCTGAAGAAGTTTGCTTTAGAGCTTAGCTGAGTACTTGCTGTCACTCTGCCATCTTGACTCCACATCCTTTAGTGTTTACTAGCCTGTCTTCATTATTTGATAATTTACAGAATATATTATATTAATAGACTAATAGAAATAAAATAATTATTTTAGAAAAGATTTTAGAAGTTCCTCCCAGTAGTGTATATGCAATCATTTTCTTCTCCAGATGCAGATAGATCTTCCTAGATATGATCTCGTTATGCTGAAGATCATAGGTAAGCAAGAGAACATATTCCTTCCATGTGAATTTGCTTCAGCCCAACAAGTATTTATTAGATTCTTTCGATGAAAAAGCAACTGTTATAGACTCCAAGAGAAATACAAAGATGAATAGTAGAAAAGATAAATAGTACAAATGACTAATATGAATTTTCTGTTAAATACATACAGGTTGGAAAAATAAAATGTACTGACAAATAAGAGGATAACAAGATTGTTTCCAATTAGGGGAATGAGAAAAACTTTTACAGAAGATGACAGATGATTTTGGTCTTAACTTCTTTTGATATTTAAAGGGGAGCTGGAAAGTGGAAGCCATGGGCAAAATTATATACCCAGAAAAGTTGGAAAATGTAAGAACAAATTTGGAGAATGGTGAATAGTTCAGTTAGACAACCTATGTCATCTTTTAGGTCTCATAATCCAAAAATGGCCTGGAATATTCATAATGGGTTTAGGATAAAAGTCTACAGGTATATGGACAATTATTCTTATTTCCTCTTCTAAATATCCCATTGCAATGGATGGATAATGATTTGGAGTCCTTCTAGAGCACTCAGTGGAACAAGGGTAAAATTGAACTCTGATAATATACAAAGAAGTATGCAAATACATAACGAATTGTCATTATGTTTATTGTTGTTTCCCTAACATGCAAACATTTTAGAGGCAAAAGCCAGCAGAAAACAGTCTTATAAGATATCCCCCTTACAAACTTAAGTTCCTATAAACTGTAAATGCGACTCATTCTATATACATAAATTAAAACTTAGTTTCCAAAGTGAATCTGTATATAACTATGCTCATCTATCATCTCTGGATGATATAGCTCCATAAAATTCAAATACCTTGCCAAATTTATTAAATTATCATTCCAGTGTGCAATATTAAATATAAGCTTTGCTCTCAATTGAACTCCTTCACAGAGATAATCCTGGCTGTTACCTGGGAAAATTTTATTCTTTCTAACAAGTTATTGTAAACATGGGCAAGACATATAAAATTCAAAAGTTCAGCTCTGTTCTTTGGATATCAGAAGCAGACTATATGAATGTTATATTGCTTTTCACATTGTCGTTGAATCCCAACAGGTAAGAATGCATATTGAAATTCCTGCCAAATAAAATATTAATCTCAACTTTATTGGTATTAACTTAGATATTCATCATTGGTTAAAGAGCCTAACCTTTTCCTTACATTTTATCTAAATTATATCCTTAGAAAATATACCTAAGGTAAAAGGAAATATAATAAGAACAAAAATCCTATTTTACATAACACCTATGAGCTGTTCTAAGAATGCATTTTGTTTCCAATCAAATTGGAAGAATTGGTGATATTCTTATAGTTCAAAAGATTACTTTCACTAAAGGATTATTAAACAGCTAGATCCTTCTGATACATAAATTATTAGCTCACACAATTTTAGAGCTGAAAGGCACCTTAAAAGTCATTTGTTTATAGAATCATTGCATTTGCAGACTTGGAAGGAATCTCAGAAGTCATCTAGACAAGTCTATAGCTGAAAAACAAATCTCTTTGTAATAAATGAGGTAAATGGTCATCTAGTGTGTAATTGAAGACTTCTAGTAAAGAGGAACTACTATGGCAACCTATTCTACTTTAGGAATAATAATATTATTAATATTAATTAATAAATTAATAAATCTACTGAATTAATAAATAAAACTAAAAAGCTGATTTGAAGGAAAGAAGCAGTGAAACTGATAAACTTCCAGTACATCTGATTTTAAAAAAAGAAAAAAAACAAATTACCAGTATCAAAATAGAAAAGTGTGAATTAAATTCTATTGAAAAAGAAATTTAAACAACAATTAGAAACTATTTTTTACAACTGTATGCCCATAAATTTGACAATGTTAATGAAATAAATGAATATTTACAAAAAATATAAATTGACCAGATTAGCAGAAAAGGAAGTACAATACTAAAATGGCCTCATCTCTGAAAAAAGAAATTGCCTGATATATTTATGAACCACCTAGGGAAAAAATCTCCAGGGTCATACAGGTTTACACATGAAGTTTATCAAATATTAAAATAGTTAATCCCAATGCTACTTTGACTATTGGGGAAAATTGGTAAAGAAGGAATCCTACAAAATTCTTTTTACAACACAAACAAGATGCTGATACCTAGACCAAAACAGAGAAAGGATATTATACACCAATTTTTCCAACATATGTATATATGTATATGTGTGTGTGTACACATAAATTTTAAATACATATTACCAAAAACATTATAGCAACTTATCACTAGAATGGTACACTATGATCACTGTGAATTTATACCAGAAATGCAAGGCTGGTTCAGTATTAGGAAAATATCAACGTTATTCATCATATCAATAACAAAATTAGCAGAAACCATTTGATAATCTCAATGGAAATAGATAAAGCTTTTGACAAGATACAGCGCCCATTCTTATGGAAAGCATTAGAGGGCATTGGAATAAATGAAGCCTTCTTTGAAATAAGAAGTGACATTTACCTAAAACAATCAGTAAACATTATAGTCAATGGGGTTAAGATAGTTGCATTTCCAATAATATCAGGGGTTGTCAGCAGCTGGCAGATCAGAGGCATGGCAAGTTAATTGAAAAGAAAGACATAATAGCGGCAGGGCTAGATGAGCCTGTACCATCTGTACATTACTGGTTTATTGATCTGAGGGTGAAGTTTATATGCTCTCTCAAGCAAGCAAGCAAGGTTATTCCCATGAGAACATTTTTAGTTTACATCTTTTAATTCCATATCTTAGTTCCTTCTGCGTAATAACCTCAGGGTACACAATCAGAGTCAGGACGATCTCATCTTTACTTATCAGGAGTGGAATGGTGCCCCAATCCTGAGAATGTCAGTCTTTACGCTCGTACAGGTCTCAAGCAAAACCTGGACAGTACCTCACATTCCAGACTCCATCAGTACTGGCCCTTTACATCTCTCCCTTTTTTCTTTCCAAATAATTTTAGTCCATGTAGGTCTGTGCTGATCTGACAAGAAATTATTGTAGTTCGACATGGTTTTTAAAGAAAAAGGAGATTTTAGAATTGAAACTGGGGCTCAAGTCCATGCACTCAAGCACCCCATCATTCTCCCCTTTAAACAGATGGGACCCAAGATCTTTTAGGGTAAATGATGAACGTCTTGGTTTCTGAAACTGCTTCCTGATGAGATTGGATGTAAAGCTACCCCTGCCTCACAGGGTCCCGATATTTGAAGGGTTGGGTCTTTAGTCATCATCAGGAATGTGGTCCACATGGTGATGTGTCATGGTCTTGGACAGTGCGAATGGTATGCAGCCTGAATTGTCATCTGCAAGTCGAGGGTATTGAACTTAGAATACACAAATCTGGCAAAGAGGTTAAGCAGACAAAGGCCAAAAAATGACCAGAAAGGGTCAAATATGGGTTGGTATTCTTTAGGTAGGACCATCCCAAATTTGACTGGGCTGCTAATTATCAAATCAAGTTACATCATTTTTCTGTTTTCTGAAAATACTTCCTTACACTCTCTCAACATACTTAAACCATCTGACACTGGTACAAAGGTATCCAGAGCAACTGTCTGGGAATAGGAGGGGCTTGGATGACCCCCATTTGTCCCAAACCTTCTTATGTGCCTTCCATATTTTCAATCAAACATTTATTTATTTTTCGAATCTCTTGAACCCATTATTCAGACTGCTTCACTTTCCTTTCTATTTCTATCATAGACAGGGTAACTCACAAGTTATTACTCTTCACTAGCATAGTTGTATTGCCTTAAACAAAAGAGATTTCAAATTTGAATCTCAGAACTGAGTAGATATTCATTGTTGTTTCACACCCTTGTTTATGCTTCTCTGATTATATTCACTCTGGAAGAGAAACTTTAGAAATTAAGTTGTTATTAAGTTCACACATTAATTTTAACTTTTGATTAAGCCATGGAATGACAACAAATTCAAATTAAAACAGCAAGATCTTTTCTGCTTTATAGATCATTGCTTATTAATTTAGCAATACATTATCTTGAAAATGAAATTTTTATAGGCTTTATCTACCGTTTTTGAAAAACATTTCTTCTAAAAATATTTCTTTTTCTTTTAAAATAGTTGAAAATTTAACCTGATGTTAAGAGAGTCACTAAACTTGTATAAAGAACATTAGTTAAAACCTTTTAAAACGATGGTTCCTTTTTCACTTTGAAGCAAAAACAAAGCTTTAAAACTGAAGTTCATAAAAGCTGAGTTTCTATGAAAATGTCCTTAGGTAATATGAATTCCAAAAATATTAGAACAAACCAAATTCTTAATTATTACAGAATTCCTAGATATCACAAAATGCTTTAGTCAAAAAGGTGCAATGGAACCTCACATTAGTAACAGTAGGAGGCTCATTACAGAAAAACACTACTACTTTTAAAAATCCTTTTAAACAATGGGGACATTTTAGGTGAGTCTTAAGTAGTTCACATAAATTTCTGCAGATGTTCTAATTTCAGATAAAAATAATATTAGATTTCCCCGTAAGATTACACAAAAGGGCTCACATGTTTTACTGAACACTTGCTATTGATCATAGAAAAAGTAGGGACATGTGACATACCAAATATGACAGGATAAAACATCCTTGATTCTGTTTGAATTTCGATAAGAGTGAAATTCTCCAATCATGCAGTGTCTGTTTCATAGCCAGACTCAGGAATAGGCAGGTGGGAAACATTCCTTCTTAAAAGAACACAACGGGGAAACTTACCAGGAGGATCCCATCCTAGATTGAGTCTAGAATTGTCCCCTTGGTGTTTCCTTTCCAGATACAAACTTCACCAGTTAACAGTACAGGATCACATTCCCTATGAGTAGCTTACGGCATTTCTCTCAGATACTGATTTAACATAAACAACTATACCCAAATTCAAACTCAAAGCAAAAATAGCTATGGTCCCAAATGCCTTTTAACCTAAACAGCAAATTTCATTAATCGCAGATTAGAGCCAAGTACATTTATTTCCATTCTCATGGAGTTGCAATAAGCAATAAAGATTTATGAGGACTCACATACATAAGGTATTCCATTTAAGGTCTTTCCTTCTCAAATTAAAAGCTTGCCTTGATGTAAAAACCAATTGTTAAAATTCCTTTCTATCTCTTACAACTTCTGAGCAAGTCACAGTCATTCTTAATGATTCAAACAAGCCAAACAAGTTTCTTTCCTAGGGCAGATGACTTTGCCCACATGGATGGTTTCCAGGTGCCTTAGCAGTTTTACAAAATAAAGGGAATTGGCATGGACCCTATGCCCGCCTACCTCCAAACATATAGGAGGACTATTCTGAATGGGCAGAACCAGTCAAAATAAAGTATTCCTTTCTTCCACACACAGTAATCAGTTAACAATTTTCAGTGTAGCATTAAAACAGTAACTTCAAAGAACTTAGTTAACAATCTTAAAACTTTTATAAATGATAGCCAAATTGTTTTAGCTGTAACTTCTTTAAACAGGCAAAAGTGAAAATACCTCGTTTTCTAAATGGCAGTTACAAAATATTACAAGACAAGGTTAGCAGGACTGATAAAATTTAAAATAACAAAACTGGTTTTGCACAATTTTCCCAACATCTTTTAGTTTCAACAAAATTCAGATTAAAAATTACTTTCTCTAACATTGTTTCTAGATTATAGTGTTCATTCAATTTTTGCTACACAAGAGAATTTTACTACAATTTAGTAACACAAACAGTGAACTTTAGGTGCCATTAATTACATTTCCAAATAATCACGTATAAAAATTATTAATATAAAACTGGGCTTACTAAACGTAGAGGTTAGTTGGCTTGTGATCTCATCCTGCTATGGCCCATCTCCTGGTCTCTGGAAGGATAAATTAAATTTCCTACCATTCTTTAGCACTGTCTTCCCTTGATCTAGTCTGGGAGGAGAGGAGTTAACAGAATCTGCCAAAATGTTTTTAGCTGTCCTCCTTATTGCCTGCAGTCCTAGTTTGATGGTCAGAGCCAGGATTACAAAGTAAAAAGATCTTAATGCTTCTAACTTTTTACTCGAGCAAACTGCACTTCCGTGTCCACTCCTTAAAAACTTCTTCAAAGCTTTATCTCCAAGGTGTCTCTTTTTCAGATCTAGGCATTTTTCCAATTTGCTTTCGTGCCAATAGTATAACAAATTCTGACTTGTCTTAAATATCCAATTAGAAGTGACATATTTCACTTAAAATACCAGCAGAATAACTACTTTTTGGTTATTTCCCACTAAACAAAAACTTTTCTCTTTTAGGCAAGGCATGAGATAATTAAAATGCTAGTCAGTTTGTCTCTCTTGTATGAAGGGTAAAGTTTCTCTGATTTCTTCTTGTCTTTCTCCCCACCTTCACAGCCTGGCCAGGGTTAGAAGGTAGATAGAGAAACTTTTTTCAACAACTTTCAACAATTTCCAAAACTTTTATGCTTTCCTTAAACTCGTGCCCATGCTGTACTCCTAGTGGGCTTTGATTAACCCTTTCAAAACTGCACATATATTGTTTCCTTCTATTTCTGATCTGAAACTCTCTTTAGCAATCATATAAATTAAGTGATATAAGATTTGTTTTCTCTCTTTATCTCTCCTGTCCTTTTCTCCAATGTTGCAGCAGAGACTGGGGGGGGGGGGGGGGAGGGAAAGACATGAGAGTCTACCTGCAGTGGAGTTGACTGTATTAATCACACAGACACGTAGAGGCAGTACACATATACAGACAATGAAAAGAATCCAAAAACTTAGAAAAGATCATGATAGGAAACTAATCCCCCCAGAGAGCCTAGTTATTCACCAAAATCCCCTGAGTTTCCAAATTCTGCGCACACTATCTCTTGGGTCTGCCTCTCCACTTTCTCTTCATGTCCCTGTTATGGGCTCCACTTCTCAGCAACTGGTGGAGTGGAGGTGCAGTGGTTAATTGAAAAGAAAGAGGGCCTAGGCGAGACTGCACCATGTGTATATGACTGGTTTATTGATCTGAGAGTCAAGTATATACACTCTCTCAAGCAAGCAAGCAAGGTTATTCCCATGAGAACATTTTTAGTTTTCATCTTTCACTTCCATATTTTAGTTCCTTCTGCTTAACAACCTCGGGGTACACAATCAGGGTCAGGATGATCTCATCTTTACTTATCAGGAGTGGGATGGTGCCCCAATCCTGAGAATTTCAGTCTTTATGCTAGTACAAGTCTCAAGCAAAACCTAGATCAGTACTGGCCCTCTACAAAGGGTGAAACATGTATGTCCATTATCTCTGCTGTTATTCCATATGGTACTAGAAATGTTAGCTGTAGAACTAGAGAAGAAAAAAAATGAAGGAAATAGAATATACAAAGAAGAAACTAGAATCCTTACAGAATCCCAGAGAATCAAGTAAAAAAAAATACACCTTGAAATAACACAGAACTTTGGCAAAGTAGCAGGATACAAAATAAGCCCATGAGTGTTCTACATTTCTGTATATTACTAACAAAGCCAAATAGCAAGAGATAGAAAGAGACATCCCATTTAAAGTTATGGGAGACAGTATAAAACTTCCAAGAGTCAATGTGCCAATACAAACCTGAATACTATATGAACACAATTATGAAACACTTTTGCACAAATAAAATCTGATCTAACTATCTGGAAAAACATCATTTGCTCAAAGGTAGCCTGAGCTAATATAATAAAAATGACAATTCTACCTAAATTAATTTATGTTTCCAGTGTCATAACAATCAAACCCTAGAAAACTATTTTTTAGATCTAGAAAAATAATATCAAAATTCATCTGGAAGGAAAAAGGTCCAGAATATCAATGAAATTAATAAAAATAAATGCTAGGGAAGGTAGCCTACCCATAACCTATCTTGAATTCTAATATAAAGCAACAATCATTTAAACCTCCTGTTACTGGCTAAGAAATAGAGGGACTGAAAAGTGGAATAGGTTGAGTACAAATGACAAACTAGTAAATGACTGAATCAGTCTACTGTTTGATAAACTCAGGGACCCCTGCTTCTAGGATAAGAACTCACTGTTGACAAAAATTGCTGGGAAAACTGGAAAGTAGTGCGGCAGAAGCTGGGCATAGGCCAATCCCACAGTATATGAAAATAAAGTCCAAATGGGGACATGATCTAGGTATAAAAGCTAATACCATAAACAAATTAGGGGGAACAAGGAGTAGTTTATTTATCAGATTTATGGAGAATGGAAGAATTTATGACCAAACAAGAGATAGAGAATATTATGAGTTGGACAATAGCTAGCTTTGGTTACATTAAATTGAAAAGTTTTGCACAAACAAAGCCATTGGAATCAACATAAAGAGGGAAGCAGAAAACTGTAAAATAATTTTTACAACTATTGTCTTTGATAAAGCCTCATGTCTAAAATATATGGAGAACTGAGTCAAATTTACAAGAATACAGGTCATTCCCCAATTGATAAATGGTCGAAAGATATGAACAAGCACTTTTCAGAGGAAAAAATTAAAGCCATCTACACTCCTATAAAAAACGCACTAAATCGCTATTGATTACAGAGATGAAAATCAACACAGCTTTGATGTACCGCATCACACCTCTCATACTGGATAACATGAAAAAACTAAAATGATATATTTTGGAAAAAATGTGGGAGATTTTGAACGCTAATTCATTGTTGATGGAGCTGTGAGCTTATCCAGCCATTCTGGAGAGCAATTTCGAACTTTGACCTTGGGTCTGTATAAATGTGAATACCCTTTGACCCAGCAATACTGCTTCTAAGACTGTATCCCAAGGAGATCATGAAAATTTAAAAGAGACCGACATGTACAAAAACATTTATAGCAGCTCTTTTTGTGGTGGCCTTTTTGTGATGGGATGCTCATCAATTAGGGAATGACTGAGGAAGCTGTGGTATATGAATATAATGGAAGAGTATTGTGGTATAAGAAATGAGGAACAGGCAGACTTCAGAAATACTTGGATAGACTTATATGAGCTAATTGTGAGTGAAATGCGCAGAATCAGGAGAACGTTATACACAGTAACAACCATAGTCTGTGAGGATGCTTTTGACAAACTTAGTCCTCCACAGCAGGGAAAAGACCTAAAACATTTCCAAAGGACTCATGATGCAAAATACCATCTATATCAAGAGAAAGAACTATGGACTGGAAACCCAAAATGAAGCAGATTATTTTCTCTTTTTTTGTGGTTCCTTTTGTTTAGTTTTAATCACGTTCTCTACCATTTGCTTTAATTCTTTTTTTTTGTTTTTTTATAATTAAATTTATTTATTTAACTTTTAACATTCATTTTCACAAAATTTTGGGTTACAAATTTTCTCCCCTTTTATCCCCTCCCCCCCCAAACACCAAGCATTCTAATTGCCCCTATGACCAATCTGCTCTCTCTTCTATCATCCCTCTCTGCCCTTGTCTCCATCTTCTCTTTTGTCCTGTAGGGGCAGATAGCTTTCTATACCCCTTTACCTGTATTTCTTATTTCCTAGTGGCAAGAACATTACTCGACAGTTGATCCTAACACTTTGAGTTCCAACTTCTCTTCCTCCCTCCCTCCCCACCCCTTCCCTTTGGAAGGCAAGCAATTCAATATAGGCCATATCTGTGTAGTTTTGCAAATGACTTCCATAATAGTTGTGTTGTATAGGACTAACTATATTTCCCTCCATCCTATCCTGTCCCCCATTACTTCTATTCTCTTTTGATCTTATCCCTCCCCATGAGTGTCGACCTCGAATTGCACTCTCCTCCTCATGCCCTCCCTTCTATCATCCCCCCCACCCTGCTTGTCCCCTTATCCCTCACTTTCCTGTATTGTGAGATAGGTTTTCCTACCAAAATGAGTGTGCATTTTATTCTTTCCTTTAGTGGAATGTGATGAGAGTAGACTTCATGTTTTTCTCTCACCTCCCCTCTTTATCCCTCCACTAATGAGTCTTTTGATTGCCTCTTTTATGAGAGATAATTTGCCCCATTCAATTTCTCCCTTTCTCCTCCCAATATATTTCTCTCTCACTGCTTGATTTCATTTTTTTTTTAAGATATGATCCCATCCTATTCAATTCACTCTGTCTCTATGTATGTGAGCGTGTGTGCATGTGTAATCCCACCCAGTACCCAGATACTGAAATGTTTCAAGAGTTACAAATATTGTCTTTCCATGTAGGAATGTAAACAGTTCAGCTTTAGTAAGTCCCTTATGACTTCACTTTGCTGTTCACCTTTTCATGGTTCTCTTCATTCTTGTGTTTGAAAGTCAAATTTTCTTTTCAGCTCTGGTCTTTTCATCAAGAATACTTGAAAATCCTCTATTTCATTGAAAGACCATTTTTTCCCCTGAAGTATTATACTCAGTTTTGCTGGGTAGGTGATTCTTGGTTTTAGTCCTAGTTCCTTTGACTTCTGGAATATCCTATTCCATGCCCTTCGATCCCTTAATGTAGAGGCTGCTAGATCTTGTGTTATCCTGATTGTATTTCCACAATACTTGAATTGTTTCTTTCTAGCTGCCTGCAGTATTTTCTCCTTGACCTGGGAACTCTGGAATTTGGCCACAATGTTCCTAGGAGTTTCTCTTTTTGGATCTCTTTCAGGCGGTGTTCTGTGGATTCCTTGAATATTTATTTTGCCCTCTGGTTCTAGAATCTCAGGGCAGTTTTCCTTGATAATTTCATGAAAGATGATGTCTAGGCTCTTCTTTTGATCATGGCTTTCAGGTAGTCCCATAATTTTTAAATTGTCTCTCCTGGATCTATTTTCCAGGTCTGTTGTTTTTCCAATGAGATATTTCACATTATCTTCCATTTTTCCATTCTTCTCTCTTTGTTCTGTGATTTCTTGGTTTTGCATAAAGTCATTAGCCTCCATCTGTGCCATTCTAATTTTGAAAGAACTATTTTCTTCAGTGAGCTTTTGAATCTCCTTTTCCATTTGGCTAATTCTGCTTTTGAAAGCATTCTTCTCATTGGCTTTTTGAACCTCTTTTGCCAATTGAGTTAGGCTAGTTTTCAAGGTGTTAATTTCTTCAACATTTTTTTGGGTCTCCCTTAGCAGGGAGCTGATCTGCTATTCATGCTTTGACTTCATGTCTCTCATTTCTCTTCCCAGCTTTTCCTCCACCTCTCTAACTTGATTTTCACAATTCTTTTTGAGCTCTTCCATGGCCTGAGCCCATTGGGTGGGCTGGGACACAGAAGCCTTGATTTCTGTGTCTTTGCCTGATGGTAAGCATTGTTCTTCCTCATCAGAAAGGAAGGGAGGAAATGCCTGTTCGCCAAGAAAGTAACCTTCTATAGTCTTATTTCTTTTCCCTTTTCTGGGCATTTTCCCAGCCAGTGACTTGACCTCTGAATATTCTCCTCACACCCACCTTGCCTCCTGATCTTCCCAGCCAGTGTTTGGGGTCTGAGATTCAAATGCTGCTTCCAGCCTCAGGGCTTTTGGCAGGGGCAGGGCTGCTATTCAGTATGAGATTATGTTCTGGTGCTGAGGTCGGGGCAGGGCCATCTCTCAGGCTCAGTTCCCTCAGGGGGTTTATGCACAGACCTTCCACAACGGATCCAGGCTCCCGCCCGCTTGGGGAGCCCCTGTCTGCAGCCGCCTCTCAGCTTCTACCTCCCGGGGGGGGCCTGAATTATGGGGGCACCCCACTCCCCTCTCGACCTGCCAAAGAGACTCTCTCACCCACCCCTGTCACCTGTGGGTGGAGGGACTTGTGCGGCCGCTGGAGATCCCGTCCCTGAAGCCTGCTCGGATCTGTTTCTCTCAGTGCCGCAGCCGTGGCCGCAGCAGGTCTGGGCTGGGCTTTGCGTCTGCAGCGCGAGGGACCTTTTGCGAGAGGTTTGCAGATCTCTCTGTGGGTGGAGGGACCCGCGTGGCCGCTGGAGATCCTGTCTGTGAAGCCTGCTCGGATCTTTTCCTCTCGGTGCCGTGGTCGCTGCAGGGCTGCACTCAGCTCCCAGTCCCGGCGCCCAGTCGGCAGCGCGAAGGACCCCCCGCGAGAGGTTTGCAGGTCTCTCTGGAACAGAAATCTCCCTCGCTCCAATGTTCCGTGGCCTCTGGGTGCGGAATTTGCCGTGAGTTACTTCCCTGTAGCCATTCTATGGGTTGTGGGTTCAGAGCTATGTGTATGTGCGTCTTTCTACTCCGCCATCTTGGCTCCGCCCCCATTTGCTTTAATTCTTTTAGGCAATATGATTAATGTGAAAATGTGTTTAATAAGAATATATATGTAAAGCTCATAAAAACCGCATGCTGTATTGGGGAGAAAGATGAGAGGGAGGGGCAGAATATTTAAAAGTTATGGAACTGATTGTTGAAAACTGAAAATGAATAAATAATTAAATTTGAAAAAAATGCATTTAGCATATGCATTATTGTATTCTAACTTTCTGTGTTTTCCTTCCCTACTAGATTATAACCTACTTGAGGATAGGACATAAGGATTATTTATCTTTGTGTTTTTATTATAATATATTACAGTTTCTGGACATAGCAGAAACACAAACTGCTAACAAAATTTGAACTTCTGTTGAATTCAAATTGACAAGGAGTTATATTTGTTCCATTTCAATTAGGGAAAAATATAAGGTTCATACATCAAATTTAACTTGAAATGTTTGTCTTCTATTTCAAAACAAATCTGTGTGTGTGTGTGTATGGGAAAATTTAAAGATCATACCTAAGATTGATACATTCAGTAATTAATACAGTGAGTTATTTTAACAACTGAAAATATAGAGTAACATTATCCAAAGATTCAGGCCTACTGGCCAATAAAATGCTTGGATCAGATGATACCTAAGATTTTTTTTAGAAGTTTCAAATCCTATCTTTGACACACTTCCTCTCTTATTTCTAACACAATCTGACAACTGAATAACTACACAGGCAACTTCCCTTTCATGTGAGCAGATATGTTGCTTCATCCTCAAATTTTCTTAAAAGGTCATTCTGAAAGCATAACTAATTTTGACTGAAAATCAATGAAGGCATTTGTGGGAAATAACATTCTAGAAACAGCAAAACCAGCATCCAGCTAATTTTATAGTACATTTATGGTTGTTCTATCTAATTCCTTTCAGTCTACTTTCTCCTGCCTCACATAAATTTCCTTTTTGGGAACAAAGCACTCTATTTTCCATTTGATTTGAGCCTATAACTCTCATTAATATTCATGAGAATTAAGTGCACATATGAAATGGAGCTGAGCAAGCCTCTGAAACTTTTGGTTAAAATTAAAATATGCCATTAAGATAATAATTCACAAATGGTTTGAATTTCAAAACTGTGGGATATCTGCTGTTAGCTTCATGGTTCCTTGCACCTGAGTACAACTGCTTTTGACTCAAACATCATTTCCTAGTCCTTTTCCTCTTCCTCATACTGTAGAAATTACTTTGGAGTGCAAGAACAGATTGCTTTAATCCAGACAAAGGCCAGAATGCTGTGCTATCAGAGACATAAATCAAATTACATCTGAAAGTTTTGAAACAGTTGAATTTTAATTGAAAGAATAACATCATCGTATGGTATCCCATTTATTCCTTCAATTGTCTTACCATCGACATTTATTTGGAACCAGGGCATAAGTTTGTACTGACAGAGATTTCACTATTTCAAAAACTGATTAAAATATTAGTTAATGAATGTTTTTACTTGAATATGTTACTTTGGATGTTGAAATAATACCTGTCTCTTCCAAAAAGTAAGAACTAAAAAGTTCTAGAGAAATTATAGGATAAAGACAAGACAGAATCTTGAGGAAGGTGGAAAATAATATTTAGACAATTTTTGTGGCATTGCAGTTGAAGGGGTTTTGTAAGATGTAAATAGACATAGTGACATACGATCAAACTGGAATGAAAATTGAGAAAGGATGATTTAAAAAAAAAACTTGACATAGAGAAATAGATTTGAAATCTCCCTTCTCCCCCAACCAGCCCAAGTAAATGCAAATAATGGTACAGCAGAAAAAAATCTGCGAAACAAAGAGGATCAAGTGGGATTTCAGAATGACTGAGAAGACACTTCAGAATTTTAAATTGGCACTTTAAAAATAGAATGAAGTGAGTCCAGATGTGTAATGAGACTGCTGATTGTTTGATAGCTATGATTTTAATGTTGATGAAAGTAACACTAAAATGTATCCGTTAGCTAAAGTTAGAATACATAGATTTCCTTTTGTCAACAAATAATATATTTAAAATAATGACAAGGGATTGTTACACATACTAGATAAAACACTGGACTTGAAATCCAGCACATATCCACCAAAAGTGGACCCCTCCCACATTTAGTATTTCTGGGTTTTTTTTGTACTCTAAGCCAGAGATGTCAAAACAAGTCTCCGTGCTTGCACGTACCCTATAACACTCCTGAATGTTGTCTAAACCAAATTAAAATGTAATTGGGTAATAGTTAATAAAAATACTTTAAAAGGTAAATAACACTACATTTTAAAATATGCCTATGAGGCTTCCAAGGATGCCTTTTCATGGATTAATAGTCTCTATCTCTTTTTGAGTTATACCACTGAGAAAAATTGTGACACTTATGATCATTGCAGTAACTATTCATGATTCCAGAGGACTGATGACCAACCATGCTATCCATGACAGAGAAAGGATAGATTTAGGGTATTGAAAGAAACATATGTATTTTTAATCCTTCCATTGAAGGGATGTATGTTTTTCTTGAATGTATATTTATTCAAGGAATTTCTTTCCCTCCCCCCCCAAAAATGGTGCTGTGAGTGTAAGGGAAAAATAAATTTAGGCTTTGTTTTAATTTTTATTTCCTTTTTGCTCAATAGTATTTTATTTTTTCAGTTACGTGTAAAGATAGTTTTCAGTACTCACTTTCTCCCCTCCCCTCACCCCAAGATGGCAAGTAATCTGATATAGACTATACATGTACAATCATATTAAACATATTTCCACATTAGTAATTTTGTGAAAGAAGAATCAAAACAAAAGAGAAAAACCACATGAAAGAAAAAAAGAAAACAGAGAAAATGACGTAAAATAGCATGTTTCTACCTGTATTCAAATTCTGTGGCTCTTTCTTTACATGTGAATAGCATTTTTCCTTCATAAGTCTTTTGGAATTGTCGTATATCATTGCATTGCTGAAAAGAGCCAAGTCTATCAAATTCAGTCATCGCACATTGTGGTTATTACTGTGTAAAATGTTCTCCTTGTTCTGTTCACTCCCTGAGCATCAGTTCATTTAAGTCTTGCCAGGTTTTTCTGAAATAAAAGGTGTGATCATTTCTTATAGCGCAATAGTATTTCATTACATTCGTTTACCACAACTTGTTCAGCCATTCCCCAATTAATGGGCATCTAATCAACTTGGCCATCACAGAACAGTTGCTACACATATTTTTATGCTTATGGGTTCTTTTCCCTTTTTTATGATATCTCTGAGATATATAAATGGTAGTGATGTTACTGGTTCAAACGTTACACACAGTTTTACAGCCATTTGAGCATAGTTCAAAATTGCTGGCATGAATGATTCCAATACTTCACAACTCTATCAACAATGCATTAGTGTTGCAATTTTTCCACATCTTTTCCAGCATTTATCATTTTTCACTTGTGTCATATTACACAACTGGATAGGTCTAAGGTGGTAGCTCAGAGTTGTTTTAATTTGCCTTTCTCTGATCAATAGTCACTTAGAGTATTTTTATGTGAATATAGATAGTTTTCATTTCTTCCTCTGAAAGCTGCCTATTCATATCCTTTGACTACTTATCATTTGAGGATATTTTTGTTTAAAATTTTTTCTTTTTAAATTTTTGCTTTAAATTTTTTGTTTAGGGAGTGGTAGAAATGTAGAAGTTTGAATACATTTTGAGATGAGACCACGATAATATTAATTTTACTCAATTATTTTATTCTCTTTCAAAGGAGCTTCCAAAGAGTGAGGGTAATCTTTAAATGTTTGCAGTGTGTAACATCAACATTAAACTGTTAAAAAAAGAAGACAGTTCATATTTTCAAGGAGCCTGTGTTCTTCTTGTTATAGCTAATATCTATCTATCTATATCTATATCTACATAGATATAGATAAGAAAATGAGGATTAGGCTCTTTTGGTGTAGAAAGATACAGGGATAGTTAGTAGAGCTACAGGGGAGTAAATATACATTTCCAGTACCAATGGCAGTATTTGTTTGATTATGTATCCAGAGCTAGAAAATAAAGACGGGGGGCCAGAACGAGAAGGTGTTTTGGGGGTAGTATCGAGAGGATATATGGACCAAGACAGGAAAGAATCAAGCAGGACACATTTCTGGAAGAGAAATTTTGAAGTACTCTAGCTCATGCTTTCTGGTTCAGGTAGAAGGCATCACGTGAGAAAATATCTGGCGATTAAATGATAGTATATGAAATACTAGAACCTCAGAAAGTTAACAGATCCAAAGCAGGAGTCCCATGAGGAATTTTAAACAAAATATTCACCCTAATGAAATGATAGATTCTTCAGCCATGATCTCAGTGCAGGAATCATTTCGTGAATAGATATCCATAGTGTCTTTCACACAGTAGGCAGACCACTTACAAGTTACCTCAGTATTTCTTACTTGGCATATATTTTTATTAATTACACGAGTAACTGATCTTCCTTGGTATAGAAGAAAGGAATTATCTCTGTAATATTCTTCCAGATTGCCTTAATTTGGTCTCTGACCAAGTAGAAAAATAATTCCAATTGCCAGGTGTCAGATGTCAGAAAAGTTATTGTACACCACTTCAGTCATACCTTAGTCACATCCCTATGTGTGCTGAAGCTAATGTCTATATGCAACAAAGGGATATATTCTAGTCTGTCTCTAAACTTTCTGAGACTTTGTCTTCATTAACATTATTACCACCACCACTGTTGCCATTATTATAGTTGTCATTGTCATCACAGCAGCAGAAGTAACAGCAAAAACCATTTACATGATGTTTTAAGGTTTGCAGAGTACAGGACTTTTACAAATGTTTGGTATATGGAGATAGACACTAACTAATCAGCCCAAGTCTGCTTTCCAATTTAAAGAAGTCACTATTAATGCATAATCCTCGACTATTTCTCTTTAATTACCTCTAGGTTCTACTCACTTCTTTCAGGCTAAACAGGAAAAAAAATCTAACTGCCAAGCAGTCACTATAGTCAATACATAAAAGATATTGTTCCTGCCTTCATGAAGAGACAGACAATCACATAATTAAAGAAAAAGTCCTGGTCCTAAAATCAGAAAGATTAGATTTGAGTTCCCAGATCAAAACATATGAGATTCGTGATAGTGGAAAAATAATGCAATCTCTCCACTTTGCAGTTTCATTATCAGTAAAGTGAGGGAAGTTAAAGAACACAAGTTGTTACATGAACGTGCTATTTTGATGGCCACACATAAATAAAAAAAGAATCTTTTGTTGTGTGGTCATAAAGGGGGATTCAACAGCACCAAGTAAGTGTTCTCTCCATCCTAGGCTTCTTTACTTTGCCCTTGAGGGTAGCCAGAAGTCTTTTTTCCCCTAGGTAGATTGACACAAAAGAACCAAGAGGCAGTATGTGTTTGGAGAAAGCCAGCAACTGCTGGTAACTGAGACTTATTCATCATACACAATGACCAACGCTTCATACTCTAACTGCAATTTCCTCTACATTTTGAAGCTACTTTGCCAGCAACTGAGTAGCACGCTGGCAGCAGTGCAATTATGCATCTCTTTTTCCAGACAGATCTGTGTCTGAAGTTGTGAATTGCAAATGAGATGATAAATTCAATCAATTCCAACAAATATTTATTGCATATCATTCCCTGACATTCTCCAAGGTGCTGAAGAGAGGCAAAGGGAAGGTTTTCTGACCTTTATACCTAGGAGAATATGTTGTCTTATCATAAGTGTTGATTCTGTTGCTCACTAGAGTAAGGGGAAAAATATGTAGCCACTCCTGGTATTGTCTCTAGAGCTGTTCTCTTCCAAAGTCATTAAACTGTTTTAGGGGAAGAGGTGGATAAGTTGACAAATATGGCTTACTTTCCTATTGTTGTAGATTGCATCTTCTAGGAAATTTTAAATATCATAGGCAACATTTACCAAAGGAAAACTAATGGAATAATAATTATTATTATTATCATTTACATGAGAAAGCTGGTGGATCAGTGGATAGAGCATTGGGTCTGGAGTCAGCAAGACCTGACTTCAAATTCAGTCTCAGACACTTCCTATCTCTGCCAAAACAACACTAAACTTTGTGCTGTGTGGCTTGCAAATATTATCACATTTTGATACTCATAACAAGTCTAAGATGTAGGGATATTTTACGTGTGTGTAATTCCGTATGTAGGTATAGGTATATAATATTGTTATACCCATTCTACAGTTGTAAAAATGAGGGTGAGAGAGGTTAAGTGACTTGCCCAACATCATACAACTAGTAAGCATCTGAATCTGAACTCAGGTCTTTGTGCCATCAAGCCTAGTGTTCTATCTAATGTGTTACCCAGCTACATCTCAAAGTTTACAACTATCAATAGAAAACCTACAGCAGCAATTCCATCCCATTTCATTGCATCCAACATTTATTGATCATCCTCTGTTAACTACTGAAAGAGAAAGCTTAAATCAGAAAAAAAATCTTCTCTCATAAAGCTTGCAATACTATAGGGATGAAATACATGAACAGATTAGTATAGTATAGCATTAGTAAATCAGAGAAATTAAAGGAAAAAAGCCTTAGGTTAAGTCTCATTCATTACTGAAATGGAGGAATTGGATAATTTTTCATTCCATGTCTATCCACATATATGTATGTGTGCATGGACTTGCAATTGTAAGTATATACAAATGTGTTTAAATATGTACTCTATATGCATTTATATTATGCATATACATCCAAATTATTCACACCAACTTAAATGATATATGTGCATATACACATATGCAATGAATTATCATGCATGTTCACATGAATATATGCATATATTCAGGCACAAATATGCATATATGTGATGCACATGTATGCATCTACATGTATACAATATGTTTACATTCACCTATTAGTTTGTGCCTATAACATATGCATATAAAATATATGCATATGCACATGCTTGTTTGTATGGGTCTATATGTGTGGATATGTATGTGGTATAACTATATACAAATAATTTCCCCCTAAACTGGGCTTGTTTTGTTGGTATGTTCTGTTTGTAGTTTGCCAAATAAATCAGAAAGCACTACATACTCATAATCTTCCCAAAAACAGAAAAAAATAGTCTTTCACTTCAAGTAGTTTTCACTCTATTTGGTAGTAAAAATATGTACTTATTATGAGCAAATGCAAAATATGCAAACGGTAAATAAAATGCAATTGGGAAGAGGGAGTAGTAATTGGGGCAGGAAGGAATTCAGAATTATAACACATGTGTACAACTCAAATGATCACCTGCAAGACTATTGGAGATAATTTCCAAAATACTTGTCGGTTTCAGATGAATTAATTCTGTGTATGAGGCAAGCTTTTGTGCAATTGCTTCATGTCTGCGAAAGAATTTTTCTGCTTCCTTGTAATTCAAGGAAGTAAACTGAAATAAGCAGCCATTTACAAGCAAACACTTGTCTGCTTGTTTTCATCATATAGTCATCATATCTGTGAGGACAGAATTCATCTTCAGACTTTCCTCTGCATTCTCAAACTATTCCCTTGCTGCGTTCAAGGCATAGATTATAAGAAATCCTTGACAAAACCAGAGCATGTAACTATCAACGGTCATTTGGTCTTTAGGCAACATTGGGAAAGAGTCTAGCTGGGTCATATCTTTTTGGAGAGAACAGATAAAATCTAGCTACGACCTATTTGAGATTTGTGTTGGTTCAGAAAAGGAAGCAGATAGAATGATTTTTGTCCTTCCCTTCTGAGTTTTCCATGGTGATACTCCACTTTAACTCTATTAGACCTTGGGGATCATAGCTAAGAAAGTGTTAAAATTTTTGAAATTTAGAAAACTAGTTCAAGGACACAAAATGTAAATGAAATTCTTTCCTGGAATAATCATCTATTCCATGTAATTTGCCTTACTCTAACATCGCTAAACTGTGATGTTTATGGTGCATTTGAAAGTAGCATGTTTATCTGGATTTTATATTTCTAAACTTAGAACATGAAACATAATTCTTCCATAGGACATACATGTTCTTAAAATAGTCATTATTTCATGGTCTGTGTACAACTCCTCTCCTTATCTTGTATAATACCTTTCCATTTTTACCTATAAATATCCCACAGAAAATGTACAAAAATTCCTTGTTTGTTATTTTAGTACCTTTAGGGTTTCCTGTAGTCTGTCTATGTGTTACTTTCCGTTTTTGATATACAGTTCACCTTTTTCCTTTTTATTTGCACATTTCGTTGATATTATCATTTAATCTAATTCTTGAATTCATATTACTATCAGTAAACAGTCTAAATTTACAAAGTACCTTGAATTGATATTACTACTTATTTCTCTTTTTAATTCTGAGACTGTGCTTCATGCTTCCATGATACATTATAATATAATACCAAGAGAAAATAGTCTTATTATATAGATGGATTTTTGCAGTAGCAGACACCTCGGGATGATTGGAAATGGGGTACAATTTTACAAGCATAATCTCCTCTAAATAAATGCTACTATTCATTTCTAAGCCTAACTCATTGTCAGTGGTGTAGTGCTCATGAGTTATATTGATGGACTAATTCTACACAATCTCTGGCTGGGTGATATGGATTTTTCATCCACTTTAAATTTCCTGTATGGAGGATCAGAGAGTTCTTTTCAAGATCATGTTGTTGTTTTTGTGTTTGTCCTTTATTCTTGAAGAGGACCATGACATGAAGATGACCCCATGACTTGCAGTTGACTTTGATTTCAGTGAGGGAGTGCTATGCAAGGTCACCAAACTCACTTTCTTCTCTTGAGCAATCTGGGTCCAGTGGCCTAATATTTATCAGGCCGACTAGAGATGCCCCAGGATGCAATGTGTGACCTTGGTCCTTTCAGGATCAAGTCTTATCACATTCTCACTTTCAGTGAGATACACCCATCCAGTGATCATGAAGATTTCGTTGAAGAAGTATTATAGACTTCAAACAATTGAATTTATTCCTAATGAAGCCATGTGAAAACAGGAGCTTCCAGAGAAACTTGCCGCTAAAAGGAAACGCCACTAAAAGGAAACCTTCTGGAAATCAATTTAGATTTACATACAAAAAATTATTTATCATATATTATATCCAAAAAGTTGCTAAATAGTGCATACATACCCTTTGACCCAGATATATCATGACTGAGTTTTTACCCCAAAGAGGTCCAAGAGAGAGGAGACGACCCTATAATAAAAATATTATATCAGTAAAATATTGGCAAAACAAACAAACAAACAAAACCCCTGGAAACTAAGGGAATACTCATCATTTGAGGAACGGTTGAATTAGATGTGATATAATAAACATGATGCAATACTCTTGTTATGTAAGAAATGATGAAATAGATGCTTCAAAAAGGACACGAAAGGAGTTGTGTGAATTCATAAAAGTGAAATTATTGCTTGCCCTTCATTCTTTGAAAGGATCATGACATGCAAATGAATTGGATTTAAGTGAGGGAGGGTTGTGCAAAGTCACCAGCCTCTCTTTCTCTTCCAGAGTTATTGGGGTCTACTGTTGAAGTAAGCAGGTAAAGAAGAACAACTTGTGCTTTTTTAAAAAAATCTCAACATTATAAAATGAAAAATCTTGAAGATTCTTATAAACTGATGAAGAATGACAAAGCACCATTTGTACAATGAGCACAACGCTGCAGAAATAAATAAATTTGAAAGCTGTAAGAAAGCTTTAGGGGGCGGAGCCAAGATGGCGAAGTAGAAAGACGCACATACACATAGCTCCGAACACACAAACCACAGAACGGCTAGAGGGGACCAAGCCAGGGCGAATTCTACACCCAGAGACCACGGAGTATTGGAGCGAGGGAGATTCCTGCTCCAGAGAGACCTGCGGACCTCTCGCGGGGGGTCCTTCCCCCCGCGGACTGGGCGCCGGGACGGGGAGCGGAGTGTGGCCCTGCCGCGGCCGCGACACTGAGGGGAGGAGATCTGAGAGGGCTACGGGGACGGGATCTTCAGCGGCGGAACGGGCCCCCCCACCAACAGGTGACTGACGGGGGTGGGTGAGAGAGTCTCTTTGGCTGGTCGAGAGGGGAGTGGGGTGCTCCCAAGGCTCGGGCCCCCCCGGGAGATAGAAGCTGAGAGGCGGCTGCGGACGGGGGCTCCCCAAACGGGCAGGAGCCTGGATCCATTGTGGAAGGTCTGTGCATAAACCCCCAGAGGGAACTATGCCTGAGAGGCGGCACTGCCCCTGACGACCTGAACTTAATTCTCACACTGAATAGCAGCCCTGCCCCCGCCAAAAATCCTAAGGTGGGAAGCAGCATTTGAATCTCAGTCCACAAACGCTGGCTGGGAGGACCAGGAGGCGAGGTGGGTGTGAGGAGAACATTCAGAGGTCAGGCCACTGGTTGGAGAAAATGCCAAGAAAAGGCAAAAGAAATAAAACTATTGAAGGGTACTTTACCGGAGAAAAGACTCTTCCTCCCTTCCTTTCTGATGGGGAGGAACAATGCTTGCCATCAGGCAAAGACACAGAAATCGAGGATTCTGTGTCCCAGCCCACCCAATGGGCTCGGGCCATGGAAGAGCTCAAGAGGAATTTTGAAAATCAAGTTAGAGAGGTGGAGGAAAGACTGGGAAGGGAAATGAGAGGGATGAGGGAGAAGCATGAAAAGCAGATCAGCTCCCTGCTAAAGGAGAACCAAAAAAATCTTGAAGAAATTGGCACCTTGAGAACTAGCCTAACTCAGCTGGCAAGGGAGGTGCAAGGGGCCAATGAGGAGAAGAATGCTTTCAAAAGCAGAATTAACCAAATGGAAAAGGAGATTCAAAAGCTCACTGAAGAAAACAGATCTTTCAAAACGGGAATGGTATGGATGGAAGCTAAGGACTTTTCGAGAAAGACAGATATCTCAGAACATACCACGCAGATTCGAAAAATGGAAGATAATGTGAAATATCTTATTGGAAAAACGACTGACCTGGAAAATAGAATCAGGAGAGACAATGTAAAAATTCTGGGGCTACCTGAAAACCATGATCAAAAGAAGAGCCTAGACATCATCTTCCATGAAATTAACAAGGAAAACTGCCCTGAGATTCTAGAACCAGAAGGCAAAATAAATATTCAAGGAATCCGCAGAACACCGCATGAAAGTGATCCAAAAAGAGAAACTCCTATGAGCATTGTGGCCAAATTCCAGAATTCCCAGGTCAAAGAGAAAATATTGCAAGCAGCTAGAAAGAAACAGTTCAAGTACTGTGGAAAAACAATCAGGATAGCACAAGATCTGGCACCCTCTACATTGAGGGAAAAAAGGGAATGGAATAGGATATTCCAGAAGTCAAAGGAACTAGGACTGAAGCCAAGAATCACCTACCCAGCAAAACTGAGTATAATATTTCAGGAGAAAAAATGGTCTTTCAATGAAATAGAAGACTTTCAAATTTTCCTGATGAAAAGACCAGAGCTGGAAAGAAAATTTGACTTTCTAACACAAGAATAAAGAGAACCATGAAAAGGCGAACAGCAAAGAGAAATCATAAGGGACTTACTAAAGTTGAACTGTTTACATTCCTACATGGAAAGACAATATTTATAACTCTTGAAACATTTCAGTATCTGGGCACTGGGTGGGAGTACACACACACACACATGCACACACGCACACATACATAGAGACAGAGTGCACAGAGTGAATTGAAGAGGATGGGATCATATATTAAAAAAAAATGAAATCAAGCAGTGAGAGAGAAATATTGGGAGGAGAAAGGGAGAAGTTATATGGGGCAAATTATCTCTTATACAAGAGGCAAGCAAAAGACTTATTAGTGGTGGGATAAAAAGGGGAGGCAAGAGAAAAACATGAGGTCTACTCTCATCACATTCCACTAAAGGAAAGAATATAATGCACACTCATTTTGATAGGAAAACCTATCTCATAATACAGGAGAGTGGGGGACAGGGGCACAAGCAGGGTGTGGGGGGTAGGATGTAGGGGAGGGCATGGGGAGGGGAATGCCATACGAGGTCAACACTCATGGGGAGGGAAAGGACCATAAGAAAATAGAAGTAAAGGGGGACAGGATAGGATGGAGGGAAATATAATTAGTCCTATACAACACAACTAGTATGGAAATCATTTGCAAAACTAAACAGATATGGCCTATATTGAATTGCCTGTCTTTCAAGGAGAAGGGGTGGAGAGGGAGGGAGCTAAGGAGGTTAGAACTCAAAGTGTTAGGACCAAATGTAATGTTCTTACCACTGGGTAACAAGAAATACAGGTTAAGGGGTCAAGAAAGCTATCTGGTCCTACAGGACAAAAGAGAAGACGGAGACAAGGGCAGGGAAGGAGGATAGAGGGGAGAGCAGATAGGTCACAGGGGCAATTAGAAAGCTCGGGTTTGGGGGGGGGGAGGGGATAAAAGGGGAGAAAATTTGTAACCCAAAATTGTGTGAAAATAAATGTTAAAAATTAATTAAAAAAAAGAAAGCTTTACGTTTTATATCTCCAATGATTAGCAGAACGCTTGTCATATTGTAAAAGCTTACCAATCTCATTCCTTTTTACAATTTTTTGACTTTAACGTTTGAACTTCTCATGAAATAAAAAAGAAAATACACAAAGAACAAAACTAAATCTAATATTAAATCATTTGTTTGTAATACGAAAATTATATTCTAATGTAAAATTTAATGTAAATAAAATTATAATAAAAAGTAGAACACCTATGCTTCAACAGCAGTCTAACTCATGGGCACTTAGGTGGCAGAATGGAAAGAGTACAGTACCTTGAGTCAGAGAGACTGAATTCAAACCTCACTTCAGGTACTTACTAATTCTGTGACCTTGGACAAATAATTTAACCTTGTTTGCCTTGGTTTCCTCATCTACAAAACGAGCTACAGAGATGGTCAAGCCACATCAGTATCTCATCCATGAAAACTGCAAATCAAGCTGTCAAGAGTTAGACTCAGCTGAACAATGACAATGACATTTTAAGCCAGAACCAAAAGTGTGACAAGTTCACTAAAAATCACCCCTTTGACTTATTTTTTAATGGATTTAATTTTTTTTTAACTTATGGAATAAGACAGGAATTTCTGGAACATAGTGTAATAATTATGAGATTGATATTATCTTTGACTTGTAACAGCTATGTAGGCTGATCGCAGGATCTGTCTGAAAACGGGTTCCTTTGTGTTTCTCTTAGGGGAACAAAAAATACTTTCCTCTTCTCTCCTCAGTGGCATCTTCAAAAAGTGGCTACATCATCAGCGTAATTACTTCCCTTAGTTTTTCTCCCTCTTATTGTCCATGTCCAAGAGTAAATCTAAGTTGACCTCACTGAATTCTGAGATCATCAGTTTTTGGTTTTCCACGATAAATGCTTCTTGAAGCTTAGAGTCACTAAATATCAAAGAATTCTTTGAAAACTTTGCTTTCTGCTCCAAGAGTCTCAGGGCCACTTTAAATGAAATGTGATACATTTTGGACTGGGGGCTATGACAGGAGCAGGGCCATCTCAGTCTCTGGGAAAGTATTCTCAGAATATGAGTCTGAGTCCCACTAGAATCTTCCCTGACCAGGCGCTGACTCAAAGAAAGCTATCCAGTGTTTTGTTATTCTTGCTTTAGGTCCAAGGAGAAGTGTATTGTCAGGAAAACTATATGAAAAGTAATATTTTCACTCTGTGACTCTATGAAGTTGCTTTTCTAGAAATCAATAAAGAAGATCATGGAACTCCCAGTTCTACTGATTTTTTTTCAAAAATGAATGAGCTCTAGTTGGTGCTTACATTGAGACAATTTTTTTTGTATAAATCAATGCAGTTTGTATTTGGGTATAAACTTAAGAATTAACAAAACACTCAGGATTATTAATACTAAAAATTGCATCCAACCTCTGCAAATATTTGAACCAGTATGTATGAGCAAAAAGCAATTCTGGCTTTTTATAGATCACAAAATTTATCACTTTCTATGGCAAAGTAATGAAGTCCAGTCAGATTTAAGGGCGTCTTCAAACACATCATGTGACTATGTATGTACAAATTCTAAATTATTTAATTGGCTTTCTGGTGCATGTCAACCTCTTGTGGCAAGTGTGGGTCTTCCTTTTATTTTCCCCGAGACCTGATCACTCCTGCAGAAATCGATTTTTAAGACCCTTGACTTTCATATATCAACAGTAAGACACCAAGAGGCAGAAAGATAACACTGTCTGCAACTCTGAAATTCTGTGTTCTACTTAACCTTACTCTCACATTCCCTTTAATTTAGTACTCATATAAGAAAAGCAAATGGCTAACTATCCTCAAGTTTATATATATATATACATATATATATGTGTGTGTGTGTGTGTGTGTGTATACATATATATATGTATGTATGTATCCTTATGTTATAAGAAGTCAATAAAGGAAAGATGTTTTTTTTTAAACCGTATTTATAAATTGCCTTCCATATGTAGTTGCTAGCCATACAAATACAAAAATAAGACACTACCTAACCTCAAAAAGATTACAATATCAAAGTAAAAATGGCATAAGAAAGGATTCATTATTCAGGGAAAGGATCTTTGGTTTGAAAAATCATTGAGAAAGGAGGCATAGAGTAGTTTATACTTTTGTCCTATCTTGCTGTTTTGGTAGCACTACTTAAATTAATATTCCTAGAACAATTGTGTAAAAAGGACGTTGCTCATTTCTGGGAGCAGGGGGTGGTACATGATAACAAAGCTTATAGTAAGATGTCAAGGTATCGCCTGATTTCCCCATATATGGCTAAATGGGGTGTGATGCTAGCTAAATATAGTGAGCTATGTGACGTCACATAAGAGATTAAGAACTACCTTTCTACAATCCTCTTTGGTCAGGTCTAACAAAGCACTGTTATAACCTAACCTGTTAATCATCTCAATTGCCTTATTAATTCTAAAAGTGTTGCTATTGTCATTGTTTTAACATATCTTTTGGGAGAAAGAAGAGGATAATAGTATCATTTGTTCTTTTGTCTTAGCTTCATCAAAACCATCATTTTAACCCTGATGATTCATGCCTTGAAATTTAAGGCTTGATTCCAGACTTTTGCACAGTCTTAAATATTATCTAAGGAGTGAAAGGTTTCTCTAGGACTCATGGTACAGTGAACTAAACAATTTGCTGCCTTTAGCTATGCTCAAAGATTTCAGACATCTGGGAGAATGACCTTGTCCAGCCAGTTCTGAGACTGCATTGCCAATATCTCCTTGCCAATATCTCCCAGGAAAGACAGGAAGATGAATAAATAAATGCCTTTATTCAATGCTTTTGAATTTGGAAAGCACTCCTACATAAAGAATTTCTTTTCATTTTCATAGTAATTCTGTGAGACAAGGCAGTACAAATAAGTGAGTCAGCATGGAAAGCAAGGCTTTGGAAGCAGAGGACTTCTTTTCAGATAGTGAATAAGATGATAAGCAGATGGATGAACAGAGTACTGAACCTGGAACTGGGAAGACCTGAGTTCAAAGACAGCCCCAGACACTTAGCTATTCTCAGAAATACAATAATTCAAGAAAATCAGAAGGGCTAATGATGAAGCATGCTATCCACCTCTAGAGAAAGAACTGACATTGTCTGAATACAAACTGAAGAATGTTATTTTTCACTTTCTTTCATTTCTTTCTTTTACTAGAGTTTTATACAAAATGACTAATGTAGAGATGTTTTGGATAATTGGACATACATAACTTGTAACTGCTTACTGTCTCAGGGTAAGGAAGGAGGAGGGAGTGATCAAATTTGGAACTCAAAACTTTAAATAAAAATATTCTTAAAACTGGAAAACATTATATGCGTGTGTGTATGCATACATACATTGCTATCACAGTGTGATAAAATAATATAGCCTTAAAAAAAGAATAGCAAGTTGTGCATGGTGGATTTGTGGTTTCATGTGAAATCATTTATGCATTGTGCTATGTTATGGGAGTGCTTGTTTTCTTCCTTGAATTAAGAATAATAATAATAAAAATAAAAACATTAACCCAGGATTTCTCTTACCTGGAGCCCTGATCCCCATAACAGAATCTTTACATAGAATTTATAATAGCAACTAATTAAAAAGGATCAAATGTGATATTTGTAAAACAACTCAGTTTCAGGCACAAAGTAGGTGTTTACAGAAATTTTTATTACTTTCCTTTCCACTTATGAATCCATCCCTAGAACTCAATTTTTTAATCTATAAAGTAAGGATAAATGAAATCTTTTCAGTTCCCCTCTACAAGCCCTTCACACATGTTATCCAACTGCTATATGCACACCTTTTTCTGATGCTAGATAGCTTACGCTTTCAGAGGAGAGGTTAGAAGCAAGGGCTAAGCTGAGCAGTTGGTTCATGGGCAAAAATGACACTAACTAGTTTGCATGATCATCACTAAACATTTCCTTCTTTGCGCCCATATGTGCACAATAGGCCATTACTCTGGGTCTTAGCTGCAGGCCATGCAATCTGCTGGTGGGAAGAATCTCAGCAGTATAAAGGTCAAACATGGTAGATGGCAATGGGGCCAGAAGCAATGCTTCCCTGCAGGCAATGTCTGCCACTCAAAGCAGGCTCCTAGAAAGCTTGTAAATACATGATTTCCTCTTTTATCCTAAGGTAGTTTATTTCTCACGGAATAAGTCTGCTTGTTTGTTTTCATTGCTTCTGCTACACTTGGTGAATTGCACGTGCGCACGCGCGCGCATGTCTGTGTGTGTGTGTGTGTGTGTGTGTGTGTGTGTGTGTGTTTAAACACATAGAAACTCATCCTGAGTAATTCAAGTTCAATTCACTTTCCAAAACACTTTGGTACAGCAGTCAGAGGGATTTTTTTTTCAGGGCTGAAAGAAATCTTAGAAATAACCTTGTGCAATCACCTCTTTTCATATATGAGGAAAGTGAGGCACAGAGTGAAATGAGCGAATGAAAATTAAATGAAAATAAAATGAAAAAGAATTTATTAAGAGACTGTGATATGTCAGTGTTGATGATACAAATATAAAAGGGAGAAAGTCCCTGCCCTCAAGGAATTTATAATCTAAAGAAGGAGACAAAATATATAGGGTAGTCACGACCATGGTAAATAGTTTTGATCTGGGAAATCATAGGGATTGTGGGTGGAACCACAGGGCAGTCAATTGTCACACTGTAATCATAATTTAAAATGGAAAGATCTTTCTCATTCATTATTAGGCCTATGTGACCTGCCTGGGTCACATGGAAGTCTGAGTCACATGGAGCTTGTGGTGGGAGGAGTTTGCTGAATAGGTGGAACTAGAAGTTTAGAAGAGAAAAAAGGTAGAGCTAGAGCAGAGCTGAGAGGATGTTCGTTTTGAGAGCAGTCAGAGTTAAGAAGGATGCATTTGAGCAAGCTACTGGCCAGTATGAGTGAAAGGGCTTGTTTGTGATTTTATTTAAGGTAGGCTTCTTGTGATTTATTTAATGGAGCTGGTTGTGGGAAGGTTAGCAGGGGAAGGCTTTGGGATGGTGTTGTTCTCTGTGTTTTTATTGTATATAGATTTTTGTTTCTTCAATTGATTTGGCTTTCTGTTGTCTGAATAAATGTTTTGGTTCTGCCTTCCATGTGGAGAGTCTGTGGTATTTTGCAATTCAGAATTACACTGGGACCTTCATAACCACAGTAGGTGCTGTGAATATCACATTGGGGCTACACATACCCTTTCCAAAAATAGTGTTAGAACTGACTTTATTACTGCTCCTAGAATAAGAAGTGGAAAGCGGAAAACAGTCGGGGGCGGAGCCAAGATGGGGGAATGAAAGCAACGACTCACCTAAGCTCCTGGACAAACTCCTCTGGATATCTCTGAAAGGAGAATCTGACCAGACTTTGGAGGTGTAGAATCCAGTGGGTGACAGACTTTGACAGATTCAGAGCCCAGGTTGAACTGGAAGGTCCACGGGAAGGATCAGTTCCGCGGGGGTCAGCCTCCAGCGCACAGCCCAGCGTGGTCAGCGCAGCAGGGCAGAAGGGACCTGAGAAGCCCGAGAGTGGCGGGCGAAACCAGCGGAGCAGGAGACCAGCCAAACCGAGCTGGTGAGAGCCTCTGAGTGCCAGATATCAGCGCAGCAGCCCTTGAAACTTTCAGCCTGAAGACTAAACTTCGGTAAGTCACCTACTTGAACTTCCGGGAGCCAGGATGGCGGAGTGATCAGTAAATGCTCTCTCCTCCCCCCTGATGACTGTGATAGAACCATAAAATATTTCCCCAGATAAATCCTGAATCAGCGGGAACGGCAGAAGGGGGCAAATAGTCTCATAACACCAGAGGCTAGAAAAATAGCAAAGGGGGATTCTTCCTACTGTGGCGGAGGCGATCTGGAAGGACAGACGACCCAGGGCAGAGAAAATTCGCACTGAGACCCAGGCAAACCTCAGCGCTGGGAGACGAGCCCCAGGAGGGGAGAGAACATGCATTAGCTTCTAGGCGTGCCCCAGCCCTCCAGGGGAAAAGGGAAGACAATAGGGAAGCTGGGATGACCATCCCCTGACCTTGCCTTTGCCTCAGGTCAGCTGAGGAGATCTCCTGAGGCCAGACCACCCCTCCCACACACCTAACAAGCTAACCCAAGGGTTGATCTGGGAAACAAAAAACAAAAGCCTGCTTTTAGCCTAGACACACATCAGCTCAACTTAAAGATCTGTACCTTCTGACTGAAAGAACCAGAAGCTACAACACTCGGCCAACATCATGAATCGGAAAAAGCAGAAGAAAAGTGAAAAAAACCATAGAATCTTTCTATGGGGATAAGGACCAAAACACAAACACCAAAGAGGTCAGAGCTGAGACTGTACTTCCATCTGAAACCTCAGAAGGGACTATGAATTTCTTGCAAGCACAACTAGATTACCTGGAAAAGCTGAAGAAGGAAATAAAAGAAAAACTGGCCAATGATTTTAAAATTATAAAAAAAGAATTCACTGATGAGAACATCACTCTGAAAAGGAAAATTAAACAAATGGAAAAGGAAGTTCAAAAATTAACAGGAGAGAATAATTCCCTAAAAGGAAGAGTTAATCAAACGGAAAAGGAAACCCAAAACCTAATTGGGAAAATTGATCAGATGGAAAAGGAAACCCAAAACCTAACTGGGAAAATTGGTCGAATGGAAAAAGAAGTACAAAAATTAAATGGAGAAAATAGCTCCTTAAAGGGAAAAATTGGTCAGATGGAATAGGAGATGCAAAAGCTAACTGAAGAAAACACTACGATGAAGATTAGAATTGGGCAAGTAGAAACTAATGACTCAATGAGGCAACAATAATCTGTCAAACAAAATCTAAAGAATGAAAAGAGAGAAGAAAATGTAAAATATTTAATTGGAAAAACAACTGACCTGGAAAATAGATCCAGGAGAGAAAATTTCAGAATTATTGGCCTGCCAGAAACCCATGATGAAGAAAAGAGTCTGGACAATATCTTCCATGAAATCATCAAGGAAAACTGCCCAGAAGTACTAGACTCAGGGGGCAAAATAGTCATCGAAAGAATCCACTGTTCCCCTCCCGAAAGGGACCCCAAACTCAAAACCCCAAGAAATATCTTTGTCAAATTCCAGAGCTATCAAGTGAAGGACAAAATACTACAAGCAGCCAGAAAGAAACAATTCAAATATCAAGGACACACAGTCAGGATCACACAGGACCTTGCAGCTTCTACATTAAAAGATCAAAAGAATTGGAACCCAGTATTATGTAAGGCAAAGGAGTTGGGACTTCAACCCAGCAAAGTTCAGCATAACATTTCAGGCAAGGAGAAAGTCATTCAACGAAATAAGGGATTTCCAGAGCTTCCTGACCAAAACACCAGAACTCAATAGACAATTTGATCTTCAAATGCAGGTCTCCAGAGAATCATAAAAAGGTAAACAGAGGGGAAAAAACAAAAACAAAAACTTGCTACTCAATTAGGGCAAACTGTTTACCTCCCTATAAGGGAAGATGATACCTGTTAATCTTGAGAACTATGCAGCTATTATGACAAAAGGGATATATGTAGAGGGAACGGGCATAAAGTAAATGATGTCATGTCAAAAATAAGATTTAAGTATGAGAAGGGATTGTAATAGGAGGTGTGAAAAGGGGGAAGCAGAAAATGGCAAATTATATCACAGGAAGAAGTACAAAACTATAGTAGAGGGAAGGAGGGGAGGGAGATGAGCATTGTTTGAGAGGTACTCTCATCTGATTTGTTCAAAGGAGGGAACAAAAATCTTAAGTAGATAATCCTAACTAGCTCTATAGGTAGTAGGAGGGGAAGGGGGACGAAAGGGGAGGGTGGCTAAAAGGGAGGAAAGAAGCAACAAGAGTAAGGGGAGTAAAAGGGAGGGGGGCTAAAAGAAGGAGGGGAAGGCTGCAGGAGGAGGGGGAGAAAAGTGAATACTACTGAGGAGGGGAAGGGAGACAGGAAAGCTAAAAGCACAAATGGTGGGAAAGAGGTTGGAGAGAAATACACAGATTGTAATCATAACTGTGAATGTGAATGGAATGAACTCTCCTATAAAACGGAGAAGGATAGCAGAATGGATTAAAAGCCATAATCCAACAATATGCTGCTTACAAGAAACACATTTGAAACGGGGGGATACACATAGGATAAAGGTCAAAGGATGGAGCAGAATATATTGTGCTTCAGCTTATGTAAGAAAGGCAGGAGTAGCAATCCTAATCTCAAACAAAGCGAAAGCAGAAAAAGATCTAATCAAAAGAGATAAGGATGGAAACTATATCGTGCTAAAAGGAACCATAGACAATGAAGCAATATCATTACTAAACATGTATGCTCCAAGTGGTATAGCATCCACATTCGTAGAGGAGAGGTTGGGGGAGTTGAAGGAAGAAATTGATAGCAAAACCATACTAGTGGGGGCCCTCAACCTCCCCCTCTCTGAACTCGATAAATCCAACCTCAAAATAAACAAGAAAGAGGTTAAGGAGATAAATAAAACTCTGGATAAGGTAGATATGATAGATCTTTGGAGAAAATTAAATGGGAATAGAAAGGAATATACCTTTTTCTCAGCAGTACATGGAACATTTGAAAAAATTGACCATGTACTAGGACATAAAAATCTCACAATCCAGTGCAGAAAGGTAGAGATAATCAATGCATCCTTTTCAGATCATAATGCACTAAAAATTACATGTAATAAAAGGCCATGGAAAGAGAAATCAATAATCAATTGGAAACTAAATAACCTAATTCTAAAGAAGGGTTGGGTTAAAGAAGAAATCATAGAAACAATCAACCATTTCATTCAAGAGAATGACAATAGTGAGACAACATAACAAAACTTATGGGATACTGCAAAAGCAGTTATTAGGGGAAGTTTTATATCTTTGAATGCTTACATAAATAAAATAGAGAAAGAGGAGATCAATGACTTAGGCTTGCAGTTGAGAAAGCTAGAAAAAGAACAAATTGAAAATCCCCAAGTAAATACCAAATTAGAAATACTGAAAACCAAAGGAGAGATTAATAAAATTGAAATTAAGAAAACTATTGAATTAATAAATAAAAACAATAGTTGTTTTTATGAAAAAACTAATAAAATTGATAAAACTTTGGTCAATCTGATTAAAAAAAAGAAAGAAGAAAATCAAATTACTAATATTAAAAATGAAAGGGGTGAACTCACCTCCAATGAGGAGGAAATTAAAACAATAATTAGAAACTACTTTGCTCAACTTCATGCCCACAAATTCGATAATCTAAACGAGATGGATGAATATTTTAAAAAATACAAATTGCCCAGATTAACAGAAGAGGAAGTTGAATACTTAAACAACCCCATCTCAGAAAAAGAAATTGAACAAGCCATCAATGAACTCTCTAGGAAAAATCTCCAGGGCCGGATGGATTCACAATTGAATTCTATCAAACATTTAAAGAACAGTTAATTCCAATACTATATAGACTATTTTTGAAAATTGGGGAAGAAGGAGTCCTCCCAAATTCTTTCTATGATACAAATATGGTTTTGATACCGAAACCAGGAAGAGACAAAACAGAGAAAGAAAATTATAGACCAATTTCCCTAATTAATATAGATGCAAAAATTTTAAATAAGATTTTAGCAAAACGAATACAGCATCTTATCACGAGATTAATACATTATGATCAGGTAGGATTCATACCAGGATTACAGGGCTGGTTCAATATTAGGAAAACTATTAGCATTATCAATCACATCAACAACAAAGCTAACAAAAACCACATGATTATCTCAATAGATGCAGAAAAAGCTTTTGACAAAATACAACACCCATTCCTACTAAAAACACTGGAGAACGTAGGAATAAAGGGAACTTTCCATAAAATAATAAGCAGTATCTATCTAAAACCTTCAGCAAGCATTATATGCAATGGGGATAAGCTAGATGCATTCCCAATAAGATCAGGGGTGAAACAAGGTTGTCCATTATCACCACTATTATTCAGTATGGTACTAGAAATGTTAGCTGTAGCAATTAGAAAAGATAAAGATATTCAAGGAATAAGAATAGCTAAAGAAGAAACTAAGTTATCACTCTTTGCAGATGATATGATGGTCTACCTAGAGAATCCCAGAGATTCAAGTAAAAAATTACTTGAATTAATAAACAACTTTGGCAAAGTTTCAGGTTACAAAATAAACCCACACAAATATTCTGTGTTCCTATATATTAGCAACAAAGTCCAACAGCAAGAGATAGAAAGAGAAATCCCATTTAAAGCTAGGGTAGACAGTATAAAATACTTAGGAGTCTACCGGCCAAAACAAACCCAGGGATTATATGAACACAATTACAAGACACTTTTTGCACAAATAAAGTCAGATTTAAGTAAGTGGAAAAACATTAGTTGCTCATGGGTAGGCTGTGCTAATATAATAAAAATGACAATTCTACCTAAATTAATATACTTATTTAGTGCCATACCAATTAAACTATCAGACAATTACTTTCTAGAGCTGGATAAAATCATATCAAAATTCATCTGGAAAAACAAAAGGTCCAGTATATCAAAGGGACTAATGAAAAGAAATGCTTGGGAAGGTGGCCTAGCGCTACCAGACCTCAAACTGTACTATAAAGCAGCAATTTTCAAAACCACTTGGTATTGGCTAAGAAACAGAGAGGTAGACAAGTGGAATAGACTTGGCACTCAAGATGCAGTAGGCAAGGAATATAGCAACCTTCTGTTTGATAAACCCAAAGACCCCAGCTTCTGGGATAAGAACTCATTGTTTGAAAAAAATTGCTGGGAAAACTGGATAACAGTGTGGCGGAAATTAGGCATAGACCCATACCTGACACCTTACACAAGAATAAAGTCCAAATGGGTATATGATTTAGGTATAAAGATTGATACCATGAATAAACTGGAGAAGCAAGGAATAGAGTATTTATCAGATCTATGGAGAAGGGAAGAATTCTTTACTAATGGAGAGATAGAAAGCATTATGAAATGCAAAATGGATAACTTTGATTACATTAAACTGAGAAGTTTTTGCACAACCAAACCCAATGCAACCAAAATCCGGAGGGATGTAGTAAATTGGGAAAGAATTTTTACAGCTAAGCTCGGGGATAAAGGCCTCATTTCTAGAATATATAGAGAACTTTCTCAAATGTATAATCATACAAGTCATTCCCCAATTGATAAATGGTCAAAGGATATAAAGAGACAATTTTCAGAGGAAGAAATTAAAGGTATCTATAATCATATGAAAAAACGCTCTAAATCACTATCGATTAGAGATATGCAAATCAAAACAACTCTGAGGTACCACATCACACCTATAGGATTGGCAAACATGACAGAACAAGAAAATGATAAATGCTGGAGAGGATGTGGGAGAGTTGGAACACTAATTCATTGTTGGTGGAGCTGCGAGCGCATCCAGCCATTCTGGAGAGCAATTTGGAACTACGCCCAAAGGGCTACAAAAATGTGCATACCCTTTGACCCAGCAATATCGCTACTAGGACTATATCCCCAAGAGATCATAAAAATGGGAAAGGGTCCCACATGTACAAAAATATTTATAGCAGCACTCTATGTAGTTGCCAAAAACTGGAAGTCAAGGGGATGTCCATCAATTGGGGAATGGCTGAATAAATTATGGTATATGAATGTAATGGAGTACTATTGTGCCATAAGAAATGATGAACAAGAAGACTTCAGAGAGGCCTGGAAGGACTTATATGACCTGATGCTGAGTGAAAGGAGCAGAACCAGGAGAACTTTGTACACAGCAACGACCACAGTGTGCGAGAGTTTTTTCTGGTTGACCTGAAATTTTGTAATAACGCAAAAGCTTCTTATAAAGAAAAAAATATCCCAAAGGTGGTTCTCAAGGCAAAATGCCTTCCACACTCAGAGAAAGAAATATGGAAGTCACTCACAAAATGTAGCAGATCATGTTTGTATACGTGTATGTGTTTGTGTATCATGTTCTGATTTATTATACGATTTCTTTCATTTATTTTAGTCTGACTACATAGCATGACTGGAGTGAAAATATACTCAATAGGAAAGTATATGTAGAATCTATACAGAATTGTATGCAGTCGTGGGGAGGGAGGGGGGTAATGGGGGGCAGGTGAGGGGGGATAAAATCTCAATTGTATGGCAGTGATTGTTAAACATTAAAAAATAATAATAAAAAAAATAAAATAAAAAAAATAAAAAAATAAAACAGTCCCTGCTCACAAGGTGTTTACATTTTATTAGGGGAAACAAGACATACACATTTTAAGTGTATACAAATAGATACATACATAGACACATTTTAAGTATATACAAATATATAAATGCATAGATAGATAAAGTGATGTCCCTAAGATATAAGTGTGTAAATATATCTTTATCTATATCTATATATCTCTTAGGGAAATAATTTCACCTCTGAGACGCAGTCTCTTCTTCTATAAAGAGGTAGTTGGGTTCAGTGACCCATCTACTTCTTTCCAGCTTTAGACCTATGATCTGATAAAGCTGTGAAATTGACCTGGAATCAAAGGATCACAGAGTTAGAGTTCCAGAGACCTTTGATATCATTTGGTCCAAGACCATCATTTCAGCAATGTGGACCATAACTCATCCATGCCTACCTGTACTCATTTCATGGATAATATAGATATACGTGGGTTATTTCCTCTGTTTAGAATGTAAAGTCCTTAAGGGCAGGGACTCACTCATTTTTGTTTTTGTATGTCTAGCCATAGAGGCAACGTCTGGCAGAAGGAACTTAATAAATGCTTGTTGACCTTCAAAAAAAAAAAAAAAGAAGTGGAAAGTGGATAGGAAAGGGAGGATGTGTGCATAATAGGGCTAAGGCTGAGATACCTGATTAGGCCTTAATTTCCAGAAAGCTTATTAAATGACATGTAAAGTATGGCATGAGGATGGTTGTACATAACAGCACTAGGTGAGTTTGTATTCACTCACATAACAATCAGACTTCCAGGCTTTTGCACAGTCTTAAATATTATCTAAGAAGTGAAAGGCTTCTCTAGGACTCATGGTACAGTGAACTAAACAATTTGCTGCCTTTAGCTATGCTCAAAGATTTCAGACATCTGGGAGAATGACCTTGCCCAGCTAGTTCTGAGACTGCATATATAACCAGGTAGCACCACAGCAAAGTTCCAAGAATATTCAAAGTATAATAGATATGGGAATGGACTAGAAGTCAGAAAGATTTCTGTGTAAATATGAATTCTGACATTTTAATAAATTATGCCACCATGGTCAGGTCTCATAAGTTCTCTAAGCCTCAGCAGTAAAATGTAGTTATTAATACCCATTCGACCCTCTCACAGATTTTGTGTCAGTCTCAAATTAGGTATCCTGTGTGAAGTCTTTGTAAACCATAAATTATCATATGAATGTGACACATTGTTAATGTAATGATTATTAATATTATTGTAAATCCCACTACCAATGACTGGGTCTGAGGGCTACCTTAGGAATCAATTGTACCCAGTTTCTGACCACCAAGACATCACTTTTTATGGTTATAGAGCTCTCAGAACTTCATCTTATGTTTGTCCTTAATTCTCAAAGAAGACCATGACATTAGGGAGATGATGACATGACTTGCAGTTGACTTTGATTTAAGTGACAGAAGGTTGTGCAAGGTCACCAGTCTCACTTTTTCCTCCAGAGCCATCTGAGTCCAGTGGCCAGCTACTCATCAGGACATCTGGGGATGACCCAGGATGCAACAGGAGACTCTGGGTTTTACTTTGGGTTTACTGGCTAGATTTTATTTTTCTCAAACACCAAGCCTTAAGGTCAATTCATTCTGGAGCTCATACATTGGACAATATGTCCCTGCTCTCCTAGCACAGAATGAATGTAAATACTAAAGAGTAGCTGTTTCTCTTTTGGCCTGCAACCCTGAGGGTCTTCCTCTCCCAGATTGATTTTTTTTTTTTTATTCAAGGAACCATCCCTTGAATAACTTCTTAAGGAGACCTATTCACTGAATGGGTATTATCTCACTCAAATTGAGAAGTTCAGGATAACTAATGAATAGTTTTCTAGAGTTGTCATAAAGTTATATTCTTAGACTACTTTTCATTTAAATGTCAGAGTATTGCTATAACAATAGAATCTATTACTTTACTTCTGTTTCTATGCTTTGAGGAGGAAGGGGAAAACATTTCCACAATGCTCATGTCCAGGAAGTTTTGAACTTGCTTCCATATTGTGACTAATATAGAAATAGAGAACAACAATATTGGACTATTGATTGATACTTTACCATTTGGAAAGACAAGGAAGTGCCTATTTCTAGTTTTTTTTTCATTTTGTTTTCTTTCCTTATTCTAGACTGGTCTGTAATAACACGTTTATTTGAACATGTGACAAATTGCCTAAAAATCTGAGAACTTTCACAGTGATTCCACTTCACTCAGTTACCTTGAGTTCAATGAATTTTTCTAAATTAATATGTATTAAGTCCCTTGTGTGAGAAGGTTTGCTCTTCTGGGTTCTCAAATATGCAGTAACTGCTCAATTTCAAGAACCACGTAAATTATTGATAATGTACTTTTAGTCATGAGCCCAGTTCACTCAAACATTGTGGGCAGAGTTACATGGGAATCTGACCTTCAAATCTAACAAATATAGAGTTAAGTTTACTGATTTCTTCTAATTTCCTATTAAGAAAATCAACTCATCATTTAAGGATTGTGTAAGGCTCAATATGATTGCTTCTGGAAATATGTAAACAGACCCAGCAGTCTAAATGTAAAGTGGATTTTGAAAGAATAGAAGCCCCTCACAATGTCAGGCAGTAAAAACCAGTTTTTCTCTGATAGCGATGCAAAGACTATTAGGAACTTATAGTCTTGGTCAGTGGAATTTTTATAGAGATATATAAACATAGAGCTAGATGAGATACCAAAGGCCACTAAAGGCCACAACCTCATTACTTCACAGACTATGAATCTGAAGCCCCAGTAATCAATCCACAAAAAGTGAAAAGCAAGTAGCATTATAACCTGCTGTCATTTGAAAAAAAAATTTCTTCAGTCTTTCTGATGGGTTTAGATTGATGGGCATGAGCTTTTATTTGAACTGGAGGGTTTCCAAGTTTTCATGATCCATAATTCATGATTCCAAGGTTTCAAGATTTATGATTGAAATTTTCATGATTTTGCATTTTCCAAGGAGTGAGCTTAGCCTGCGTGCATGTAACACATAGAAGAATTGTCTTACTGAAGTAAAAATCTTAAAAACATTCATAAGACAAATTTAATTATAATAGCATAAACAAGCTGAATTTTAATATTGACTAAATTAGACACATTTTAGAGAGAATTTTTTAAAAAAAATTATCTGACTCATATCATCATATATCAGCCAGATTCTCCAGGGAAGTTATGTTTTAGATATAAAGGAAACAAGAACAGCCAAAAAACATTCCAAGGATTTGAAAAAAGAAAAGCATAGCTAGAAGCTACCTGGTAATACCTAATCCTCTCTATGAGACACAGTGTCACTTATGATGGTATTTTTCTTTATTTATCTCTTTAAATCTATTAGACATCTCTTTTAAAGGAAAAAAAAAATTATATCACCCAAATCCCCTTTCTCATTGGTGGCAGGCAACTGGTTTTATTTTTGACAAGTCAAAGAGCAATAGAATAAAGAGGTTCACTTCGCATGATAACAGTGATGTACTTACTCACCTTTTAGCTTAACATTTAGATACATTTTAGTGCAAATAATACATCCCATGAAAAGGAGGAAAAAAACATAAAATAAGATACATTTGAAGCTCTTTGTGAAAGGGAGCAATGGTCTGAGGAAGAAGGAAGTGTTATTCTCCAAGAAATGTTACAGAAGAACCATAGAATCTGTCAATCAATAAGGACCACCAGAAGCAAAGAATAACAGGGATTGGTATATCTCTGCTTATAGGTCCAAAGGCAGGTATTTGTTAACACGATAACAATAGAGATATCTGTTGTCTTCCCAAGGCATGTGCCCAACTTATTTCAAGGAATATTTCCAAAAGTTATCAAAAAAGATGACAAATATGCATTTGGTGTAAGTTGCATGAGCATAATTTGTATTGTCAAAAATGATTGTGAAAAATTATCAGAGAATATTAAATCTTGATAAAACATTGGTCCATTGGGTGCACAAGTTCCCTCACTATTCCCTTACTACTATACATTTAAAGGCAATGTTTGCAGACGGGTAAAATTTAATTGGAAATATAGAGCTAGGAAAGAAATTGATGCATGAGAAGTAAAATTGTACTTTTGGATCATGATTTAAAATATAAGGATTACAGATTCCAGGGAAAGAGGATACCTAATTAAGTTTAATAAAAAAGAAATTTGTTTGGTGTCCTACAAACATAACCAAAAGGAATTTAACTGGGGTAAAATTAAAGGAGAGAGAAAACAGCTTATATATCTACTGGATATCTACAATGAAGAAGGAATAGCTGTAGACATTCTTATAAATAAACAGAAACAAAATACAAGAAAGGAGACATTAATAAAAACCCATGACCTCAAAGTTTTCATGGAAATGCTTCAAATGTATGTGGCAAGAAAAGTAGAGCCAAGATGGAGGAGTAGAACCTCGAGCTCTTGCTGCAAAGTTCATAAAATACCTTTTAAAAGGGCTCTAAACAAATTCTAGAGTAGCAGAAGCCACAAAATGACAGTGTGAAACAGGTTTCCAGACCAAGGAAACCTGGAAGGACAATAGGAAGGGTCTAATGTATGGGACCTGGAGACTACTACAATCAAGTTTGTGTCTAGTGGACAGAGGTAGAACTGGAATAGGCTTCAGGGTGCTGAATCACCCACATCATTGGTGGTTTCCAGATTTCTTACTACACAATTGCCAAAGACACCTTCAAGGTCACTGAGAAAGCTTTCCTCTGACTGAGATGGGGGCATTGTCCGAGCCCAGACCCAGTCTCAGAGCAGCTAACAGCGGCTGCTTCTGGAACTTTCAGCCTACAGACCTTGGAGGAATTGAGCAGATGATCTGCATCTCAAGTGGTGGTCTAGGGGTAAGGAGGAGTGATGGCGTGGCACAGCCAGGGGCAGCTATGGGAAAGGAATCCTACTCCCAGTTGCAGAGCAGAAAAGAGGGACCACTGAGCTTGCCTGTACTCAGGAGAGGAGATCTTATGTGGCCAGACCACCCCTCCCGCACACTTCATTAAGCTAGATCCGGGGAAACTCCAGGGGAACTCAGAAACATTTCAACTGGCCTCTGCTTTGACACATCACACTGCTCAGTACGAGGTGAGCTATAGCTTTCTAGCCTCTAGCTGAAAGAACCAGAAGCCACAATACACAAATCCTCAAGTTCTAAACACAAGAATGGTGGGAAACAACCCCATGAGCCCCAGGAGCAGAGACCCATTTTAAAAGTCAGGAAAAGTGCTATCATCATGAGCAAGAAGAAAACCAGCAAAGATAAGACCATATAATCTTTCTATAGGGACAAGGACCAAAACACAAATACCAAAGGAGAATGTACTCCCATCTGAAAATTCAGAAGGGACTATGAACTGGTATCAAGGCCAAAGAACATTCTTGGAAGAGCTCAAAAAGGATTTTAAAAGTCAAATTAGGTAAATAGAGGAAAAATTGGTCAACGATTTTACAAATATGAACAAAGAAATGAGGGAAAAATTTAAAGGAAAAATTGAACTATGTAAAAGGAAGCACAAAACTAACTGGGAAAATTGGACAAAAGGAAAAGGAAGCACAAAAACTACCTGGAGATAATAACCCCTTAGAAGATAAAATTGCACAGATGGAAAAGGAAATGCAAAAGTTAACTGAAAAAATCAATTTGATGAAAATTAGAATCGGACAAATAGAAAGCAAAGACGTATGAGACATTAAGAATCAGTCAAAGAGAATCTAGAGAATGAAAAGACAGAATAAAATGTAAAACGTTCAATTGTAAAAACATCTGACCAGGGAAACAGACACAGGAGAGAAAATCTAAGAATTATTTTTCCACCAGAAAGTCGTGATGGAATAAAGAGCCTGGGCAATATTTTGCAAGAAATCATCAAGAAAAACTGAAAGAATCCATCATTGACCTCCTTAAAGGGATTCAAAAATAAAAACACCAAAGAATATCACTGCCAAATTCCAGAGCTATCAAGTGAAGGGGAAAATACAGCAGGCAGCCAGAAAGAAATAATTCCGTTATGGAGGAGCTAGCAGGCAGGATCGCACAAAACCTTGCAGCTTCTATGTTAAAAAATCAAAGGAATTGGAATACAATATTCTGTAAGGAAAAGGAACTGGGAATACAAGCAACCATCAATTAGCCAGCAAAGCTCAGCATAATGTTTCAGGCAAGGAAATGGACATTCAATGAAATAAGGAATTTCCAAAACATCCTAATGAAAAAGCTCCAGGTCAACTGAAATTTCAATCTCCGAACAAGACTCAAGAGGGGAAAAAAAAAAAAAAAGGTAAATAGGGGAAAAATTTTATTCAATATGGTCAAACAGTTTACATTTCTGTAAGGGAAAATTATACTTATTAATCTTGGGAAATATAGATCTATTATAATACATAAAAGGAATATACATAGGTAGAGGGAGTGAGTGTAAAGTAAATGATGTGATGACCAAAATGTGATTTCAGTGTGAGAAGGGACTGTAATTGGGGATGTGAAAAAAAGGAGGCAGAGAAAGGTAAATTACATCAAAGGAAGAAGCACAAAAATGTATTACAATAGAGAGAAAGAGATGAGGTAGATGAGTATTGTCTGAGGTTTACTCTCATCTGATTTGGTTCGAGGAGGAAACAACAAACTCAGTTCAGGATAGAAATTTAACTAGCTCTATAGGCAGTAGGAGGGGAAGGGTGAAAGAAAATGGAATGGAGATTAAAAGGGAAGAGATAAGTGAAAGGGAAAGGTAGAATAAAAGGGAAGGGGACTGAAAGAATGTAGGTAATACTGAGGGAGGCGATGGTCAAAAATTAAAACTCTTGTAGAGGGGATGGGAGAAGGGAGAACTAAAAGCATAAACGGGGGAAAGAGGGTAGTGGGAAAGACACAGATAGTAATCGTAACTGTGAATGTGAATGGGAAGAAATCTCCCATAAAACGGAGACAACAGAATGGATTAAAAACCAAAATCCAACAATATGTTGTTTATAAGAAACACATTTGAAATGGGGCGATACACACAGGGTAAGGTTCAAGGTTGGAGCAGAATACATTGTGCTTCAGCTGATGTAAAAGAAGCACGGATAGCAATCCTAATCTCAGAAAAACAAAAGCAAAAATACATATTACCAAAATAGATAAGGAAGGAAACTCTATCCTGCTAAAAGGCACTCTAAACAATGAAGCAATATTATTACTAAACATATATGCACTAAGTGGGAGAGGATCCATATTCTTATAGAAGAAGTTAAGGGAGTTATGGGAAGAAATAGAGAGCGATACTGTACTACAGGGGCACCTCAACCTCACCCTCTCTGAACTATATAAATATGACCTCAAAATGAACAAGAAGGAAGTTACGGAGGTGAACAAAACTCTGGATAAGGTAGATATGATAGATCTCTGGAGAAAAAGGGTAGGGTAATGGAAAGGGATATACCTTTTTCTCAGTAATACATGACACATATAAAAAAACTGACCATACACAGTGGCAGAAAAAAACCTCCCAATCCAGTGCAGAAAGTCAGAGATAGTCAATGCATCCTCTTCAGATTCTAATGCAATAAAAATTGTAGGTAATGAAAGGCAATGAAAAGAAACCAAAAACTAATTATTAAGTAAATAATCGAATCTTCAACAAACAATGAACAACTTCTTACAAGACAATGATTATAATGAGGCAACCTAGTAAATCTTATGGGATATTGCAAAAGTACTTCTTAGTGCAAGTTTTATATCTTTGAATGCTAACATGAATAAAATATAGAAAGAGGAAATCAATGAATTGGGCATGTAGCCAAAAGAGCTAGAAGATGAAAAACTTAATAATCTCCAAGTAATTACCAAACTCGAAATACTGAAAACCCAAGGAGAGATTAATAAAATAGCAATTAAGAAAATTATTGCACAAATTAATAAAATTAAGAATTGGTTTTATGACAAAACCAATAAAACTGATAAATCTTTCATCAATTTGATTTAGAAAAGAAAGAATAAAACCAAATTATCAATATCAAAAATGAAAACAGTGAACTAAACTCACACGAGGAGGAAATGAAAACCACAATTAGAAATTACTTTACCCAACTGTATGCCCACAAATTTCACAATCTAAATCTGATGGATGATTATTTTATATATATATATATATATATATATATATATATATATATATATATATATATATATATATATATATATATATATATATATATATATATATTACCCAAATTAACAGAAGAGGAAGTTGAGTACTTAAATAATTCCATTTCAGAAAAAGAAATTGAACAAGTCATCAGTGAACTCTCTAGCAAAAAATCTCCAGGGTCACATGAATTTATAAATGAATTCTTTCAAATATTTAATGGAGAGTTAAGTCCAATATTATATAGACTACTTGGAAAAATTAGGAAAGAAGAAATCCTACCAAATTCTCTTTATGATACAAATATGGTTTTGATACCAAAACCAGGAAGAGTCAAAATCGAGAAATAAAAGCATAGACCAATTTCTCTAATGAAAATTGATGCCAAATTTAAATAAGATATTAGCAAAAAGAGTACCTCATCTTATCATCTTATCACAAGAATAACACAATATGTTCAGGTAGGATTGATAGCAGGAATGAAAGGATGGTTCAATATCAGGAAACCTATTATCATCATTGATCATATCAACAACAAAACTAACGGAAACCACATTATTATCTCAATAGAGGCAGAAACAGCCATTGACAAAATACAACACCCATTACTATTGAAAACACTGGAGAACATAGGAATAAATAGAATTTTCCACAAAATAATAAACAGTATCTACCTAAAATCATCACCAAGCGTTATATAAAATGGCGATAAGCTAGGTGCTTTTCAAATAAGATCAGGGGTGGAACAAGTATGTCCATTGTCAACACTGTTATTCAATATGGTACTAGAAATGTTAGCTGTAGCAATAATGTAAGGGGTTTAGAACTCTGGAGTTATCCGGGTCATGGTGTCCTCTGGAGAAATCTCTTGAGACGTCATATCCTTGCATAACTTATGTGATGGGCCACCCTTATGCAATAACTGACCTTCACAATTATCTTGAGCAAGAGAAGCAACAGTCAAGCACGTAAGCTCAGCACACAATGTATATGAGCTTCTTGCATTCATGGAAGTAGAATGCTTATATATACTCTGAGCTAGCTGAGAATAAACGGAGTGCATAGCATCCTTGCTCCTGCCTCATTCATTGAAGCCTGGAAGAAAGATCTCATGCAGGCATGAGATCTTTGGGAACCCAACAAATAAGAAGAGAAAAAGAAATTGAAGGAATTAGAATAGGCAAAGAAGAAACTAAGATATCACTTTTTGCAGATGGCATGAAGATATACTTAGACAATCTCAGAGAATCAAGTAAAATAGTGCTTGAAATAATGAAAAACTTTGGCAAACTTGCAGGTTACAAAATAAATTCTCATAAATCATCTGTATTTCTATATATAATAAAAGCAAAGCACAACATCAAGAGAGAGAAAGAGAAATCCCATTTAAAACTCTGGTGTACAATATAAAATAATTGGGAGTCTACCTGCCACAACGAAGCCAGGGAATACATGAGCACAACTACAAAACACTTTTCACACAAATAAAGTCATATCTAAGTAAGTGAAAAAACATCAGTTGCTTGCGGGTAGGCTGAGCCAATACAATAAAAATGAAAATTCTACCTAAATGAATTTATTCATTCTGTGCCATACCGATCAAGCTACCAGATAATTATTTTCTAGAGCTAGAAAAAGCAATATCAAAATTCATCTGGAAGAACAAATGCCCAGAATGTCAAGGGAATGAATAAAAAGAAATGCTATGGAAAGTGGCCTATCCCTACCAGGTCTCAAACTGTATTATAAAGAAGCAAACACCAAAACCACTTGGTACTGGCTAAGAAATAGAGGAGAAGACCAGTAGAATATTTTAAGTACTCAAGACACAGTACTCAAGGAATATAGCAATTTACTGTTCGGTAAATCCAGATTCTGGGATGAGAATTCACTGTTTGACAAAAATTGCCGGGAAAACTGCCCAACAGTGTGACAGGAAATGGGTATAAAACAACGCCTGATGCTGCCCACAAGGATAAAGTCTAAGTGGATACATGATCTAGGTATCAAGAATGATAATATAAACAAATTAGTGGAGCAAGAAATTGTGTATTTGTCAGATTTATGGAGAATGGAGACATTTTGGACCAAAGAAGAGATAGAGAACATTACAAATTGCACAATGGATAATTTTGATTGCATTAAATTGAAAACTTTTTGCACAAACAAACCCAATGCAACGAAGATTAGGAGGGAAGCAGAAAACTGGGAAATAATTTTTGCAGTCAATGTCTGTGATAAAGGCCTCATTTCTAAAGCAAATAGAGAACTGAGTCAAGATTCCTCAACTGATAAATAGTCAAAGGATATGAACAGAGAGTTTTCAGAGGAAGAAATTAAAGCTGTCTATAATCATATGAAAATATGTTCTAAATTGCTATTGATTAGAGAGATGTAAATCAAAAGAACTCTCAAGTGCCACATCACACCTATCAGAGTGGCTAACATGACAAAACAGGAAGATAAATGTTTGAGAAGATTTGGGGGAGTTGGAACACTAATTCATTGTTGGTGGAGCTGTGAGCTGACACAACCATTCTGGTGAGGGATTTGAGACTATGCTCAAAGGGCTGCAAAAATGTGCATACCCATTGACCCAGAAATATCTCTTCTGGGACTTTACCAAAGAGAGCATAGAAATGGGAAAGGGCCTCACATGTACAAAAAATATTTTTAGCAGCTCTCTTTGTGTTGGCCAAAAACTGGAAATCAAGGGGATACCCATCAATTGAGGAATGACTGAACAAGTTGTGGTATCTGAATGTAGTGGATTACTATTGTGCTATGAGAAACCATGAACAGGAAGACTCCAGAGAGGCCTGAAAAGAGTTATGTGAACTTATGCTGAGTGAAAGTAGCAGAACCAGGAGAACTTTGTTCACAGCAACAACCAAAAGTTTTGAAGAATTTTTCTGGTAGACTTAGTCCTTCACAGCAATGCAAGGACCTAAAAAACCCCTAATGGACTCGAGGCAAAATTCCTTCCACATCCAGAGAAGAACTGTGAAATTGGATTGCAGAATGAAGCACACCATTTTCTTTTGCATTATATTTTGTTTTGTTTTAGGGTTTTTCCCATTCATTTGAATTCTTCTATGAAACATGACTAAGGTGAAAATGTATTTAATAGGAGTATATGTCTAGAAATTATACAAGATTCCACACTGTCTTTGGGGAGAGTGGAGGGGGGGAGTGGAGAGGGATGGACAAAGGAGGGGGAGGGAGAGGAACAATCTGAGATATAGGAAAGAGATTGCAGAATATTGGAAAGAAATGAAATAATTTTTTTAAAATGACGTAAAAAATAGTTCCAGGAGAGATAATTTTAAAATTATTGTTCTACCTGAACACAATGACAAAAAATAGCTGCCTAGATGTCATCTTCCAATAAATTATCAAGTGAAACTACCCTGGTGTTCTAGAACCAGAGGGTAAAATAGAAATGGAAAGAATGCATATACCACCTCCTGAAAGAGACACCAAAATGAAAACCATGTTCCAGAGTTCCCAGGTCAAGGAGAAATTATTTCAGGCAGACAGAAAGAAATAATTCAAGTAGTGTGAAAATATAATTAAGGTAACACAGTATTTAGCAGCTTCTACACTAAAGGATCTAAGGGCTTAGGATATGATATTAAAACCAAGAATCGCCTACACAGTAAAACTAAGTATAATACATCAGGAGACTAAAACAAAGGGCTTCAAAACATTCATGTTGAAAACTAGAGAGCTGAATAGAAAATTTTTCTTTCAAATACACGAATCCATAGAAACATGAAAAGATAAACAGGAAAGAGAAGTCATAAGAACCTCATTAAATTTGAATTGCTTACATTCCTTCATGTAAACATCATATTTGTAACTCATGAAACCTTTTTTTCAGTATAAGGATAGTTAGAGTGAATACACATATATTTGTTTATGTATGTGTGTGTGTATATATATGTACATATGTGCATATATAACATATGTACATATATAGGTGTGTATGAGTACATATGTGAATATTATATATTTTGTATGTACATGTATATGGGTGTGTATGTGTATGTAGATTCAAAGAGGGCAAAGGGTGACCTGAATATGAAAGGAGAATACTTAAAACATAAAATATACTGTTGAGAAGAATGCACTACTAATAAGAGAAACAGAGAGGTAGAATGTAGCAAATCATCTCACATAAACCAGGCCAGAAAGAGCTTTTACAGTATAGGGGAAGAGGGGGCAGTTGAAAGGGAATAAGTGATCCTTGCTCTCATGGGATTTGGTTTAAGGAAGGAATAACACACACTGAACTGTGTTGGGAAATCTATTTTATCCTGCAGGAAGGCAGGGAGTAAAGGGATAAGAGTGATGGTAATAGAAGGGAGAGCAAATTGGGGAAAGGGATAAGCAAACACTGTTTTGGGAGGATAGGTCAAGGGAGAGAATGGAACAAACGGAAGTCAGGGCAGGGTAGGACCGAGGGAAATGTGGTTAGTCTTTCACAACATAAATATTATGGAATTATTTTGCATGGCTACACATGTATGACCTATATTAAATTGCTTGCTTTCTCAATGAAGTTGGGTGAGGAGGCAGGAAGGGAGAGAATATGGAACTCAAAGCTTTAAAAATGAATGTAAAAATTGTTTTTGTATGCAACCAGGAAAGAAGGTGTACAAGCATTGTGGTATAGAAATGCATTTTGCCCTACAGGAAAATAGAGGAGAGGGAGATAGTAAAAGGGGGGATGATAGAAAGGAGGACAGATGGATGGGGTTCATGCTGTCCTGGGGTGGGGATGCGGAGAGATAGGAAGGAAATGTTGAATTCAAATTTTTGTGGAAATAAATGGCTGACATACAGATAAATTAAATTTAATAAAAATGTGGTAAGCAATAGGAACTATAGGTCCAAATATAATGTTTATCATTATGTCATTATATCATCTTAGTCAATGGGATTTCATTAGTTGGAAATTATGTTTAGAACATGGACCTGAATGAGTCGTTATTACTCAAAAGAATTATTTTGCAAGAAGAAGTTGGGAAAAGAGCATATATTCCTAAATCACAAGAGAAAATACAGCAGCAAGTGGGGAAAATAAGAGTGGGAAAGTATATTAGTGAAAAATCTAGGGATGGACAAAATAGAAGTGATTTTGTTATTGTCGTTGACTAAGGAACTCCTGAACATAAGAAATTGAATGTGAATTTAGAGGAAAAACATCACAAGTATGACTCAGAGGCAAGATATAGTATTATTTAGAAACTTCTCCCTCTGCCAAATAGGGAAACTGATGTCTTCTTGGTTTGATTTATTAACAATGCCATCCTAAAATAGCTGAAGGAAATAACAAGAGATAATTTTTTTGTAGGTTTGTTTCTCAGCTTGGAGGAACTTAAGCAAAAGCTGAACATGTCTGACATGTGTCTCCGGTTATAGGAATAAAGTTTGTAAAGGAAAGAGATAGAATTCCAGTGAATACAATTGTAGAGTGAAAGTAGAAGAGATGGAAAATCTGCAAGATTAGAAGCAAACAGTCTTTTTTACATATTCTTCTCTAATCATATCACATCCATAATGTTGTGGTTGCTTGATTTACTTGTGAGAACCATATGTAAATAGCAAATTTATAGATTAGAGACTGTCTAGAGTAAAGCTATGAAGATGGTAAATGGCCTAGTGTCCATGTTTTAAGACGATGACTTAGCGAACTAGGAATGAGAGAATCCTGAGTATGAGAGATACGTGACAAATATGTGACGTTCTGTCAGGTGGAAGAAAAATAAGACTGGCTCTGTTTGGTACCAGAATGGAGCACTGGGGGAAATGGGGTGGGGGGAAGAAATTGCAAACAGATTACTTTACTTTCGGTGTCAAGAAACTCTTTGCAATTTGAGCTACTCAAAAGGGACACCTCTGAAGGACATTGAGTTCTTCCTATTTAAAAATCTTGAAATGGAAGGGCAACGATTACTTGATTCACATATTTTAGTACCTATGTCTTTCAGGTTTGCATTGCCCAATTTCTGAACCACATGATTAATAGGATGGAGGACTAGATATTTTCTCCAGTACCTCAAGATCTTTCAAACCTCTCCAAAATAAGAATTATGTTCTGAAGGTAATGTGATAACAGTTTTCTACATAGTCCAAGCAACAAAGAACCTGAATGAAAGCCATAAACTATTGAATCCAATACTAGAGAAAGCTAATCCATAATTCCTAACATGCTCACTCAGTATCCTTTTCTCTCCCAAACCCTCATATTCTGATAGCAATTCACAGCAGGATGAAAACAAGCAAGCATTTATTAAGCCCCTACTATGTACCAGAAACTTTACCAAGTATTACCTGATTTGATCCTCATGATAACCTTAGAAGATAGGTGCTATTATTACCCTTATTTACTATGCCTTGCACTGGACCGCAGTGATTCTGAAAGAGTGATAATAATGATCTTGCACAGCTCTGCCTCACTTAAATACAGTTCACTTGCAAGACAAGCATCACCCTCCTGATATCTTTGGTCCTTTTGAGAAAGGACAAACACCGACAATCGCCATTTCAAAGTTGAGGAAAGTCAAAGAAACAGAGGGTGTAAAGAGGGGAATATGTACCACTAGTAAGGATCTGAGGCCAGATTTCAACTTAGTTATTCCTGAATAGGCTCAGTGCTCTATCCACAACTGCAAAATGCACCCCCAACACCCCCCCAAAAAAACAAGAACGTAAAAACTTGGGAATCAATCTACCAAAACTCAAAAAATACTAATACAGATATAATTACAAGTTATTCCTTGAATGTAGGAATGGCCTATAAGATTAGTTAGTTTCTAGCAACTCAAAAAATTTTATGATTATGTAATGCTAAATATTTGCAAAGTCACTAACAAAAAAATTGTTCGATATGTATGGTCTAGTGTGCATTAGACGACTAAAGTCCAAAAATAAGCAGCCAGTGAATAGACTTGGTTTTATGCTGACAAATTTTTGAATTTTTAGCTTGTAATGCTTAGAGATCTTATAGATCCCCTAGTCCAACAGGTTAATTTTATAGATAAAAGGTCTTAGTTGCAGGAGAAGACTGACTTTCCAAGCTCATATAGACAGTAAATAGCTGGTGTGAGAGTTGAATCCTGGTAGTTTCATTCAAAATCCAGTGCTCATTTCCTCTAATTAAGTACACAAAAATAATGTATTTTATTCCTGAGGGGAAAAAAATGATACACAATACTTTTTGGTACTTTAGAGTTCCCAGAGTTTATTGTCCCGACGTTGCTCTTTTATTTCTTTGATATTTTGATGTACTAAAAGGCTCTTGGTAAAGACAATTGAGTAAATTACTAAGGTTTATAATATAATAATAAAGAGAGGCATTATCTACAAATTTGTAAATCACAGATATATAGGAGAGACACTTGATTAATATATGGATATTTACATATATAATTATTATTTAAATGGCACATAATTATTATTATCATCTTGATTTCAATGATATTGTAAAATAAAATTTAATGGCCTTTCTTTTTCAGAATTATCTGGTGTACATTTGGATTTTTAACATTAAAGACAAGGTACTTTATTTCAGAAATATGAGACACTCTTGCCAGTGGCATTTATGTTGGATTCAGACATTTTCTTGCTTTTGATTTTGCTAACCCCAGTTAAGGACACTGATTTTCCTTGTTGTACCTAGTTTACATTGCAGGCCTAATATCATGCAACATTACAATGTTGGAGAAACCCTACTGTGGCAGGAGAGTTAAACATTGCATTAATATATATGCCTCTTTTCCTGTTCTTTGTAACTTAGCTACACATTTTTTTAGGTAGCAATGACCAGATATAAACCATGACCAAGATGACCAGTTTTTTGGCTTACAAGGACTAATTTCCATCTAAAGCCTTCTTTAGTTCATGTTTTTAGTGCAGATTATCCCATCATTCACATCTCTAATTCCTACCCAAGCTTATAATTTAATGCCATATAGTCTTCATTTCATCCCACAGAAAGGACTCACATACACGCAAACATAGTACTCAGATGAACTCACCTTGAGGCAAGACAAATCTCTCCATTTTGGTAAGTTGCATCTCTACCCAAATACCGTCACAGGGTTCCAGACTTACTTGAAAGCCTCTGAAAGAAAAATGAAGGGGAACCATGTTCTAACGTATATAGTGGCAGCCTAGGAGTCAGGAAGGCTTACATTCAAATCTTATTTTGAATATTTACTAGATGTGTGACTCTGGTCAAGCCACTGGTGATATCAGTCCTGGATATGTAAAAGGAAGAGATTGGAATAGATGGTCTCTAAATTTCCAGCTCAAAACCTGTAATTCGGTGTACTTGAGAAATAGAGAGTTGACCTAAGCCTCATTCTCTCGAAGGAATCTGTAAATTTTCTCCAGAGAGTTCTAAACTAGAGTTGGAGGCTTCCATGAAGGTTTTTGTTTTCACCCAGGGATACAAAAGAGTTAATTACCCTTATGTAACTTGTACAGTGAATATGAGTCATGGCAATACTCTTCTACATAGAAGCTTTGTTCCATACTGTGCCTCCAGTTTTAGGACCTCATTTGTTCCTCTTGTCTATATAAGGCAAGGTCAAGAAACTTGACATTCAGGATAAATTGTCCCTCTTTTCTCAAGGAGACTGTGTTTAACAACTCATCACTAACTATAAACTTAGTACTGGGCAGGAAATCCTTCATTTCTCTTAAGGAGTCTAGGCCCTCTGCATTGTATAAGAAATCTTCCCTCAATAAAGGGCTGGAACAGAATGTAATATATTTCAGGTGAAGTAAAAAAGGCAGGGGGAGCAACCATAATCTCAAAGAAAAAGCAAAAATAGACCAAGTTAAAAAGATAATCAAAGAAAATACATTATGCTGAAAGGTACCTTAAGCAATGAAGTAATATCAAATTTTTTACGGTAAACTTCTTTGATAAAGATCTCATTTCTGAAATACATGTTTAGTACAGAAGTGAGTCAAATTTATATGCATATATATGTGTGTGTATGTATTAAAAGAGTCATTCCCCAACTGAAAAACGGTAAAAAGATATAAACAGTCAGTTTTCAGAAGAAGAAATCCAAACTATAATCTTTTGAAAAAAGTCTCTAGAGGGCCACTGGGTTGCAGAATGGGAATACCACCACTCCTAGAGTCAGGAGAACCTCAATTCAAATCCAGGCTCAGACATTTAATAGTTTTGTGCCTCTGGGCAAGTCACTTAACCCTGATTGCCAAAAACCAAAAACAAACAAACACACAAAAAAGAAACAGCTATAAATTATTACTCATTAATGAAATGCAAGTCCTGTGTACTACCTGACAACTATCAGAATTAAGAAATGCTCCAATTTATGAGGGGGAAATAGACAATAAATGTAAACAAAAATATCTTTCTTCCTCTTACCAGAAAACTGTCCAGAAACTCACACCACTCCCCAGAATTCAAACTATTTACTATTACCTGTCACATATTTGATTCTATTAATTCCTCAGGGATTGCAGCAATATTCCTTGAGGAATACCTTATCAGGTATGATCTTGCCTGTTTGTAGTTATCATCTTTGGAGTGATGGACTCTGGAGAATAGGGGTTTGAGGTGTAAATTTTCAGGTCTAAGAATATGTGCCCACTCTCTGTATAAAAATCTCTCAATCTTCTTCTCAGGTTCAACTCCAATTTTCAACTAACAGATCTGTCTGCTACTTTATTCAAGGCACAGTCTATAAATTTTTAACTATTCATGTATCATACACCTCTTACACAGTCTGGTAAAGCTTATGGACCTTTTCACAGAATGATACTTTTTAAATGTATAAAATGAAATACACAGGATTTTACAGGGCCAAAGATACATGGAAAATATAGTAATCAAAAGATTAAAAAATAAATTAAAATCCTGTTGTAATTCCGTATCAAGTTTACAATACACTTTATCCAAATATTAATCACCAAATTCGACAACTTAATCTTTCATCCACAATGATTTGCTAATGCGAATGTCCACACTTTTTACAGAAAGCTGTGTCTTCTGATTAGCTTGAACTATTGTAACTCTAGAATTAAAAGTCCATTCTATATTAAATATAAAAATGTGGGGAGTAAAACTTTCATAGAATTTCTTGCATTAAATTCTTCCTCTGTGGGATTCTTCATTATGCAGTATTTAATTGATGTGCAAAAGAGATTAAATTGACATTAATTTATTTAATAATTGAAAATCAATTTTGGAAAGACTGGAAAAAAACAGTTCAATGAATCTCAAGGCTATAAAAGACTTCTAAAGGACTTTCATGGGAATTTTTGTATTTGTAGGTTCTAACAGGACAAAAAAGGTCAGCATTTCTTATAAAGAATATGCGAAGTTATGGAACATTTATAAATTATGAATCAGCCCCTATCAAGCTGAGATCTCTTTTAATTTGTTTCATAGGCAAAGCCTTTGCAATTTCATGAATATGAATTTTACATTATACAGGTATATGCGTATTTATTTATATATGTGTGTATGGATATGTGTCTGCGTGCTTATGGAAAGGGAGAGAGAGAGAGAGACAGACAGACAGACAGAGAGAGAAGAAGAAGAGAGAGAGAGAGGGAGGGAGTCGTGTATAGAAATCTATTTTACTCAATATTATCCTAGAAGGGGAAGGGGATAAGAGAAAGAACAGGTCATAAAAGGAAGGACAGAACAAGTAAGGCAATGGTCAGAAGCACAACAGACTTAGAAAGATAAACAGATGGAAATATAATGCAGGGAGACACAATTAGCAATGATAAATGTGAATGTGATTGGGATGAACTCAATCTTAAAATGAAAGAGGATTGTTGAATGAATTAGAAACAAAAGGCCAATAGTATATTGTTTACAAGAAACACATTTGAATCAGAAAGAGTACCTCATCTAATCACGAGAATAACATAATATGTTCAGGTAGGATTTATAGCAGGAATGAAAGGGTGGTTCAATATCAGGAAACCTATTATCATCATATATATACACAATTAAAATAATGGTCAGAGACATAATCTATCATGCTGCAGCTGAGGTTAACAAACGGCAGCAGTAGCAATCATTTGGGGGCTGCTTGGTAGTGCAATGAATAGAGTGCTCTGCCTAAAATCAGGAAGAAATGAATTAAATCCAGCCTCAGATACTTACTATCTATGTAATTCTGGGCAAGGCACTTAACCCTCTTTGTAAAGTGAGCTGGAGAAGGAAATGGCAAACAACTCTAGGATCCTTGCCAAGAAAAGCCAAAAATGAGGTCATAAAGAGTTGAACACCACTATAGTGAACAAACAACAAGAAAAGCAATAATCTTAGACAAAACAAAAGCAAAAATAGATCTAACTAAAAGAGGTAATTACAGAAACTAATTTTGTTGAAGTTACCATAGACAATGAAGTGATGTGAATATTAACACACATGCATTAATCAGTGTAAGATCCAAATTCTTAAGGAAAAACTGAAGTAAGTTAGTGGAGAAAATCAGACAGTAAAACTATACTAGTAGGGGACTTCAGCTTTCCCTTCTCAGAACTAGATAAATGTAACCATAAAATAAATAAGATGTAAAAGCCATAATTAGAAGTTTAGAAAAGCTAGGTATGATGCATCTGTGGAGAAAAGTAAGTAGAAATAGAAAGAATTATATATTTTTCACAATTATGCATGATACCTTCACAAAAATGGGCCATAGAGTAGGGCATAAAACCTTCAAAGTCAAATGAAGAGCAGTGTACTAAGTGCATCATTTTCAGATCACAGTAATAATTTTAAAATACATTCAATAAAGGGCCTTGAAAGGTTAGATTTCAATTAATTTGATACTAAATAATAAAATCTTACAGAATGGGTCCATCAAAGAAAAAATCATAGAAACCATCAATATTTCCATTAAAGAGAATGACAGCAATGGGACAATATACTAAAATTAGTTAGATGCAGCTAAGCAGTACTTAGGGAAAATTTTACATCTTTAAACGAGAGAGAGAGAGAGAGAGAGAGAGAGAGAGAGAGAGAGAGAGAGAGAGAGAGAGAGAGAGAGAGAAGATGAGGGGATATCTAAATAAGAAAATTCAGGATTGAGAAGAATGTACAAAGAGAAAGAGAAAGGGAAAGGTAGAAGGTAGCAAATCAATTCACCTGAAAGAGGCATGAAAATGCAATCAAGCAAAACAAAGAGCTTTCCAGTGCCATATTTCAAATTATAATATAAAATGATAACTATCCAGCCTGAGACTAGCTATAAAACACAGTGATAGATGGCTACAGTAACTTAGGTTGTACATTACATAGTAGTCAATGACCAAATAATCTGATGTTGGGGGGAAATGAAGTCAAGATTTGTGGACAAGAAATCATTATTTGACAAAAATTTCTGGGAGTATTAAAAGTAGTTTGACTGAAAATAAATATAAATGAATATCACACACTGTCTATCAAAATAAGGTCCAAATAGGGATGTAATTTAGAAATAAAGGTTGATATTACATTCTGTTTAAGGGGGATTGAAAATCCTGTGCACCTGGCTGTTTTTCCAAAATTCTTGGGTTTTGTTGTAAGTATTGTTCCTTTCAACTTTCTAGTTTACCCTTTCAAGAGGAAAAGGGATTAAATAATGAGGTAAGAATGTCTCTAAGCCTCTATGCTTAGAGACTTCCTTTGTGATTAAAGACCAGCCAGGGATTGTCATAAGAAACAAAATGTAGGTCAATCTCAAATTTCTGAGTAATGTTCAAAAGTAGAAGTTATGATTCCTTTTCTGGATCAGTTACAGAAGTATAGGTTATAATGAAGGTGGTTGGCCTAGCTAGGATTATGGACCAAGGTAGGATCAGTGTGCTACAAAGTGTGCAACAAAGAATCTTCAAGAAAGTTAAGCATCAATTAATTTGTGACTTTGATTTAATATAAAATCCTAACCACTTTCTCTGGTGAGTTAGTTTTTATTTTTTAAGCAGTAAGACATTCTGATATATGGCAGACCCATGCTAAGGAAGGGAAGAGGGAGGAGACATCAGACTATGGCAACCAATTTTAATTAGTGATTGCAGTAGAAAAAAGCAGAAAGATATGGATAGGATGTAACATATCTCTGATGCCAAAGATCTGGATGATACTGGAGACACAAAGATTCTAACTTCATTCAAGAATCAAGCAAGTAAGAAATTGCTGAAAAGTGGAATCCAGGGGTCCAGATAAAAAGCATCCCATACTAATTCTAAAAAGAAATATTGACTCAGCAAGGCCTCAAATCCTGGGCTGGAAATCTTCATAACAGCCTCCTTCATTTTATCAATATCTGCTCAATTTTTTTTTTTGAATAAAAAGTCACAGTAAGTGCAGGTGGTTATAACTGAACAAAGTAATATATGGAAAATATAAATAGGAGTTAAATGAAATGCTTCCCTTTTTTTATTTCATGAAATAAGTATGAACATTAAAACATGGTTACATCCTGTATATTCTGATGCATTACTTATCAGATCTCACCTTTTGCGATTCTGTAGATAAAACATTAGCAGATTACATAGCTAAAAAAGAAGTATTACAAGACTAGTTTGAAATTTAGAGGATTAAAAGAATATAATGACTCTAGATTATTCAAATAACAAAACCCACCAGTTTTTCTTTCTCTAAACTCTTTAGATAGTCTTCTGTAATACAAATATATTTTCTTAAGTACCAGCCTATAAAAATTGCTAAACACGCTAAAATCTGCTCTTTAGTCACCACTGTGGATACTTGGCAATAAATACTCTACTCAGCTTTAAGTTAGTAGAATGTTAAGTAGAGAGTATATAAAAGTAAGTAAGTAAGTAAGTAAGTAGTAGTAGTAGCAATAGTAGTTGTAGTAGTAGTAGTAGTAGTAGTAGTAGTAGTAGCAGCAGTAGTAGCAGTAGTAGTAGTAGTAGTAGTAGTAGTAGTAGTAGTAGTAGTAGTAGTAGCAGTAATAGTAGTAATAGTAATGAGTTTTATATCAATGTATATTTATATACACAAATATCTATATATCTCTCTATCTCTGTCAGTCCACCTATCTATTATTCTAGAGAGAGCAGCTTAGGTATTTAGGACTGGAAGATACCATCTAATACCATCTAATTTAACACACTCTTCTCATTTTGATAAATAAGGAAACTGAGATCTAGGGAAGACATAAAACTTACTTAGAAGTAGTACAGAGCTTCAAATTGAGATCCTTTGGCTCTAAAATCAGCATTCTCTCAACTAAACCGCTGTACTGATAACAATAAAAAAGACATTTTACTTTTGTTATGGACTGCCAGAAATGAAATAATATTGGCATGTTTGCTAATTATATATTCTTCACTGCTGAATGGGCATGGAGATCTTTCCTAGTTGCATAGTTCTAGAAATTTTGAAATATATTACAGTAAGAATGAGCTTAAAAGAGACAAATCAATAAGTGGAGGGGGGTGGACACAAGATAATACTGAAAAGGCAAGGCCTCACCAGAGAAATCTCTAATTTACTACCAAACAACTTTATATATTGCCTTAAAACAAATTCTGGAGCAACAGTACTTACAAAAAAAGATGGGGTGAAACAGTTTTCTAGCACAACACAATTGAGAGGGTCAGGAGGAAGCATTTATCTCACCTAGGTGGGAAAGGACCACAGGCTGCATCAACACAGAACAGATAATATCCAACCAGAAGTAGGCCTTTGAAGTGAGTTGATCAGCAGTTACAGCAACAGATTCTAGAACTCTGAGAAGGAGATTGCATGTGTCCCTTTGGAAGCATTGGCCATAGGACTTGTTGCATTAATCATAGTCAGATGTGGGTGGCATTTCTGCGCCCCAGTTCTAGGGTGAAGAGGAGCATTAGCACACCAAGTATTGTGACCACAATGGAGCAGAAATGCTGTTCACAGTTGCAGGGTGAAAAAAAAATGCTTGTGGTCACTCATAGAACAGCAAACAGACGAGAAGAGCAGTGGTCACACCTCTACTTACATCTTACCACCTGGGAATAGCTGAAAACTTACAGACCCTCAAAACTAGTTCTGAGAGCAGTAACAAGAAATGCCTGAGGATTCAGACAGCTTCCCCTCCACCTCGGGAGCAAAGACCCAATTTTTTCTGCTTTCTCTAATTTTTTAAAATTAATTAAGGTATTTTAATTTGCAATATCCATTGTCCCTTCTTCACAGGGTACACTATCGAGTTTAGATTGGGAGCCTTTCTCCCAGCCAATGAGAATAAAAGGCCAGTGGGGAGTGAGGCGAGGAATCTGCGTTAGGGCTATATAATCTCAGTTTTTGCCTTCTTTAATTGCCTCACTGTCTTGACTACCTGTCAGAGAGAAGATGTCCTTTCCCACGAGATCATAATAAAATCTTCTTGATTTGTTTCTACCTTGAGAGGTCTCTGATTTTTATTTGAGTCGGTAGTCTCTGACCCACACATGGGACATACACAAAAACTGATCATGTGTTAGTGCAGAAAAACATTACAATCCAGTGAAGAAAGGCAAAAATATTAAACGCATCTTTGCAAACCATGATGCAATAAAACTATATGTAATAAAAAACATGGATAGACTAAAAATTCATTGCAAACTAACTAATATAATCCTAAAAATTGAGTGAGTCAAATAAATCATAGGAACAATAGCATAATCCAAGAAAATGACAATAATCACAACATACCAAAGCTTATGGGATGCAGTGGAAGCAGTTCTTAGGGGAAGACAAAATAGAGAAAGAAGAGATCAATGAATTGGACATGCAACTAAAAAAGCTAGAAAAAGAGCAAATTAAAAATCATCAATTAAATAAAAATAGCAGTTCTTAAAACCAAAGTAGAGATTAATAAAATTGAAATAAAAAAAAAATCTACTGAACCAGAAAAACTAAGAACTGATTTTGTGAAAAAGTATAAAATAGATAAACCTGTGGTTATTTTGATCTAAAAAAAGAAAGAAAAAAAGCCAAATTGGGAGCATAAAAAGTGGAAAGGTCAAATTCATCACCAATGAAAAGGAAATTAAAACAATAATTAGGAACTATTTTGCCCAACTGTGTGCCAATAAATTTGACAATCTTAGTAAACTGGATGACTATGCACAAAATATAAACTACCCAGATTAACAGAAAATGAAATAAAATACTTAAATAACTGGATTTCAGAAAAAAGAAATTGAACAAGACATCAAAGAATTCCTTAAGAAAAAATATTCTGTATCAGATGGATTTACAAGTGAATTCTATTAAATATTTAAAGCAATACTGTAAAAAATATTTGCAGAGATAGGTGAAGAAGGAATACTATCAATTTCTTCCTGTGATACAACTGTACTGACAAGTAAGCTGAAAAGAGTCAAAACAGGGAAAGAAAATTATAGACCAATTTTTCTAATGAATGTAGATGCAAAAATTTTAAATAATGTATTAGCAAAGAGATCACAACAAGTTTTCTCAAGAATAATATATTATGACCATACAAGATGTATACCAGGAATGCAGGGATCATTTAGTATTATGAAAACTGTCAGCATAATTGACCATGCCAACAGAAAAACTAACAGAAATTATATGATTATCTCAATAAAGCCAGGAAAAACTAAAAATAAATAAATCAATAAGAAAATACTAATGAAAAATATGCCTTAAAAGGGAGAATAGGGTAAAAATGGCATGAAAACTCACAGAAGAGAAGCATTCCTTAAAAAGAATTAGTCAAACGTAAAAAAGATAGAAAAAAATTCACTGAGGAACAGCATACCTTATGAAGTAGATTTGGACAAATGGAAAATGAGGATAAAAAGTAAACTGACTGAAGAAAATAATTACTTAAAGATAAGAATTGGAACATTGGAATTTAATAACTCCACGAGATATCAACAAACACTCAAAACCAAAAGTAAGGAAGCTTAGAAAAAAATGTGACATAACTCATTTGAAAAAACAATTGACCTATGAAAAAGAAACGATTAAGGACAGATAATTTACCAATTATTGAAATATCTTAAAGCTTCGATAAAAAAGAATGTAGACATTATCTTTCAAGACATTACCATGTAAAACTTCCCTGACATTCTAAAGCCAGAGGGTAAAATAGAAATTAAAAGAATCCACTGATCATCTCCTGAAAGAAATCCCAAAATTAAAACTCCCGGGGACATTATACTGAAATTACAGAGCACCCAGGTCAAGGAGAAAATATTGCAATCAAACAGAAAAAAATCGAATATTGATGAATCACAGTTAGAATAAAATAAAATTTAGTAATTTCTGTCTCAAAAAATCTGAGGGCTTGGGATATGACATTCTAGAAGGCAAAGGAGTTAATATTACAATCAAGAAAGAACTGCCCTGCAAAATGGAATATAATCCTTCTGGAAGAAAACATATTTACTGAAATAGAAGACTTTCAAAGAATTCTTGACAAATATAGATCAGAGATGAATAGAAAATTCAGCTTTCAAACACAAACATTAAGAAATTCATAAAAAGGTAAACAAGAAAGAGAAATTATAAGAGATTCAGTAAAATTGTTTGTTTACATTCCGCAAATATAATACTTGGAACTCCTACGAACTTTCTTATTATGACGGTTAGAAGCAGTATACACAGACAGAAGACAGAAGTGTCAGTTTAATATAATGGGATGATATCTAAAACAAAATTAAGGAATTAAGAAGGAGAAATGCATTGGGAGAAAGTAAAAGCAAGAGGTAAAATGAGGAGCAATTATGTACAATAAAACAGATACCAAAGAACTTTTTACAGATGCAGGGAAAATGGGGACAGTATGTGAGAAGTCTTGAATCTTAGACTCAGAAAAGTTAGCTCAAACTGAGTCAATACTCAGTTGGGTATAGAAATCTATATTACCATACAGGAAAGCAAGAGGAAAAAGAAATGTAGGAAGTGAAAAAGGGGTGATAGAATGGAGGACTGAATGGGGGAGGCAACAGTCAAAAGAAAAGTAATTTTGAAGATGGACAGTGTGAAAGTTGAGAGAGCAGGATTAAACTTTGGGGAAACAGGATGGAGGGAAATACACAGTAATCATAACTCTGAAGAACATACAGCAAATACTTCTGATATAGGTCTTATTTTTCAAATACATAGATAAATAAGTGAAATTTGTAAAAAATAAGAACCATTCCTCAATCTACAAATGGTCAAAGGAAACAAATAGGGAGTTTTCAAAGCAAATGATCAAAGCTATCTATAATCATACCAAAAAAAAATGTTGTGAATCACCATGATAAGTGAAATAGAAATTAAAACAATTCTTAAGTACCACTGCAATCTATTACATTGGTTAAGATGTTAGAAAAGAAAAAGTTCAAATGTTGGAGTGGATGTGAAAATACTGAAACACTAATATCAGTACAGTTGTAAACTGATTTACCATTGTGGAGAGTTAATTGCACTATAGAAAGTTAACTTCATGGTAAATAGATATTTTCTTCCATCCTTTTGGATGAGGAAGACCAAAGCATAACATCAAAGGAAGGCATAAACGTCAAGTCTTTTGAATCCAGAACCTCCAAAACAATGCAATGGTCTCAGGCCATGAAAGAGCAAAAAACAGGATTTTGAAAATCAAATAAGAGAGGTGAAGGAAAAATTGGGAAGAGAAATAAGAGTGATGCAAGAAAATCATGAAACTGAGTCAACAGCTTGCTAATGGAGACTCAAAAAAGTACTGAAGAAGATAATACCTTTAAAAATAGATTAATTCAAATGGCAAAAGAGATCCAAAAAGTCAGTGAGGTGAAGAGTGCTTTAAAAGTCAGAACGAGCCAAATGGAAAAGGAGGCTCAAAAGCTCACTGAAAAAAATAATACTTTAACAATTAGAATGGAGCGGATTGAAGCTAATGACTTTATGAGAAATCAAGAAATTACAAAACAAACCCAAAAGAATGAAAACATACAAAACAATGTGAAATAATTATTAGAAAAACAATTGACCTGGAAAATAGATTCAGAAATCCACTATTAAAAAGATAGCTAGAAATCATCTTTCATGAAATAATCAAGAGAAACTGCCCTGATGTTATAGAAGCAGAGGGTAAAATAATATAAAAAGTATCCACCAATCATCTCTTGGAAGAGTTTTGAAAGCAAAAATTCCTAAGAATATTGTAGCCAAATTCAAGGACAAAATATTTCAAGCAACCAAAAAGAAACAATTAAAGTATTGTGTAAATACAATCAGGATAACACAAGTTATAGCAGCTTCTACATTATGTGATAGAAGGGCTTGGAATATGATATTTTAAAAGTCAAAAGAACTGCTATTAAAACCAAGAATCACCTACCCAGCAAAACTGAGTATAATACTTCAGGGGGAAAGATGGTCATTCAATGAAATAAAAGATTTTCAAGCATTGTTCATGAAAAGGTCAGAGCTGAATGTTCTTTGAAGCACAAGAATCAAGAGAAGCAAGAAAAGATAAACAGGAAAGAGAAATCATAAGGGACTTACTAAAGTTGAACTGTTTACATTCCTGCATGGAAAGATAATATTTATAACTCTTGAAATTTTTCTCAGTATTTGAGTGGTTGGAAGGATTACATGTGTGTGTGTGTGTGTGTGCATGCACGTGTGCAGATATATGCATACACACACATACACACACACATATGCAAAGGGCTCAGGGAGAGTTGAATATGAAGGGATGATATTTAAAAAATAAAACTAAGGGGTGAGAGATGAATACCTTTGGAACAGAAAGGGAGATATTGAATTGGGCAAATTATCTCTCATAAAGAAGGCAAGAAAACACATTTTCAATGGAAGGGAAAGGAGGGTGAAAGGGAAAAAGTGAAGCGTACTCTCATCATATTTGGTCTGGATATTAATCTTCAAATTCATAAGTATTGGAAAAGGCACTGAGCTAGTAACACTCAAGAAACTTGTGTTTTGACTCTGTTATCCTACTAATGATTGTGATTGATGTAGGACACAATCCTTTATCATAGAACTACGGTAAAATGAGATGTATATTAAATAATCTTAGTTTTTTTTTTCAACTCTGCATTTATCTTCCTCATTGTCAAAGCCACATAGTTATGGTGTATTTCCCATGAATGTTTGTGTTGCTATTTTCAAATATTAATTACATATATCAAAGTGGTTTCCTGGGCCTGTTGCTATCACCCTGATGAGTTTTTTTTTCTTTTTAGCTCAAAAATGGGTAGTGAAGAAAAAATTTCTGACAGTTGGCTATTTAAAAGTAGAGTTATTTCAGAATCCTGTGGATTCCCTAATACTGGAGCTCTTAAATTTGAGGCTGTATGACTTTTGTGGCATTCTTTTTCAGGAATGTGTTGGATTGGATGATTTCTAAGGGGATATCTCTTCCAATCCTGATGCTGTATCATTTTAGAGTAAATATAAGTTACCCCTTACTTCCTTGCACTTATCTCCATGGTCTTCATTCGTCTGTCTTCTTCTATACCTTTAGATCTTTGGTTTATTAATTTTCTCGGATGAAACACCAATCTTTCGCATTGTGATGAAGGTTCTTCAGATAAGGATTGGGGTAGTTAAGCTTCTTTTCAGTGGTTTGAAAACTAAACTGCAGCATCTATTACATATTGGGGTATTCTAGACTGAACACTGTCTTAAACCTTTATACAGTGACATCAATAATTTGGTGTGACCTGTTTGCAACTTTTTCTTCTAAAAACGTCTTATGTTATATTCAGTAACATTGAAATCTTCTTGTCTAATCTCCTTTTGCTTTATAATCTTAAGAAATAAGAACATTAAAATGATGATTTGAGGAGAAAGGGAGACCATTCTGCCAAGACAAATAAGGTTTTTTTGGAGCTACTCTACTTTTCTGACCTAAACATGTTGAGAAAAATTGTTCTAAATAGGCTACAGAAAAAGATGACAAGAGGATTGCTACTGAGAGCTAAGACAAGTAAATAGCAAGTGCAAGCTTCTTTGGAAGAAATGAGACATCATAGAAATATTATAGATTGGAGGATACCACTTAGACATTGAAGGGAAAGAAGAAAAATCTTGGAGAAATTCTAAGTTGTAGAAAAATTGCTAATCTACAGTGGTGGAGTTTCTGTAACATGAGTTCCCTACGTTGATGAAATTAGAGACCTGGATGAAAAAAACACCAAAAACAGCCCCATCTTGCAAAATATCCAAACACCCATAAGTGCAAATGAGAAGGAAAGAATGGGAGAAATTTGGATATAGGAAAGTAGAGAATTATCCATGTTCTTGTGACATCAAGGCCCAGTAAATACAGTCTTTTGCACTTGCCACTTTTGCTGCTAAAATTGTTTGTGTTAAATTGGATCCCTGTTGTGAGAAAAGTTTCAGTGAACTGATAAAGAAATATTTTATATATTTCTACATTCACTGAATTAATTAAAATGTTTTTAACAATTTATAATTATTGGAGGGGGACAAGTACAAGTTTAATGGTGGTTACACGTTACAGCAGAAAGCTAAATATCTTCGGTGAAAAAAATTTGATCTTTGTAGTATCAATGCAATATTCACAGCACCTAGCATGGTCATGAGTATCCTGGCCCAATTCTGAATCATGAAATACAACAGACTCACCACATGGAAGACAGAATGAAAAATTTATTCAGACACAAGAAAGCTAAATCCCGACATCACAAAGCCAAATCCATCATAGCAACAAAAATCTATGTTCAATAACAATGCATATGAAAACAATAGCCCCACGCCTTCTCCTGCTTGTCTTCTCACAAACCAGCCTCTTTAAAGAAATAGAAATCTTCCCTTAAGTAAAATTCCCTTCTCTCATCAGTTGCAGGCTTGCCTGAGTCTTTAAGTTCTGACTGCTCTCTTGACCAAATTTCCACCCATTCAGCAAACTCCTCCCATACATACTTCACGTAACTCAGACTTGCATGTTACCCAGGTCTGTCACATGGGGTTATTAATGAATGGGAAAGATCTAACCATTAAATTATCATTACAATATTGAAAATAGAAAATGATGTTCTGAATATTTTTCGATGTCTGCCTGGCAAACTGATCACTTCCTAAAAGGTTTTATCTTTTATGAAACCTCAGCCATCTTGGTAATGTCAAAACCTATTACATTCAAGTGAATTAAATGTGTCTTCCCTATCCCCCACTAACTCCCTTTAAGACAAGAACAAATTGTGTAGAATGCACAAACTTGAAGAAAAAGTTTGGAAATGGAAAGTCATAAGCTTTCAGAGGTGGATATATTTCTTTATTTGAACAAATGTTTTTGATCTATTTTATAATTTTATGCTTGGTGTAAAGCATCAGGACCATTTTGAATACGTGTTTACTTGAAGATAGCAGAATTATTGCAGCAGAACTATAATACCCTTGCCACCATTATGCCTGCTTTTGTCACATTATTAATTCAATCTGTAGACAAAAGTAATGCTCAGAGCTTAAAATGCTATAGAAATTTCAAGAACGCTGGTTTATTACATAAACAAGCACTGGACAAAACTTTTTGTCTAACAAAATATTATTTCTTAATGCTGCTTATGCCTTAAGCTGTTAAAAAAATGAAATATTAAAGGTACAGGAGAACTTTTGTTGGCTGAAGAAAAACAGAAAGACTTAAATGAGCTGAGGTAAAGGGAAGAGTTAATCAGAAGAATATTGGATACAGCAACAGCAATATTGCACAATGATCAACTGTGAATGACAACTATTCTCAGCAATACAATGATACTAAAAAATTCTGAAAGACTTATGATGAAAAATATTATCCGGGCAAATTATCTGTCATAATGGCAAATTATCTCTCATAAAAGAGGCAACCAAAAGACTTATTAATGGAGGAAAAAAGAGGGGAGGTGAGAGAAAAACATGAAGTTTACCCTCATCACATTCCACTAAAGGAAGAAATAAAATGCATTCTCATTTTGGTATGAAAACCTATCTTACAATACAGGAAAGTGGGAGATAAGGGGATAAACAGGGTCGGGGGGATGATGGAAGGGAGGGCATGAGGAGGAGGGAGCAATTTGAGGTCAACACTCACGGGGAGGGACAGGATCAAAAGAGAGAATAGAAGTAATTGGGGACAGGATAGGATGGTGGGAAATATGGTTAGTCTTATACAACAAGACTATTATGGAAGTCATTTGCAAAACTACACAGATATGGCCTATATTGAATTGCTTGCCTTCCAAAGGGAAGGGGTGGGGAGGGAGGGAGGAAGAGAAGTTGGAACTCAAAGTGTTAGGAACAACTGTTGAGTACTGTTCTTGCAACTAGGAAATAAGAAATACAGGTAAAGGGGTATAGAAAGTTATTTGGCCCTACAGGACAAAAGAGAAGATGGAGACAAGGGCAGAGAGGGATGATAGAAGAGAGAGCAGATTGGTGTTAGAGGCAATTAGAACGCTCGGTGTTTTGGGGTGGGGGGAGGGGACAAAAGGGGAGAAAATTTGGAACCCAAAATTTTGTGAAAATGAATGTTAAAAGTTAAATAAATAAATATTTTAAAAAAATATTATCTATTTCCAAGGAAAGAACTGAGGGAGTGTGACTGCAGATCAAAGCATATTTTTCCCCCGCATTTTCCCTCTTCTTTCTTTGTTTTATGGTCTGTATTTTCTTTCACAATATGACTAATTTGAAAATATGTTTTGCATGACTGTACATGTATAATGTATTTAACATTACTTGCCTTCTCAATGAGGGAACTCATTTTTTTTAATAAATGGTAAAAATTGTTCATATGTGCAATTGTGGAAAAATAAGATTTTTAAAATGTTGTTAATAGAATGGAAGTGTTCTGTACCCATCTTGCAACACTCATAAATGTGACCTTAATCAAATAAAAATATAAGTGAGTAATGCTTAACTAAATGAAAATGCAATAAAATGTTCAAATTAAGTGGAAAATTAATTACAAAAAGATAAATTATTTATTTATAAAATCAAAATAAAGTATTAAATAAAATGATTGGATACGTTAGTATATTTTACATAATTTGTTATTCACTTACTATCCTCTTTGCTGTATATAAAATGATTTAAACTGTCCCAGTACCTTTTCCTTTATATTTAGACAGCATCACAATCGCCAAAGTAGACTAAATGTAATGTTTTAATTTGCTTGCTTTGGAAGATGTGTTCTAGAACAGAGAAGATGAGCTCATTGGAATATCAAATGAACATAATCACGGCAAAAGGAATCACTGTGTTTCTGTTACTGCCTCTAGGTTGAAATGAAGATTTCTCTGGCATTTAAAGACCTTTTCACCTTGACTCCACCATACCTTTCTAGGCTTATTTTAGATTGTCTGTTTGAGGTTACTGCACAACGAAATTGTCTTCTGGCTGCTCCTCATAGACAAAGATCAATCTGTAAGCTTTGCGTTTTTGCACTGTCTATCCCACATAATAAAAATAGCTAACATACATGTTGTACCTTCTATCTTCCTGGCATTATATTTAAGTGCCTTAGAAAAGTTTTCTCATTTAATCTTCCCAACATTCCTGTGAGACAGGAGCTACGATTATTCCAATTTGAAAGGTAAGGAAAGGTAAGGAAACAGTAAGTAAAAAGTTTAAGTGACTTGTCTATAATCACACAGCTGGTGTGTGACTAAGGCTGTATATAAACAAGTCTTCCTAACTCCTGGGTATAAACTGCACGACCTAGAGGCTTAGGGGAAGAATTCTTACCTTCAGTCTTTAAAATCATTATTTTTTTCAAAACTCACTTAGTTCAAACATTTCCATAAGGCTTTTACTAATAACCCCATTTGCAGACTCCTCAACCTCCAAAAAAATATTCCTTGAATTTATTTTTAATCTGTTTTATAAATAGGTAGTATAGATAGTGAACCAAGGACAGGGTTTAGCACTAGCCAGCCCAGGGTTCAGGTCGATCTCTGACACATACTAGTTCTATGACCGTGCTCAAGTCACTTACCTTCTTAGTGTCACAGGTATCATTCTAAAGCTAAGTTACTAAAAGTACTGATCTGCATTGGGAAGTTCGACATGTGGGAGTTCTTCTGTCCGTGAAAATATAGGGCCAGTCCTTATCTCTAATGTTGATTACAACAATATAAGGTAAGCTCCTTGAGGATTTTTTCTTTTTTGTCTTTGTAGCCACAGGACTTACACATACAGTGCCTCACACATTGTGGTTGCTTAATATATGTCACTGATAACTGATGATACATTGTCTTCTAGGCTTAGTTGTCCAGTATGACGTGCTGGTTTAAGTGTCTGCTTCAATCATTCCATTAGTTAGATTTTTTTCACAATTCTAAGGACACAGGTTGAGGGTTCTACATAGATATATATATATATATATATATATATATATATATATATATATATATATATATCTATATCTATATCTATATCTATATCTATCTATATATCTATATATCTGTATCTATATCTATATCTATCTATATATATATATATATATATCTTTCAGGTGTTAGCAAGGATTAAACATATAGGTCATGCAGTCGATGAGTGACAGGTTGGCAGATCTATGCAAATCTATTACCAATACTGAGGGGGAAGTAACATGGTATTAATGGTGAGGGATAATCCATAAATGGAAGTCAGTTGCAAAGACGATTTTTGAAAATTGTCTTTGAAGGCTTTAGTATATTATTTTCTGCCCTCATAAAAGTGTGTTTGATACTACTATGGTATACAGAAGTAGATCATGGAAATACCATATTTCTCACCATAAGCACTATTATAATATTCTAAAGATAATTAAACTATACATGAGGTAGTCATTTGTTAGGCTGAAGTATCATAAACGTCATAATATGATGAGAGTACTAGTTCTACAAACTGCTTTCCATTATAGTACTAAAAAGCAATCAAATTGACCAAGCACTTGGATAACAAATAGTATTAAACAAAAGGAAGAAGAAGAAAAAAAGAGTAGCTGCTCTTTAATGCAGAAATAGCAATTACCTCTTTCTCTCTTTGGAGTGACAGGCAGTGGGAAGGGCAGTAGCAGAAAAATATGTAGAATAATCTAGAAGAATCCAGTCTTCATTTCTTCATGATCTCTTCATTCTCGATACGTTTTGAGGTCCATGTCCTCATTGTGCTTTCACGGCCATAACTTTCTTTTAAGTCTTTAATAAAGATTATAAAGATGAATGTTTTGGGGAGTAGAGCCAAAATGGTGGAGTAAATTCAGGGACTTGCTTGAGCTATCCTGAAAATCCTTCAAAATACCTGTAAAAATGACTCTAAACAAATTCTAGAGCTATAGAATCCACAAAATGATGGAGTGAAACTATCTCCAGCTGAGAACAGCCAGGGAGGTGGAAGGGAAGGGTCAAATGCATGGGGTCAGGAGCAGAGTACAGTTTAGTGTGGGCCATGCTGGCATAGATGGGACTGGAGAAGACCTCAGAGAACTGAATTACTGGCAGGTGTGGCAGTTGCCAGAGGTGTTGGGAGCAGCAGTGATAACAGTAGTAATGGATGCTTACAAGAACTCCAAGTCCACAAATGGTGTAGGAATCAAGTGGATGATCATAGGGGGTTTGCAGGGATCTCTTTGCTGACGCTGAGGAATGATTCTCTTGCTTTTCCCTTGCTTCAATATGGGTCATATTACTAGGTGGTGGTCCTGGGACAAGGAGGAGACATGATATGTCAGAGTTGGTGACTACAGTGGAGAGGGAACCATAGTCAGGGTTGCAACATAGAAAGGAGTGCTTGTAGTCACTCATAGACCAGAGCACAGGACAGGGAATGAGTAAACACTTCTCCTTTGATCATGCCTTTTCATCAGTTGAAGAACTGAAAATTTACAGGCTCCTAGATATATCTCTGAAAACAGCTGCACAAAACCCCTGAAGTTTGGGACAGAACACCCTACCCACTGGAATAAGAGTCCTATCTTAATGAAGGATTAGAATTCAAGTATTTTGCTAAGAAATTGAGCAAACAGTTTAAAAAACTCTGACTATACAATTTTACTTTGACGACAAAGATGCAAACATACAAAGAAGAAGACAACAAAGTTAAAGCTCCTACACCAAAAGTCTCCAGGAAAAATACAAATTGATCACAGCCCATGGAAAAGCATAAATATACTTTTGAAAGTCAAGCAAAAAAAGCAAAGGAAAAATCAGAATGATAAATGATACTGACACAAGAAATTCTTGAAAAGTGAGTCAGCAGCTTGCTAAAGAAGACCCCCCCCCCCAAAAAAAAGAAAAAAAATAACAACTTAAAAAAGAGACTAGCCCAAATGGCAAAAGAGGTCCAAAAAGCCAATGAGGACAGTGATATCTTCCAAAAGTTAGGTGAAGAAAAAAATTGCTTAAAAATTATAAAGGCAAGCTAATTATGAGAAATCAAGAAATTAGAATGAAAAAGAAGTAATAGAGTGAAATATCTCAATGGAAAACCAACTGACTGGGAAAATGGACTCAGGAGAGATAATTTAGAAAGTATTGGACTACCTGAGAATCATAATCAGAAAAACAGACTAGATATCATCTTTCAAAAACTTACCAAGGAAAACTGCCCTTTTAAATTTATATATAATATTTACATATTATGTATGTAATATTTATATATATTACATACTTTTAATTACTTATTTAATAAGGAAAATTTAAAAATTTACTTCATTTTATAAACATCTATATTACATATTTTTGTATATTTTATATACCATAAGTTTTATCTATATCTATCTGTATATATGTGTGCGTATTTTTTATGTTTCTATATGCATATATATGTATATGTAAATGAATGCATATGTGCATTATCTATATTGTGTATGTATGAGTGTATGCTCATGTATATACATATAAGTACATGCATATATAGAAACATACATATATACATGCATATAAACATATATGTGTATGTGTCTATATGAGTGTGCATGTATATGTATGCACACATGTATGTATGCATGTGTGTATATATATATATACATTTATATATTTATAGAGAGAGAGAGACAGAAGACACTGTGAGTTTCATGAAGGGATGATATCTAAAAAATAAAATTAAGGATTGAGAGAGGAATATATTGGGAGAAAGAGAAAGGATAGAATGGGGTAAATTATTTCACATAAAAGAGTCAAAGAAAAGCCTTTACAATGGAGTGGAAGTAGGGGGAGGTGAGAGGGAATGAGTGAACTTTACTTTCACCGAATTTGACTTGTGTGGAAAAAGGGACACACGCAATTGGGTGTCGTTCCCTCCAGAAAAGTAGGGGGAAGGGCAGAAGGTGTGGGGGGATAATAGAAGGGAGGGCAGATTAAAGAAGGAGGAAATCAGAAGCAAACACTTTTGAAAAGGGATGTGGTCCAATAAGAGTAGAATAAATGTGGTGGGGGAGGGAAAGAATGAAGAAATATATAGTCATTCTTTCTCACCATGAATGGCAGGGGTGTGTACGAGAAGCTAGGCCTTGCTAAGAAGCTATTGAATTATATTTAAAAGCAGAGACAAGTTGCTGGAAGAGAAATCTCGGAAAGAAAGCTAGTTGGCTGGTTTGCAAGAGAGGCTTTTTATGCTTCAGGATTCAAACTCTGCTTTAGAAAAGCTGGAGGGTCTCAGATGACAGGAAAAGCTATTGGCAGTTTAGCTTATAAAAAAAAGCAGATTTGAAAAGATGAAGGATGTGTGGTCAGCTTCTCAGGCTCAACAGGAGAATCAACAGGGTCACACAATGTATGGGGGGGAGCGGTAATTAAGGATTTTACTCAGCAGGGGGTCGCAGATATTTCGAGTTGATTCACCCAAAAAATGGGAGAATCATGGGTATCTTGGATGGTGATAATCAGTGAAAAAGATAAATTTCATCAAAAAATAAGAAATAATTGTCAGTATATTCAGCATCAGAATAGATTGACAAGAAAAGATAAGTTAACTGCTCTATTGAGAGTAGTAGCAGATTTTGGAAGAATAAATGGTATTCCAAGTACTGAACACTATAAAATGTAATGAGGAAAGAGACTTGATATTAGATTGCGCAGGCAGATGAGAACTGCCCCTGCAGATACTTCTGAAATATTTTATTCAAGTTGGTAAGACCTGTAGGGAAAATGGGAAGTTGGTCAGGCCCCAGCTCAGATTAAAGAAAGTACACCTCTAACAAGAATGATAACCCCCAAAACTGAGAGTTAGAAAAGAGTAAACAACAATGAATGAGGCTATGGTAGTGGGTCCATGGAATGTAGAAGCATGGCTGAAGTTGTATCTACCCTGATTCTGATTATCGTCTCCTTGTTTCTTTTTGGCTTTTTGTCTGCTCAACTTGTTTGTCAGATTTCTTTTCTGTTGGTTTAGTACCCTCCCCATGCAGGTGCCTTATTCCTTAAGTCAAATATCACTCACAGTCCAAAACTGTGATGCCCTGGGCCTGGCATCAACCAAGCTCTGCATGTAGGTTGAAAAACCGACCCCTTGAATGGAACATCTGAGCCGAGACAGCTCTATGCCACTTCAACAGGAAGTAGCTATGGAAAAAGAGACCTATATCCCTTACTAGAATATTTCAGACCCCATTCATTTGAGGGTGGATGATGGGGTGGTTGTGCACAAACCCCACGCTAAGATGTTGTATGTGCTAATTTTGTGCGATGCCTGCTATATTTTAATTGAATTATTTTGTTTTCAGTGCTCGACAATCACTTGCATATATCTTAGAGTTTTTTCACATTCCCTCCACTCTCCCTCTTTGAGACAGGGTACAATCTTATATAGGTTACATATAGGTATATAGGTACATTATACTTATATATTCCTATGTTTCATAGAATAATTAAAATGAATGAAAGTATGAAACAAAACAAAACAAAATATAATACAAAAAGAAAATGGTCTGTTTCTATCTGTGATTCAATACCAGAGTTTTTTCTCTGAATGTGGAACGCATTTTGCCTCAAATCCATTGGAAATTTTATAAAGTCCACCCATTTCAATGAAGTATTAAGTCTACCAGAAACATTCCTCTCCCCCTGGTTGTTTCTGTGTATAATATTCTTCTGGTTCAGCTCCTTTATCTCAGCAGGAATTTATGTAAGTCTTTCCAGGCCTCTCTGAGGTCTTCCTGTTCATTGTTTCACAATAGTATCCCATTACATTCATGTAACAAAACTTGTTCAGTCACTCCCCAATTTATGGGCATCCCCTTGATTTCCAGTTGTTGGCCACCACAAAGAGTGCTGCTATAAATATCTTTGTACTTGTGGGACCCTTTCACATTTCTATGATCTCTTTGGGATAGAGTCACAGAGGTGACATTACTGGGTCAAATGGTATGCACATTTTTATAGCCCTTTGGATATAGTTCCAAATTGCTCTCCAGAATGGTTTGATCAGTTCACACGTCCAGAAACAATGAATTAGTTTTCCAACTCACCTGTATCTTCTCCAACATTTATTATGTTCCTGTTTTGCCATATTAGCCAATCTGTTAGGTGTGATGTGGTACCTCACAGTTGTTTTGATTTGCTTCTCTCCAATCAATAGTGATTTACAGCATTATTTCATATGATTATAGATAGCTCTAATTTCTTCCTCTGAAAATTTCCTGTTCATCCACTTTGACCACTTATCAACTGAGGAGTGAATTTTATTCTTGTATATTTGACTCAATTCTCTATATATTATATAAATGAGGCCTTTATCACAGACAGTAGCTGCAAAAAATCTTTCCCAGTTTTCTGCTTACTTCCTAATCTTGGTTGCATTGGGTTTGTTTGTGCAAAAACTTTTCAATTTAATATAATCAGATTTACTCATTTTGCACTTCATAATGTTCTCTATGTTTTGTTGGGTCATAAATTTCTCCATTCTTCATAAATTTGACAAATACACTATTCCTTGATCTACTAATTTGATTATAATATCACTCTTTATATCTAGATCATATATCTCTTTGGACTTTATTCTTGTGTCAGGCATTGATCTATGTCCAGTACCTGCCACATAGTTATCCAATTTTCCCAGTAATTTTTGTTAAATATCGAGTTCTTATCCCAGAAACTGGAGTCCTTCAGTCTATCAAACAGTAGATGGCTATATTCATTAATTACTGTGTCTCGAATGCCTAACCTATTCCACTGGTCTACCCCTCTGTTTCTTAGCCAGTATCAAGTGATTCTGATGACTGCTGCTTTATAATAAAATTTGAAATCTGGTAGGGCTAGGCCACCTTTTCTAGCACTACTTTTCATTAGTTTCCTTGATATTCTGGTTGTTCTGTTCTTTCAGATGAATTTTGATATTATTTTTTCTAGCTCTAGAAAATAATTATATATTAGTTTGATTGGTATGGCACTGAATGAGTAAATTAATTTAGGTAGAATTGTCAGTTTTATTATATTAGCTTGGCCTACCCACAAGTAACTGATGTTTTCCCCCTTACTTAGATTTAACCTTACTTCTGAGAAAAGTGTTTTGTTATTGTGTTCATACAGTCCATGGGTTTGTTTTGGCAGGTAGACTCCCAGATATGTTGTAGTGTCTACCAGAGCTATAAATGAGATTTCTCTTTCCATCTTGTGCTGTTCAGCTTTATTAGAGATACATAGAAATGCAGATGATTTATTTGGTTTTATTTTGTAACCTGCAACTTTGTCAAAGTTGTTTATTATTTTAAGTAGTTTTTCCTTTGATTCTCTGAAATTCCTTAAGTATATCATCATATCATCTGCAAAGAGTTGTTCTTTACCAATTCCATTTGTTTCAATTTCTTTTTCTTCTCTTATTGCTACAGCTAACATTTCTAATACCATATTGAATAACTGTGGTGATAATGGACATCCTTGTTTCCTCCCTGATCTTATTGAAAAGGCAGCTAGCTTGCCCACATTGCATATAATGCTTGCTGATGGTTTTAGGTAAATATTGCTATTTATTTTATGAAAAGTTCCACTTATTCCTATATTTTCCAGTGTTTTCAATAGGAATGACTGTGGTATTTTGTCAAAAAAAATTTTTTCTGCGTCTATTGAGATAGTCATGGGATTTCTGTTAGTTTTGCTGCTTATATGATCAATAATGTTCATAGTTATTCTAATACTGGACGAGTCCTGCATTCCTGGTGCAATAGTACTTGATCACAATGTATTATTCTTATGATAAGCTGAGTATTTTTTTTGAAAATATCTAATTTAAAACTTTTGCATCTATACTAATTAGAGAAATTGGTCTATAATTTTTTTTTCTCTCCTTTGGCTCCTTCTGGTTTAAGTATCAGAACCATATTTGTATCATAAAAAGAATTTTGTAGAGCTCCTTCATAGGCAATTTTTCCAAATAGTCTATACAGTATTGGAATTAACTGCTCTTAAAATGTTTGTTAGAATTCAATTGTATATCCATCTGGGCCTGGAGAGTTTTTCCTACAGGTTGCATTCACGGCTTGTAAAACTTCCTTTTCTGTAATGGGATTATTTAAGAACTCAACTTCCTCTTCTGTTAATCTGGGCAATTTATATTTGTTTATTTTATTTTTTATTAATTTTATTTATTTTCAGTGTTTTGAAATCACCACCATACAACTTAGATGTTTTTTTTCCCCTCCCTCCCCCCTCTTTCGTCCCTCCCTCCCCAAGACAGCATACAATTTTATATGGGATCTACACGATTGGTTGGTTGGTTGATTGGTTGTTGTCCCTCATCTTCAAAGAGGACCAAAATGACATTACCATTGTAAAGTGAAATTTCAGTGTGTCCGACTGTGGCTGATCAGACCAATAAGAGCTCAGAAAGAGCTACTACACGTTGGGTATATTTTATAGTGATTCTGGGTGCCCTATTTGAGTAATTCAGTATAGCCTATATATATATATATATATGTAGTTTTGCAGAAGACTTCCATAACAGTTGTGTTGTGAAAGACTGACTATATTTCACTCCATCCCATCCTGGTTCACATTTATTCTATTCTCTCATTTGACCTTGTCCTTCCCCAAAACTGTTTACTCCTGCTTCCCATTTGCCCTACCTTCTGTCATCCTCCCCACTCCACTTAGCCCTTTTCACCTTCTTTAATGTATCGTAACAAAGATATTCATACCAAATTAAGTGTGCATGATATTCTCTCATTAAGTCAAATATGGTGAGAGTGAGCTTCACCTTTCCCTCTCACTTTCCCCTTTCTACCTCCATTGAAAAAGATTTCTTTACCTCTTTTATAAGTCACAATTTGCCCTATTACATTTCTGCCTTTCTCCTCCCAGTATGTTCCTATCTCAACCTTTAATTTTACTTTTTTATATATCATTCCTTCCTAATCAACTCACCTTGTGCTCTGTGTGCTTGTGTGTACACACACACACATAAACATACACACACATATATGTATGTGTGTATGCATACATGCATGTATTATCCCTTTATCTACCCAAATAGTGAGAAAATTTTCATCAGTTACAAAAATTATCTTTCCAGGTAGTAGTGTAAACACCTCAGTTTTGGTGAGTGCCTTATGATTTCTCTTTCCTGTTTAATTTTTCATGCTTCTTTCTTTTCTTGTGTTTGAAAGTCAAATTTTCTTTTCACCTCTGGTCTTTTCATCGACATTGTTTGAAAGTTCTCTATTTCTTTAAATGACAATTTCCCCCCTTGAAGTACTATACTCAGTTTTGCTGGGTAGTTGATTCTTGGTTTTTATCCTAGTTAGTTTAACATCTAGAATATCATGTTCCAAGTCCTGCGATCCTTTAATGTAGAATTTGCTTTAACTTTTGTTGTACTGATTGTATTTTCACAATACTAGAATTTCTTCTTTCTGGATGTCTACCATATTTTATGGTGGAATTTAGCTACAATATTCCTGCAAGTTTTCCTTCTCAGATCTCTTTCAGGAGATGATTGGTGAATACTTTCCATATTTATTTTACCCTCTGATTCCAGAATATAAGGGCAGTTTTCCTTGAGAATTTCATGAAAAATGATGTCTAGGTTCATATTTTTATCATGGCTTTCTAGTAGTCCCATAATTTTTAAATTATCCCTTCTGGATCTATTTTCCAGGTCAGTTGTTTTTCCAATGAGATATTTCACATTGTCTTCTATATTTTAATTCTTTTGGCTTTATTTTGCAATTTCTTGGTTTCTCATAAAGTCATTAGCTTCCATCTGTTCCGTTAGAATTTTGAAAGAATTATTTTCTTCAGTGAGCTTTTGAATCTCCTTTTCCGTTTGGCAAATTCTGCTTATTAAAGCATTCTTCTCCTCATTGGCTTCTCCTCATTCTTCTCTTCATTGGACCTCTTTTGCCAGTTGTGTTAGCCTGTTTTTAAAGCTGTTATTTTCTTCAGTATTTTTTGGATGTCTGTTTTAGCAAACTGACTCCCTTTACATGATTTTCTTGCATCGCTCTCATTTATCTTCCCAATTTTTCCTCCACTTGTCTTACTTGGTTTTCAAAATCCTTTTTGAGCTCTTCCATGACCATGAGAACACTACATACATATTTTGAAAGTTTGGGATGCAGATGCCTTGACTTTTAGGTCCTCCTCTGATGTTAAATATTGTTCTTCCTCATCTGAGAGGATGGAAAAAACATACTTGTTTGCCAAGAAATTAGCTTTCTAGAGTTTTTTCCCGTTTTGGGCGCATTTTCCCAGCCAGTTACTTGACTTCTGAGTCCCATTTCAGGAGGAGGCTATACTCTGGGGACTTGTAAGTTCTCACTTCCTCCAACGTGGCACAATCAAGGGAGATGAGGTAAAGAGGAATTTACTCCTCTCCTGGTCTGGTAGTTACTGCAAGCTTTTCTGCCAAAGATCTTTGAAGCTGTCTTTGGCTCTTGTGGGTTGAATAATCAGAGAGCCACAGTTGCTATTGGGGATTCTTCCCGTGTGGCCTGCTCCCACCACGTCAGCAAGGCTGGGCTGCGATCCAAGGGCTACACTTCACTCTGAGTTCAGTGTGATTCCTGTTTGCTTTCCAGGCTCTCTTGGGCTTGAAATCCCCTTCATTCTGCAGTTTTACGGCTTTTGCTGCTCTATAACTTGTTTAGAGTCATTTTTCACAGGTATTTCATAAGCTATGAGGGGAGAGCTAGAGTAGGTTCGTCTTTCTACTTTGTTATCTTGACTCTGCCCCTGGCAAAGGAATTTCTAATTATTGTTTTAATTTCCTCTTCATTGGTGTTTAGTTTACACTTTTCGTTTTTGATATTGGTAATTTGGTTTTCTTCTTCCTTCTTTTTAAATTTAAATTGACCAAAAGTTTATCAATGTCATTGGTTTTATCATCAAACCAACTCTTAGTTTTATTTAGTAGTTCAATAGATTTTTTCAAATTTATTAATCTCTACTTTGGTCTTCCATTTTTCTAATTTGATATTTACCTGGGCATTTTCAATTTGTTCTTTGTCTTGTGTTTTCAGGCACATGTCCAATTCATTGACCTCCTCTTTCTCTGTTTTATTCATGCAGGTATTCAAAGATTTAAAACTTACTGTAAGAACTTCTTTTGCCGTATCCTGTAAGATATGGTGCTTTGTCTCATTATTGTCGTTCTTTTGAATAAAGTTGTTGATTGTTTCTATAATTTGTTGTTTTCCCCACTGATTCTTTGGAATTTAATTGTTTTGTTTCCAACAATTTTTTGGTTTTTCTTTCCATAACCTTTTTTTTTTTTTTCCACTTCTTTTTTTTTTTTATTTTTTTTTATTTTTTATTTTTTTTTATTAAACTTTTAATATTTATTTTCACACATTTTTGGGTTACAAATTTTCTCCCCTTTTTTCCCCTCCCCCCCCCAGATCCAAGCTTTCTAATTGCCCCTGTGACCTATCTTCTCTCTCCTCTATCCTCCCTCCCTGCCCTTGTCTCCGTCTTCTCTTTTGTCCTGTAGGGCCGGATAGCTTTCTTGACCCCTTAACCTTTATTTCTTGTTACCCGGTGGTAATAACATTACATTTGGTCCTAACACTTTGAGTTCCAACTTCTTTGGCTCCCTCCCTCTCTACCCCTTCCCCTTGGAAGACAGGCAGTTCAATATAGGCCATATCTGTTTAGTTTTGCAAATGATTTCCATACTAGTTGTGTTGTATAGGACTAACTATATTTCCCTCCATCCTGTCCTGTCCCCCATTACTTCTATTTTCTTATGGTCCTTTCCCTCCCCATGAGTGTTGACCTCGTATTGCATTCTCCTCCCCATGCCCTCCCCTCTATCCTCCCCCCCATCCTACTTGTGCCCCTGTCCCCCACTCTCCTGTATTATGAGATAGGTTTTCCTATCAAAATGAGTGTGCATTATATTCTTTCCTTTAGTGGATTGTGATGAGAGTAGACCTCATGTTTTTCTCTTGTCTCCCCTCTTTATCCCACCACTAATAAGTCTTTTGCTTGCCTCTTTTATGAGAGATAATTTGCCCCATATAACTTCTCCCTTTCTCCTCCCAATATTTCTCTCTCACTGCTTGATTTAATTTTTTTTTTTTTAGTATGTGATCCCATCCTCTTCAATTCACTCTGTGCACTCTGTCTCTATGTATGTGTGCGTGCATGTGTGTGTGTGTGTGTGTACTCCCACCCAGTGCCCAGATACTGAAATGTTTCAACAGTTATAAATATTGTCTTTCCATGTAGGAATGTAAACAGTTGAACTTTAGTAAGTCCCTTATGATTTCTCTTTGCTGTTCGCCTTTTCATGGTTCTCTTCATTCTTGTGTTAGAAAGTCAAATTTTCTTTCCAGTTCTGGTCTTTTCATCAGGAAAATTTGAAAGTCTTCTATTTCATTGAAAGACCATTTTTTTTCCTGAAGTATTATACTCAGTTTTGCTGGGTAGGTGATTCTTGGCTTCAGTCCTATTTCCTTTGACTTCTGGAATATCCTATTCCACTCCCTTCTGTCCCTCAATGTAGAAGGTGCCAGATCTTGTACTATCCTGATTGTATTTCCACAATACTTGAATTGTTTCTTTCTAGCTGCTTGCAATATTTTCTCTTTCACCTGGGAATTCTGGAATTTGGCCACAATGCTCCTAGGAGTTTCTCTTTTTGGATCTCTTTCATGCGGTGTTCTGCGGATTCCTTGAATATTTATTTTGCCTTCTGGTTCTAGAATCTCAGGGCAGTTTTCCTTGATAATTTCATGGAAGATGATGTCTAGGCTCTTCTTTTGATCATGGTTTTCAGGTAGTCCCAGAATTTTTACATTGTCTCTCCTGATTCTATTTTCTAGGTCAGTTGTTTTTCCAATAAGATATTTCACCTTATCTTCCATTTTTCGAATCTGCGCGGTATGTTCTGAGATATCTGTCTTTCTCGAAAAGTCCAAAGCTTCCATCTGTACCATTCCAGATTTGAGAGATCTATTTTCTTCAGTAAGCTTTTGAATCTCCTTTTCCATTTGGTTAATTCTGCTTTTGAAAGCATTCTTCTCCTCATTGGCCCCTTGCACCTCCCTTGCCAGCTGAGTTAGGCTAGTTCTCAGGGTGCCAATTTCTTCAAGATTTTTTTGGTTCTCCTTTAGCAGGGAGCTGATCTGTTTTTCATGCTTCTCCCTCATCCCTCTCATTTCCCTTTCCAGTCTTTCCTCCACCTCTCTAACTTGATTTTCAAAATTCCTCTTGAGCTCTTCCATCGCCTGAGCCCATTGGGTGGGCTGGGACACAGAATCCTCGATTTCTGTGTCTTTGCCTGATGGCAAGCATTGTTGCTCCCCATCAGAAAGGAGGGGAGGAAGTGTTTTTTTCTCTGCGATAAAGTACCCTTCAATAGTTTTATTTCTTTTCCCTTTTCTTGGCATATTCTCCACCTAGTGGCTTGAACTCTGAATGTTCTCCTCACACCCACCTCGCCTCCTACTCCTCCCAGCCAGCGTTAGGGAGGACTGAGATTCAAATGCTGCTTCCCGCCTTAGGGCTTTTGGCGGGGGCTGGGCTGTTATTCAGTGTTAAATTAAGTTCAGGTGGTCAGGGGCAGGGCCGCCTCTCTGGCTCAATTCCCTCAGGCGGTTTATGCACAGACCTTCCACAATGGATCCAGGCTCCCGCCCGCTTGGGGATCCGCCGTCCGCAGCCGCCTCTCAGTCCCCACCTCCCGAGGGGGCCCGAGCCATGGGGGCACCTCACTCCCCTCTCAACCCGCCAAAGAGACTCTCTCACCTACCCCCATCAGTCACCTGTTGGTGGGGGGGGCCTGTGCCGCTGCTGAAGATCCCACCTCTGGAGCCCTCTTAGGACTGTGCCTCTCAGAGCCGTGGCCGCTGCCGCAGGTCCCGGCTGGGCTCCGTGTCTGCAGCGCGAGGGACCTTTTGCGAGAGGTTTGCAGGTCCCTCTGTGGGTGGGGGGACCCGCGTGGCCGCTGGAGATCCCGTCTCGCAGCCCTCTCGGATCTGCTTCCCACGTTGTCGCTGCCGCGGTAGGGCTGCTCTCTGCTTCTCGCCCCGGCGCCCAGTCCACGGTGCGAAGGACCCCCCGCTAGAGGTTTGCAGGTCTCTCTGGAACAGAAATCTCCCTCGCTCCAATATTCCGTGGTCTCTGGGTGCAGAATTCGCCCTGGGTTAGTCCCCTCTGCCGTTCTGTGTTTTGTGGGTTTGGAGCTATGTGTCTCCATAACCTTTTAATACAAATAATTTTTATTGCATTATCATCTGAGAAGGATGCATCTGCCTTTCTACACTGGATTGTGGAGTTTTTATGGCCTAGAAAGTGGTCAATTTTTGTATATGTGTCATTTATGCCTGAGAAAAAGATGTATTCCTTTGTATCCCTATTCAATTTTTTCCAGAGATCTGTCATATCTACCTTATTCCCAGTTTTATTCACCTCATTAACTTCTTTCTTGTTTACATTGAGCTTAGATTTATCAAGTTCAGAGAGACTGAAGCTGAGGTCCCCCACTAGTATAGTTTTCGTGTCTATTTCTTCCCATAACTCCTTAATTTCTCCTCTAAGAATCTGGATGCTATACCACTTGGAGCAAACATATTTAATAATGGAATTGTTTCATTGCCTATAATGCCTTTTAGTGGAATACAGTTTCCTTCCTTATCTCTTTTGATTAAATCTATTTCTGCTTTTTCCTGGTCTGAGACTGGAATTGCTACCCCTGTTTTGTTTTGGGTTTTTTTGGCATCAGCTGAACCACAAAATATTCTGCTCCAACCTTCTATTTTTACCCTGTGTGTATGTCCCATTTCAAATGTTTTTCTTGTAAGCAACATATTGTTCAGTAATAGTTTTTAATCCATTCTGCTTTCCATCTTTATTTTATGGGAGAGTTCATTACATTCCCATTCACAGTTAGGATTATTTTCTTTGTCTTTCTGTCCATCTCATTTTCTCTTATTTATGCTTTTAGTTCTCCCTTCTCCCTTCCCCTCCACAACAAAGTTTTAGTTTTAGACCACCTCCTCCCTCATTCTTCCCTCCCTTCTTTTAGCCTCTCTCCCTTTTAATCTCCCTTCCCTTTACTACTCCTTCCCTCCCTTTTAGCCTCCCCTCCCTTTGCTTTTCCCCTTCCCTATCTTCAAGAAAGACATGCTAGCTATAAAGTCAGAGGACCTAGTTTTAAATTTCATTTCAGATGCTTATCATATATATGACCTTAGGGAAGACGATTAACCTCCCTAGATCTCAGTTGCCTAAACTGTGAAAGGACTTTTTCAGCTCTAGATTGATTATGTCATTGATCTTAGCTGTTCATTCATCAAAGATCACCTCACAATTATTCTTCAGAAGAAAAAAAAACTGAAATTCACTTATATGAGACTTATATGATAGAGACTTATATGAGGTAACATGATCCTTGCACAGTTTATCGTCAGGTGGCATAATAAAACTCTTGAGCTTGAGATCAGGAAGACTTGGCTTCAAACCTTTACTCAGTCACTTGGCAAGTCATCCTCTATAAGTCACCTGACCTCTATGATCTTTAGTTTCCCTGCTCATAAAAATGGGGAAAATATAATCTACCTCATATGCTTGCTGTATGGCAAAGAGCCACAGGATACAAAATGATTTGTAAACGTTAAAGCACCATGCATCACCATGCTGAAATAATTTATTGATAATGCATAACAAGGATACAATGTTTTAAAATTACAAAGTACTTTCCACAAAACATCCCAATGAGGTTAGCAATAAAAGCAATATTTAAATATAAATATTATGAATAACAATAATTTTGTAGATGAAGGAGAATGAAAGTCAGAGTTTCCAGCTTGTTCATAGGTAATAAATTCCATAGACAAAATTTAAACCTGTATGCTGTCTTCAAGAACTGCTTTCTTTCTCCCATGCCATGCTGCCATGAAGGGATGAAATCCCAAAGAGTATAGAGAGAATTTCCACTACTTACAAATCATTTAAACCTGTCATATTTTCATAAGCAGTGAAAATTCTCTATATTCAAAAATCTTTTTTTTTTCTAATCAGGCAATTTTTCATTTCGGAGAGAAAATTTCAGTACACTACTCATCATCAGAGTCCCCCCTTCCTCTTCTTTTATTTCACAGAAGTAATCCAAAGAAGATTGTTTGCTGTCATCTCCAAATAAATGATCAGTAAACACTTCTCATTCCACATCATTTGAAAAGTTTACTAAAGTTTACTTAAATCATCTATTTTTGTGGCTCAGGCTTAGCCTCTTTCACTGCACTATTTTGCATGAATGTTTTATCTCTTTTCATGCAACATCACCTATCAAACTGATGCCTGAATTCTGTTTTATAGCTTTGTATAGTATAATTTTAAGAATCACTTCTTCATTCTCTTGCGAGCTTTTTGCTTATTTGCCTTTTCATGTATTCTTTTAAGTAGAAAACACTATGTAAAAGCTGGCTTTAATGCAGGAATGAATGAGACTTACAAATATACTATGATAGGATTTAATATAATAGGATTCAATATAAAATGTGAGTACTGTGAATCTATCCATTCCAAAAAAAAAAAAAAATACCTTAAATACATTCCTATATAATGGAATGGATTTTACCTATTCTCATCCCTAAGCTATAGTAACTGGAATTGATTCTTGTCACCATCCAGGTGATTATTATATGTTATGCATAAAGAAGGTGTGCATTTGTCTTGCCAAGTATATAAGTCATGTTTCAACTTTTACTTCAATAACTCTCAGGATCTAAGGTACCTAAGGGTAGCTGATTTGCCCAGGGTTAGACAGTAATATATAAAACTGACTCCAAGTTAGCACTCTGTCTGCTCCAATAATCTATAATATTTTACAAAACTGAATGCGGAAACATCAAGGCAAAGTCTTAAACCCTGGTCTCCTTTCCTGTGGATAGCCAATTCCCAAGAGACATAAAGTTAACATGAAGGTTTTTTTTTTTTTTTTATAAAAGCATCAGATACAATAGTTATTTACCAATTAGAAAATGGCTCCTAAAAGATCTTCTAAGGGAAGCAATTAAAAAACTAGTTAAAAAGTTAACAACTGCAGCAAAATTGCAGGGTTTTACAAACAAATTAATCATCAGCATTTCTAGATAGAACCTATAAAATACAGCAGAAAGAGAAAGAAAGAAAAATGCAATTTAAAATTATTGCAAACGGCAAATTTAAGAAAAACCTGGAAAGAATTACCTGAATTACTGCAGAGTGAAGCAAGTAGAACAAAGTGAACATTGTACTCAGTAAAAGTAACATTATGTTATGATCCACTATGATAGATGTAGTGCCTCTTAGCAATGCAATGATCCTAGACAATTCCAAAAGACTCAAGGGAAAATGTAATCCACTTCCAGAGAAAGAATACTGGAGTACAAATGCATATCAAAGCATACTGGTTTCAGTTTTTAGTTGTTTTCTCTTTTTATGCCTTTTTGTTGTGATTCTTCCTTCCCAACATGACTAATGTGGAAATACGGGCAGCTTTGTGGTACAGTGGATAAAGCACCAGTGCAGGAGTCAGCAGGACCTGAGTTCAAATCTCACCTCAAACACTTGACACTCACATGCTGTGTGACCTTGGGCAACTCATTTAACCCCAATCACCTTATCCTGGCTCATCTCCAGTCATCCTGATGAATATCCAGCCATTGGATTCAGATGGTTCAGCAGGAGAAGTGAGGCTTGTAACCTGCACAGCTCTCCCTCATTCAAAATAAAGTCAAGTGGAAGTCATGTCATTATTTCGCTGATGGCATGGTCTTTTTTGGCAATGAAGGATGAACACACATCCAATGTGGAAATATGTTTAGCATGATTGTATCTGTATAGACTGTATCAGACTGCTCTCTATTTGGGGGATGGGAGAGGGGAGGGAGAAAAGTTTGGTACTCAAAATCTTATAAAAATAAAAAAAATGAAATATCTATCTTTATATATAATCATAAAAAAGAAAATGTTCTAAGTGGAAAAAATAGGAGAAAAACACAGAAAAAATAGTCTTCCTGGCAAGACAAACTCAGGAATTATAGGAAGAAATTTATATTTTCACAAAAATAAAGCCAAATATACACAATTGGAGAATTTTTAATTAATCTTCATAGACAAAGTCAATAGAATAAAAACAATTTTACCTAGGTTAATTTCCTTATTCAGTGCCAAATTGCTTATAGAAGCTCTTTTTGTGGTGGCAAACAATTGGAAATTGAGAGAATATTCATCAATTGGGGAATGGCTTAACAAATTTTGCCACATGATTGGGATAAAATATTATCTTACTGTAAGAAATGATGAGCAAGATGCTTTCTGAAAAACCTGAAATGACTTAAAGGAACTGAAATAAAGTGAACAGAACCAGGAAAATATTATACACGGTACAACAGTGAATGACTTAGCCATTCTCATCCACCTTTAGTGTATATCTGTCATTCAACTCTCACCGTATTGCCAAGAAACTGTAGCATGCACAATGCCTAGATCCTAGTAAAATTATATTGGAAGATTGACTAAACCTGTCTGAGGGTAACTAACAGACCTTAAACTCATCAGTGAGCTAGGGGAAAACTCCCCCAAGCATGTGAAGACACCCCCTTCCAGGAATGAGCAGATGAAAGCAATTTGTTCCATTGGATTCCATTGTTCCATGAATACAGTTGAAGCAGATGCCATGAAGCCCTTATATCATCAGACATCAAAGATGCTAAGATCATCCACTGCATTCCAGGCCATCTCCAATCATACTGACATTATTGTAGTCACTGAACTTCAACGAGAGAGAGAGTGAGACTGACAACTTTGCACAACTGTGTCTCACTCAAATTCAATTTACAAACAAATCAAGACATCATCCTTCCGAAATTATTGGCCAGTTTTGAAAGAGGAAGACAAACTATTCTCGGCAATACAATGACTTAAGAAAGTACTTATGACTTCCAGGAGCCAAGATGGCAGAGTAAGCAGTAAACTTTGGTCTCCCTCTCATATTCACTTCCAAAAATACAACAGAAAAATAGTGACTGCAGCACCAGTGAGATATTCATAGCACCTACAGTGGCTATAAATGTGCTGGCACAGCTCTAGATAGCGAAATACAACAGACTGTCTACATGGAAGACAGAACCAAAACATTTATTCAGATACCAGAAAGCCAGATCCCAACACCAGAACGTCAAATCAATCATGATAACAAAGAAATCTATATACAATAACAATGCAGAGGGAAACATCATCCCCATACCTTCCCTCTGTTAGGCTTCCCACAAACCAACTCCCTTAAACAAATCACAAACAAGCTCTCCCACTCATGCTAGTCAGCTTCCCATTTTCTCTCCCTCCCTTAGCTCTGAATGCTTTGATGAATTTCATCTCAGCTCTGCTCCAGCTCCTTCTCTTCCTGTTCCACCCTTCTTGCTCCACACCTTCCTATTTCATGTGATTTAGACTCATGTGACTCAGGCTTTCATGTAACAAGCAGGTCACATGGATTTATTAATGGATGGGAAAGATCTCCCCATTAAAAACCAAAATTTCATTAACAATAAGCAAAATGCATTAGTAATAGTGTGACTCAGCATAAATCCTGGAACAGCAGAGTCAATGTAAAGGCAAGGTGGAGTAATATTTTAGATCAGGAAACTTTTAGGATCAGAAAGAAAGGTTGGTCTCCATCAAGTAAAGGGAGAGCTTAGTGTAAGACAGGAAGGATCTCAGCAAGCCAATAAGAAGCCGAACTCAGAAAACCAGTAGGAGATCCTGAGCACCAGGATGTTGAAGCAGACAAATGCCAACCCCAAGGACCCCCACATACCTTAGCATAGCCAGAGAAACTGACCAGTTTCAGTATAAAGGACCTCCATATGCTCTGGCACAGTCCCAGATTGGTAGGTGTCCTCCAGCAACCAGATATCCATGTGCTTCAGTGGAGCCCAGGGTAGGCAGGCACATGCCAGAGGTCAGATCTCTACTTGCTTCAGGATAGCGCTGGAGGAATTCAATAAAACGCCACCTGATCTCAACACCCAACAGATATGAACCCACTTCTGTACCAGTTAAGTTGCCAGATGCCTACAAAACCTAGCTGGCAGCACCAGAGACCACAACACACAAAGTCAGTGACTAGGCACTGATCCTCACCTCAAGAAGCTTGGAATAGTGGCCCCTGGGCTCCAGCAAGAGAGCTCAACTTTAAAAGCCAGGAATTAGGCAAAAAGATGAGCTAATATCAAAAACAAACAGTGACCATAGTGAGTGACCATAGCGACTAGGAAGATCAAAAGACAAACTCGGAAGAGGAAAATATTGTCAATATACATATATCCAAAACTTCAGAAGGGAATATGAGTTGGTCCTCAGTTGAAAAAGCCTTCTTGGAAGAGCTCAAGATGGATTTTAAAATCAAATAAGAGAGGTAAAAGAAAAATTGAGAAAAGTAATGAGAGGTGTGCAATAGAGCATCAACAGCTTACAAAAGGACAGAAAGTGACTGAAGAAAGAAATTCTTTAAAAAATACAGTTGAGTGATTTGGCGGGGGACTAGAGAAAATCCACTAAAGAAAACAATTCTTTAAAAAGTAGAATTGGCCAATTGTGAAAGAAGGTACAAAAATTCACTGAAGAGAAAAGAACTCCTGAAAAAGTAGAATTGGTCAAATGCAATGGAAGTACAAAACTTAACTGAAGAAAGTAATTAAATAATCATTAAAACTGGGCATATGGGAGCTAATGTTTTTGATGTGCCATTTCTATTTTTGCTGGTCTATCAATGGCTATGTAATGTTGCATCAAATCAATTTTTTTTTCAGAAGGAAAAACTGAGAGTTTGATAATTACTCAGGACGTGGTTGATTGTATTTTATTTAATTAACTGTAGTAGGTAAAGACTGGAGTTTCAGTATTTTGTGATGCAGTTAAGACTTTTTACACTCCCTGAAATTGCAGAAAAGATTAACTTTGGTCAAACCTTGACTGAAAGAGAAACCACATTTGTATGGCCAAAGGTCTTTAGGAACTCTAATAAGCTTGATATAATGAAAAAGATTATCAGTTTCTTGGAAGATAAGGGCATGCCCACAAACAGTACTAGAAGTACTAAATTTTTGTCGAGTTTCCTTTAAAGAAACATTCCCTGAATGTAAAGACTTAGCAACTTTGGATTCTATTTGTCTTAAATTTGATGACAATAGGCAAAATTTTATACAGTAGTGGAAAGATTTCAAGAAGACCCCTATTAGATCTAGTGGAAGGTAACAATTTCTCTGAGACCTTGGAATATTTTTTGAAAGATATATTTGTTGCAATCCCTATGCTTCAGGTTGAATGAAGAAGACATTCTTTCAAAGGAAAAGTCAATAAAAGCAGAATCAAGTAAAAAACATTGAATTTAATGGCTCATTGACATTAAAATGAGAAACAAGAAGATGACTTTTGAAACAACAGTTGAGAAAAAATGGAATGAAGCCTTACCCATGTTGTAAATACACCCTTTCTATTTTTGCTGATCTATCAATGCCTGTCTCTACTTGCTACAAATGAAGCAATTTTCTCGCAAGAAGAAACTTAGCACTTAAAAGATATGAATTCCTCAGGATTTGGTTTGTTTCATTGCATTCAATGCATTGCAAAAGCTAGATTGCATGTAGTTTTAGCACTTTGTGGTTCACTAAGACACTTCTTTTCGGAAATGGTAGAAAATATTTGCAATCATCTAACCTTAAGTGGAAAAGAAAACCACTTCTGAAGGGGGAAGAATATACACAAAAATATACACAGAAAAACAACTAAATCAAACAGTTTCTTTGTTCTCTGAGTAAACTCAAAGAATATGTCTTCCTCTGTCAACAAGGCCAGATGGGGCTGACTTAAATGCATTTTTCCTCTGTTTAAGGATGTGACCCTTAACCCAAGACACTGTCTTCAATAATGGTACTTCTTCTCTACCTTGTTGTTTTGTGAACATCTAATATGTTAATGGTAAAGAAAATACAAATATCCTGGGTCATAATTTAAATTTGTACTTTGTATTTACCACTTGTATTGTGTTTACCATCTATTTAATTAAGAAAAGTTTTTTTCTCATGTTATAGTTAAAAACATATGGGGAACACAAATCTGAGAGACACAGACATCCTGGTATTGTCCTAAAATATACGTAAGCCTGGTCATTCTTTTATCAATTAGTCAGAAGGTTCTTTCTGACTCCATGATCATGTGTCTGTTAGCTTCAAGGGAATAAACAATATGGATATATAAATCACTTACTCCGTTTGCCTCTTTAACCAAACTTCCAGGTTGACACCTGAAAGAAAAATCATGTCTGGATTGGGAAAATTCTATAGAAACCTCAGCAAACTTTTAATAAACAGAATAAAGGACTACAAAGATGGTTCCTCAAAAGCTGTAAGACATTCAATATTTCTTTGTGGTTGCATTTAAGGAAGCATTCCCTGATATACGGTTTTCCATTTAGACCTTTTGAGTGTTCGAGTAGATGTCATTCATTGAAAGTGGAAAAATTTCAAATAGACTCCTATTAGATCTTGTGGAAGATGACAATTTCTTCAGGATTTTGAAATATTCTTTTGGAAAAGGAGTATTGTTGCAGTCCCCTTATTTGATCTGCAATGAATAAGAGATTCTTTCAAAGAAAAAGCCAATTCAAAGCAGAATCAGATAAAATATATTGAATTCAAAGGTGTATCTTCATTACAGTGAGAAATAAAAAGAAAGTTTCATAAACTTTGTTTAGAAAAAGAATGGTATGAAGGCTAATATAGCATGTTGAATTCACTGTTCTATTATTGTTGGTCTATCATTGCCTATCTTTAGATGCCTGAAAATAAAGATTTGATCATAAGGAAGAACGTAGTGCATAAAATATGGGAATTCCTCATGATGTGTATTGTTTCATTGGATTCAATGCATTGCAGTAGCTAGAGACTGTGGAGTTTTGTGCATTTGTTCTTACCCGTGAAACTTTTCTTGTTCCCTGAAATTACAGAATGAATTAACGTTGGTCAAACATTGAGTGAAAAGCAAAACTACATTTGGACAAACAAAAGTCAATAGAAACCTTAATAAACTCGATACTCTGAAAAAGTTCGTCATAATTGAGGATGGTTAAGACGTGTCTTCAAAAGATGAAAGAAGTTGAGGATTTCTGTACTGTTTTATTTAAGGAAACATGCCTTGGTATAAAGTTTTATCACCTTTGAACCCTAGCGAACTTAAATTGAATGTCAATTTGCTGACTTCCAAAGAACAGAGAAATGATTTCAAGAAGACTCCTATTAGATCTAGAAGAAGATAGCAACTTATTCAGGACCTTTTGGAAAGGGACTTTGCTGAAACGATTTTGTTTCAGTTTTAAGGAGGAAGGTATTCTTTCAAAGGAAAAGCCAGATCAAAGTAGAATCGAATAAAAGATGATTTCGATGACCTATTACCATTAAAAGAGAAATAAAATGATGACTTTTGAGAGTTTCATTAAAAAAAATGGTATGAGCGTAACGTATGTTGTTGATTTCCCTGTTTCATTATTGCTGATCTATCAATGTCTGTATTTTGATAGGTTAAACAAAAGAATTTTATCATAACGAAAATCTTAGCTTAGGTGAGTAGTTGCTCTCACTCCATCATCTTGGCTCCACCCCTATAAGCAATATTTTTTCCTTGACCTGGAAACTCTAATTTGGCTACAAGATTCCTAGTAGTTTCCTTTTCAGATCTCTTTCAGGAAGTGATCAGGGGATTATTTGAATATTTATTTTGCTCTCTGGTTCTAGAATGTCAGGGCAGTTTTCCTGGATAATTTCATGAAAGATGATATCGAGGCTTTTTTTTTTTTTATCATGGCTTTCAGGTTGTCATATAGTTGTTAAATTCTCTCTCCTGGATCTACTTTTCAGATTAGTTGTTTTTCCAATGAGATATTTCATAATATCTTATATTTTTAATGGTTTTGTTTTTGTTTTGTAAATTCTTGGTTTCTCCTAAACTCATTAGCTTCCATCTACTCAATTCTAATTTTTAAAGAACTATTTTCTTCAGTGCGCTTTTGAATCTCCCTTTCTATTTGGCTAATTCTGCTTTTTAAAGCATTCTTCTCTTCATTCACTTTTTGGACCTGTTTTGTCAATTGAGTTAGCCTCTTTTTAAAGGTATTATTTTCTTCAGCATTTGTTGTATCTCCTTTAGAAAGCTGTTGACTCTCTTTTCAATCTCTTTCATGGTCTGAGATCATTGCATATTTATTTTGGAGCTACTGGATGCAGAAGTCGTGACTTCCTCTGACACTAAGTGTTGTTCTTCCTCATCTGAAAGGATAGAAGAAAGTACCTTTTTATCAAGAAAATAACCTTCTATAATCTTAATTTTTCTCTTTTTTGTGCATTTTCCCAGCCAGTTACTCCACTTTTAAATCTTTTATTGAGAGGAGGGTATACTCTGGGGACCTGAGTTCCTCCGTGGTGGCACAATCAAGGGAGAGGAGTTTGCTCCCTGACCAGCTGGGTGGCTGAGATTTAGATCAGGTGTTCAATTTCCCCAGGGGATTGAGGCAGAAGTCAGGACTGCCACTCAGGGCTGAAGCCCAAAGCAGTGCCTCAATTCCCCCAGGGGCTTAAGGCTCAGGCCTCCACAAATGGTTGCTGCTACTGCTGTTGCCACTGCTGCCACTGTCTCCATTGGCTGGGGATGGAGGAGGAGCCTACTTCCTTGTCACCAAAATGAAAAATGTTTCTCACTGACCTTTGAAGCTGCTTTTGGAGCTTGTGGCCTGTGGGATCCAAGAACCACAGCTGATGCTAGGGATTCCCCCCCTAAATTCTGCTCTGGCCCTGCTCCTCCAGGGGTCACTTGGTCAAGGCTGGGCTAAGCTCTGCTCCACAACTCGTTCAATAGGCTTTTCTGTTGTCCTTTCAAGTTGTCTTGGGCCAGATATCTCTTTCACTCTGTTCTTCTATGCCTTCAGCTGCTCTGGAATTTGTTGAGAGTCATTTTATACAGGTATTTTTTGAATGTGAGGGAAAAGCTGGGGTATGTGTATCTTTTTACTCCACCATCTAGGCTCCACCCCTCTTCAGTTTTCTTTAGATATTTTCTTAATTCACGAGTCAGAGCCAAGATGATGCAGTGAGAGCAATGGCTAATCTGAGCTCTTAGACAAACTCCTTCAGATACCTCTAAGGAGATAATCTCACCAAAATTTGGAGGTGTAGAATCCAATAGGAGACAGACTGTGGCAGATTCATAGACCAAGACAGACTGGAAGGTCGACGGGAAGGATCTGTACCACCAGGGTGAGCCCACAGCACACAGCACATCACGTTCAGGGCAGTGGAGCTGGATGGCCCCAGGGAGACCTGAGGCAGCAGCAGGTGGAACCTGCAGAGCAGAAGCCCAGGGCAAGAGACCAACAGAGCAAGTGACAGCTGCTGAGCCCCAGATATCAGTCACAGCACCTTCTGAGACTCTCAGCCCACAGATCAAACGTCTGCAAGTCGCCTTCCAAGAGCCAGGATGGTACAGTGATCAGTAAATGCTCTCTCTTTCCCTCCTGATGAGCTTGAAAGAATCACAAAATATTTCCCCAGAAAAATCCTGAATCAGTGGGAATAGCGGGGGGGGGGGGGGGGGGGGGGGCAAATAGTCTCATAACAACTGAGGCTAAGAAAAGAGCTAAGGGGGATTCCTCCTACTGTGGGAGAGACTAACCAGAAAAAGAGGGGCCCGAGGGTGGCAGAAACTTGCACTAGGACCCATGCAAGTCTCAGTGCTAGAAGAGAAGCCCCAGGAGGTGTGGAAACTCGCATTAGGATCTAGGTGTGCCTCAACACTCCAGGGGAACCGGGAAGAAAATATTGCAGCTGAAATCACCATCGACTGAGCTTGCCTTTACCTCAGCTCAGTTGAGGAGATATCTCTTGACCAGACCACCCATCTCCCACACTTAACAAGCTAACCCCAGAGCTGATTGGGGAAATACAAAACAAAAAGCTTTTTCACACAAGTCAGCTCAACAACAAGTTCTGCAGCTTCTAATTGAAATAACCAGAAGCCACAACACACATTCACCTTCATGAGCAAGAAAAAGCAAAACAAGCACGAAAAAAACCAAAGAATATTTCTTTAGGGACAAAGACCAAAACACAAATACTGAAGAGGTCAGTAGTGAGACTATACTTCCATCTGAAACTTCAGAAGTCACCACGAACTGATCGAATGCACGAAAAGCTCTCCTGGAACAGCTGAAAAAGGAAATACAAGAGAAACTTGCCAATGATTTTAGGAGTATGAAAAAAGAATTCACTGATGAGAACATCTTTTAAAAAGGAAAATTGAACAAATGGAAAAGGAAGCAAAAAACCTAACTGGGAAAATTGGAAAAATGGAGAAGGAAACAAAACCTAGCTAAGAAAATTGGGCAAATGCAAAAAGAAAAAAAATTAAATGGAGAAAATAATTTCTTAAATGGAAAAATTTGACAGACCAGAAAGAAGATGCAAAAGTTAACTGAAGAGAATAATTTGATAAAAATTAGAATTGGGCAAGTAGAAACTAATGACTCTATGAGACAGGAAGAATCACTCAAACAAAATCTAAAGAATGAAAAGAAAGAAGAAAATGCAAAATATCTAATTGGAAAAACAACTGACCTGGAATTTAGATCCAGGAGAGAAAATTTAAGAATTATTGTCCTTCCAGAAAGCCAAGATGAAAAATAGGATCTGTATAATATCTTTCAGGAAATCATCAAGTAAAACTGCCCAGAAGTGCTAGATTCAGAGGGCAAAATAGTCATAGAAAGAATCCACCGTTCACCTCCCAAAAGGGATCCCAAACTCAAAACCCCAAGAAATATCGTTGCCAAATGTCAGAACTATTAAGTGAAGGAGAAAATACTACAGGCAGCCAGAAAGAAACAATTCAAATATAGAGGAGCTACAGTCAGGATCACACGGGATCTTGCAGCTTCTATATTAAAAGATCAAAGGAGTTGGAATCTGATATTTCATAGGGCAAAGGAGTTTGGAATACAACCAAGGATCATCTACCCAGCAAAGTTCAACATAACATTTAAGGCAAGGAGATGGTCATTCAGCGAACTAAGGGATTACCAGACCTTCGGGACAAAAATGCCAGAACTTAATAGAGGATTCAAATATTCAAGAGAGCCATAAAAAAGTAAGAAGGGGTGAAAAACAACAACAACAACAACAAAACTTGTTACTCAATTTGGGTAAACCGTTTAACTCCCTATAAGTTAAGATGATGCCTATTAATCTCGAGAATTGTACATCTATTATGAAATATAAAAGGGATATACATAGAGGGAACGGGTATAAATTAAATGATGTCATGTTAAAAATATGATTTAAGTATGAGAAGGGATTGTAACAGGAGGTGTGAAAAGAAGGAAGTAGAAAATGGTAAATTACATCACAGGAAGAAGTACAAAATTATAGTAGAGGGAAAGAGGGGAGGGAGATGAGCATTGTTTGAGAGGTACTCTCATCTGATTTGATTCGAGGAGGGAACAATAAACTTAAGTACATAATTCTAACTACCTCTGTAGGCAGTAGGAGGGGAAGGGGGAAGAAGGTGGAGGGGAAGTTAAGAGGGAGGGAAGAAGCAGTAAGGGTAAAGGGGAGCAAAAGGGAGGGGAGATAAAAGAAGAAAAGGAAGCCTGAATGAGGTGGTGTTGAGGAGTGAAAACTACTGAGGAAGGGAAGGAAGACAGGAGAGCTAAAAGCACAAATGGTAGGAAAGAGGATGGAGGAAAATCCATAGATGGTAATCATAACTGTGAACGTGAATAGAATTAACTCTCCCATAAAATGGAAACGAATAGCAGAATACATTAAAAGCCATAATTCAACAATACGTTGTTTACAAGAAACACATTTGAAACGGGGGGATACACTCTGGGTGAAGGGCCAAGGTTGGAGCAGAATGTATCCTGCTTCAGCTGCTGTAAGAAAATCAGGAGTAGCAATCCTAATTTCAGACAAAGCAAAAGCAGAAACAGAATTAATCAAAAGAGATAGGATAGGAAACAACATCCTTCTAAAAGGCATCATAGACAATGAAGAAATATCATTACTGAACTTGTATGCTCCAACTGGTATAGCATCCAAATTCTTAGAGGAGAAGTTGGGGGAGTTGAAGGAAGAAATTGACAGCAAAACTATACTGGTGGGGGACGTCGGCCTCCCCCTCTCTGCACTTGATAAATCTAACTTCAAAATAAAAAAGAAAGAGGTGAAGGAGGTAAATAAAACTCTGGATAAGGTAGATATGATAGATCTCTGGAGAAAAACAATGAGGATAGAAAGGAATATACCTTTATCTCAACAGTACACGGCACATATACAAAAACTGACCATGTATTAGGACACAAAATCCTTACAATCCAGTGCAGAAGGGCAGAGATACATCCTTCTCAAATCATAATGCAATAAAAATTACATGTAATAAAAGGCCATGGAAAGATAAACCAATAATCAGTTGGAAACTAAATAATCTAATCCTAAAGAATGAATGGGTTAAAGGAGAAATCACAGAAACAATAAACAACTTCATTCAAGACACTGACAATAATGAGACAACATACTAAATCTTATGGGATTCTGCAAAAGCAGCTCTTAGGGGAAATTTTATATCTTTGAATGCCTACATAAATAACATAGAGAAAGAGGAGATCAATGACTTATGCATGAAGATGAAAAAGCTAGAAAAAACCAAATTGAAAATCCCCAAGTAAATACCAAATTAGAAACAATGAAATCCAAAGGAGAGATTAATAAAATTGAATTTAAGAAAACTGTTGAATTAACAAATAAAATCAATAGTTGATTTTATGAAAAACTAATGAAATTGATAAACCTTTGGTCAATTTGATTAAAAAAAGAAAGAAGAAAATCAAATTACTAATATCAAAAATGAAAGGGATGAACTCACCTCCAAAGAGGAGGAAATTAAAACAATTATTAGAAATTACTTTATGTAAATTTATGCCCAAAAATTTGGCAATATAAATGAGATGAATGAGTATTTTTAAAAATACAAATTGCCGAGATTAACAGAAGAGGAAGTTGAACACTTAAACAACTCCATCTCAGAAAAAGAAATTGAACAAGCCATCAAGGTACTCCCTAGAAAAAATCTCCAGGGCCAGGTGGATTTACAAGTGAATCTTATCAAACATTTAAAGAACAGTTAATTCAAATACTATACAGACTATTTTTGAAAATTGGGGAAGGAGTCCTCCCAAATTCTTTTTATGATACAAATATTGTTTTCATACCTAAACCAGAAAGAGATAAAACAGAGAAAGAAAATTATAGACCAATTTGTCTAATTGAATATAGATGCAAAAATGTTAAATAAGATTTTAGCAAAACGAATACAGCAACTTATCATGAGAATAATACATTGTGGTCAGGTAGGATTCATACCAGGAATGCAGGACTGGTGCAATATTAAGAAAACTATTGGTATTATCAATCACATCAACAACAAAACTAACAAAAAGCACATGATTATCTCAATAGACTCAGTAAAAGACTTCAACAAAATACAACTCCCCTTCTTATTAAAAACTGTGGAGAACGTAAGAATAAAGGGAACTTTCCGTTAAATAATAAGCAGTATCTACCTAAAACCTTCAGCAAGCATTATATACAATGGAGATATGCTAGATACATTTTCAATAAGATCAGAGGTGAAATAAGAATCACCACTATTATTCAATGTGGTACTAGAAATGTTAACTGTAGCAGTTAGACAAGATAAAGAAATTGAAGGAAGAGGAATAGACAAAGAAGAAAATAAGTTACAAGTCTTTGCAGATGATTTGATTATATACTTAGAGAATCCCAGAGAATCAAGAAAAAACCTACTTGAAATAATAAACAACTTTGGCAAAGTTTCAGGTTACAAAATGAACCCGCACAAATCTTCTGCATTTCTATATATTAGCAACAAAGTCCAATAGCATGAGCTAGAAAGAGAAATCCCATGAAAAGTCAGGGCAGACACTATAAAATGTTTGGGATTTACCTGCCAAAACAAACCTACGAACTTTATGAACACAATTACAAGACACTTTGCACAAATAAAGTCTGATCTAAGTATGTGGAATAACATCAGTTGCTTATGGGTAGTCTGAGCCAATATAATAAAAATGACAATTCCACCTGAATCAATTTACTTATTTAGTGCCATACCAATTAAGTTATCATATAATTATTTTCTAGAGCTGGATAAAATAATATCAGAATTCATCTGGAAGAAAAAAAGGTCCAGAATATCAAAGGGAGGAATGAAAAGAAATGCTAGGGAAGGTGGCCTAGCGCTACCACATCTCAAATTGTACTATCAAGCAGCAATTATCAAAACCACTTGGTACTGGCTAAGACATAGGAGAGTACACCAGTGGAATTTGCAAGGAACTCAAGACACAGTAGGAAATGAATATAGCAATCTCCTGTATGATAAATCCAAGGACCCCAGTTTCTGGGAAGAACACACTGTTCAACAAAAATTGGTGGGAAAACTAGATAACAGTGTGGCAAAAACTAGGCAAAGACTAATGCCTGATACCCTACACAAGAATAAATTCCAAATGGGTACATGATCCATGTGTAAAGATTGATACCATGGACAAACTGAAGGAGCAAGGAATAGTGTATTTATCAGATTTATGGAGAAGGGAAGAATTTTTCACTGCAGAAGAGATAGAAAGCAGTATGAAGTGCAAGATGGATAATTTTGATTACATGAAACTGAAAAGCTTTTGCACAACCAAACTCAATGGAACCAAAATTTAGAGGGATGTAGCATAATGGAAAGAATTTTTACAGCTAATCTTGGGAATAAAGGCCTCATTTCTAGAATATATAGAGAACTGAGTCAAGTATACAATAATAAAAGTAATTCCCCAATTGATAAATGCTCAAAGGATATGAACAGGCAATTTTCAGAGGAAGAAATAAAAGATATCTATGATCATGTGAAAAAATGCTCTAAATATCTTTTGATTAGAGAGATGCAAATCAAAACAACTCTAAGATACTCCTTCATACTTATGAGATTTGCAAACATGACAGATTAGGAAAATGATAAATGTTGGAAAGAATGTGGAAGACTTGGAACACATTCATTCCTGGTGGACCTGTGAGTTTATCCAGACATTCTGGAGATCGGTTTGGAACTATGCCCAAAGAGCTAAAAAAATGTGCATACACTTTGACCCAGAAATATCTCTTCTAGGACCGTATCCTCAAGAGATCATAAAAATTGGAAAGAGTCTCACATGTACAAAAATATTTATAGCAGCACTCTTTGTAGGTGCTAAAAACTGGAAACCAACAGAATTTCCATCAATTGGGGAATAGCTGAATAAATTATGATATATGAATGTTGTGGAATGCTATTGCGCCATAAGACTTCAGAGAGGCCTGGAAAGACTTTTATGATCTGATGCTGAGTGAAAGGAGGAGAACCAGGAGAACTTTGTGCACAGCAATGACCACAGTGTGCGAGATTTTTTGTTTTGGTAGACTTGGATCTTCATAGCAATGCAAGGACATGAAAAAAATTCCCAGTGGTCTTCTAAGGCAAAACGTCTTCCACATTCAAAGAAAGAACTATGGAATTCAATCTCAGAACACATCAGATCATTTTTTTTTTGGTGTGTGTATTATGTTTTGCTTTATTATAAAATTTCTCCCATTTATTTTAGTTCTTCTACACAGCATGACTATAGTGAAAATGTATTCAAAAGGAATGTGTGTGCAGGCCCTGCATAGAATTTTATGCGGTCTTGGGGAGAGAAGGGGGATGGTGGGGGGTAGGTAAGGGGGAAAAAAATCTAACTTTTAAGTGATTGTAGAACATTAAAAATGAACAAAATTAGTATATTTTATTTATTTGTTTGTTTGTTTATTTGTTTGTTTAACTTTTATCATTCGATTTCACAAAATTTTGGGTTCCAAATTTTCTCCTCTTTTGTCTCCTCCCTCCACCCCAAAACACTGAGCATTCAAATTGCCCCTCTCACCAATCTGCTCTCTCTTCTATCATGCCTCTCTGCCCTTGTCTCCATCTTGTCTTTTGTCCTGTAGGGCGAAATAACTTACCCCTTTACCTGTATTTCTTATTTCCTAGTGGCAAGAACACTACTTAACAGTTGTTCCTAAAACTTTCAGTTCCAACTTCTTTTCCTCCCTCCCTCCCCACCCCTTCCCTTTGGAAGGAAAGCAATTCAATATAGGCCAAATCTGTGTAGTTTTGCAAATGACTTCCATAATAGTCGTGTTGTATAAGACTAACCATATTTCCCACCATCCTATCCTGTCCCCCATTACTTCTATTCTCTCGTTTGATCCTGTCCTTCCCCGTGAATGTTGACTTCAAATTGCTCCCTCCTCCCCATGACCAACCTTCCGTCAAACCCCCCACCCTGCTTATCCCCTTATCTCCCACTTTCCTGTATTGTAAGATAGGTTTTCATATCAAAATGAGTGTGCATTTTGTTCCTTCCTTTAGTGGAATGTGATGAGGGTAAACTTCATGTTTTTCTCTCACCTCCCCTCTTTATCCCTCCACTAATAAGTCTTTTGTTTGCCTCTTTTATAAGAGATAATTTGCCCCATTCAATTTCTCCCTTTCTCCTCCCAATATATTTCTCTCTCACTGCTTGATTTCATTTTTATAAGATATGATCCCATCCTCTTCAATTCACTCTATGCACTCTGTCTCTATGTGTGTGTGTGCGTGAGCATGTGTGTGTGTGTGTGATTCCACCTAGTACCCAGATACTCAGTAGTTTCAAGAGTTACACTCTTTGCTGTTTACCTTTTCATGCTTCTCTTCATTCTTGTGTTTGAAAGTCAAATTTTCTTTTCAGCTTTGGTCTTTTCATCAAGAATGCTTGAAAGTCCTCTATTTCATTGAAAGACCAATTTTTCTCCTGAAGAATTGTACTCAGTTTTGCTAGGTAGGTGATTCTTGGTTTTAGTCCTAGTTCCTTTGACTTCTGGAGTATGATATTCCATGCCCTTTGATCCCTTAATGTTGAAGCTGCTAGATCTTGTGTTATCCTGATTGTATTTCCACAGTACTTGAATTGTTTCTTTCTAGCTGCTTGCAATATTTTCTCCTTGACCAGGGAAATCTGGAATTTGGCCACAATGTTCTTAGGAGTTTCTCTTTTGGGATCTTTTTCAGGTGGTGATGAGTGGATTCTTTCAATATTTATTTTGCCCTCTGGTTCTAGAATATCAGAGCAGTTTTCCTTGACAATTTCATGAAAGATGATGTCTACACTCGTTTTTGATCATGGCTTTCAGGTAGTCCCATAATTTTTATATTGTCTCTCCTGGATCTATTTTCCAGGTCAGTTGTTTTTCCAATGAGATATTTCACATTTTCTTCCATTTTTTCTTCTTTTGGTTTTGTTTTGTGATTTCTTGGTTTCTCATAAAGTCATTGGCCTCCATCTGTTCCATTCTAATTTTGAAAGAACTATTTTCTTCAGTGAGCTTTTGAACCTCCTTTTCCATTTGGCTTATTCTACTTTTGAAACCATTCTTCTCCTCATTGGCTTTTTGAACCTCTTTTGCCAATTGAGTTAGCCTGTTTATCAAGGTGTTATTTTCTTCAGCATTTTTTTGGGTCTCCTTTAGCAGGGTGTTTACTTGTTTTTCATGCTTTTCTTTCCTCTCTCTCATTTCTCTTCCCAGTTTTTCCTCCACCTCTCTAACTTGATTTTCAAAATCCTTTTTGAGCTCTTCTATGGCCTGAGCCCATTGAGTGGGCTGGAATACAGAAGCCTTGACTTCCGTGTCTTTCCCTGATGGTAAGCATTGTTCTTCCTCATCAGAAACGAAGGGATGAAATACCTGTTCACCAAGAAAGTAACCTTCTATAGTCTTATTTTTTTCCCCTTTTCTGGGCATTTTCCCAGCCAGTGACTCCACTTCTGAATATTCTCTTCACACCCACTTTGCCTCCAGATCTGCCCAACTAGTTCTTGGGGTCTGAGATTCAAATGCTGCTTCCCACCCTCAGGGCTTCAGCGGGAGCAGGGCTGCTATTCAGTGTGAGATTAAGTTCAGGTTCTCAGGTGGGGGCAGGGCCGCCGGATGGTGCTCAGTTCCCTCAGGGGTTTTATGCAGAGACCTTCAACAATGGATCCAGGCTCCTGCCTGCTTGGGGAGCCCTGATCTGCTCCCGCCTCCACTGTTGCCTCCCGAGGGTGCCTGAGTTATGGGGGCACCCCACTCCCCTCTCAGCAAGCCGAGAGGATCCTCTCACCAACCTTTGGGGCCCCGTGGGTGGAGGGACCCACGTGGTCACTGGAGATTCCATCCCTGAAGCCTGCTCAGATCTGCTCCTCTCGGTGCTGCATGGCCAAGGCACGGCTGGGCTCGGCTCCAGGTCTGCAGCGCGACGGACCTTTGGTGTCTGTTTTCAGGGCTCTCTGGAACAGAAATCTCCTCCACTCCATTGTTCTGTGGCTTCTGCTGCTCCAGAATTTTTTGGGAGTTCTGTTTTACAGATATTTTATGGGCTGTGAGTTGAGAGCTAGCTTATATGTGTCTTTCTACTCTGCTTTCTTGGCTCTGCCCCCCAAGAATTAAATTATCTTGATGACAGTCCTTTTCCCCAGGCTGATTTTGATATCATCAAAAGTATAAAATAGGATAAGAAGTTATAGTTGTCCCCTTTTATATGGCCAATAGCATTTTTCCTACTACCAGGATAAATGAACAAAATGGATGATCATGGTGGTAACTTAGGCACAAAGCATGGCTTTCTACATTTATCTGCTTCTCTGTTTAATTGTTCAGTTTCTCAATTCTCTCAGGATGTATCTATTTACAGGTAACAATTTTAATAGGCACCACACATTTTGGTTCTCATTATTTTTGGTATGGTCTATAAAGTAGCATGTCTGACACTGGTCCCATATGGCCTCAGGGCAGCTTACTGCTCAGAATCACAATACATAGGTCTGAAGAAATTTCATAATTCTTTTCAGAGCCAGTTATTAAATAGACTATTCCAAAGCTCTGTTTTTCCAAAGCCCCTACATATTACCTCATAACAGTTTGGTCATCTCCTTGCACAGTCTGATTATAACCATGGTGTGATTAATTCTACTACTCCATTCAGCAACTTATTTTCAATTCTTTTAGGTCAGGCCATTCTAGTACTATAAGGACAAGGCTTGCCTGTGGATGGTGAGTGTGGTGTGCAGTTGGGGAAATACTTCATAATGGGTCTACTACTTTTTTATCTTTAAAGTATTCTTCAGCTAGGCCGTCCTGAAGTGGATGCTCAAGTTGGAAGTCGATCAGCACTGGTATGAAGAAATGGATGACCCCGGCATCTTTCATTTTTGGCTTCTAATTTTGGCATTAATTACTGGTAGAAATAACTGCTCTTTTTAAAATTTGTTTTATGGGGTAAATCTTTATTTTAAATGTAATATTAGGTAGTTTGAGTGACTACTTTGCTGGGAAATTGTTTCTACTCTAAAGATTCTATTGTCTTATGGTCATACGTTATAAGCTATTGCCAAGTCAATGAATTAGCTTCTTCAACCTGGATGTTACAGAATTACGTTTTTTCCACATTTTTGAAGTTCTACATCCTTCTTCAGTTTTCTTCTGGCTGACATATTGGGATGTCCCACAATGCATCACAGGAGCAATATACGTAGTTATGCAAAAGACTTCCATAAAAGTCATGTTGTGGAATATTTCCCTTCATCCTATCTTGCCCCCCATTTATTCCATTCTCTCTTTTGACCCTCTAACTCCTCAAAAGTGTTTATGTCTAATTACTCCTTCTTCCCATTTGCAATCCCTTCCATCATCCACTCATCCCCATCTTTTCCCCTTCTCCCCTACTTTCCTGTAGTGTAAGTTAGAGTTTCAGAGTAAATTGAATATGCTTGTTATTCCCTCCTTAAGCCAAATGTAATGAGAGTAAGGTTCACTTTTACCTTCTTCCCTCCCCACTTTTCCCTTCCATTGAAAAAGATTTTCTTCCCTCTTCTATGTAACAGACGAATTGCTCCATTCTATTTTTCCTCATCTCCTCCTAATATATTCCTCTGTCACCCCCTATTTTTATTGTTTTTCGATACGATCCCTCATTATTCAACTCACCCTGTATCTTCAATCTATATGTATATAATCCCTTGAACTGCCCTAGTACTGAGAAAAGTCTCAAGAACTAAAAATATTGTTTTTCCTTGTAACAATGTAAACAGTTCAACTTAATGAGTCCCTCATTATTTGTCTTTTGTTAACATTTTCTTGCTTTTCTAGCTTCTCCTGTCTGAAAAATCAAATTTTCTATTCAGCACTGATTTTTTCATCAACAATGCTTGAAAGTCCTGCATTTCATTGAAAGGCCATTTTCCCACATGAAATATTATACTCAGTTTTGCTGGATAGGCAATTCTTGGTTTAAATCCAAGTTCCTTTCACTTCTGGCATATCATATTTCAAGCCATGTGATCTCTTAATGCAGAAGCTGCTAGATCCTGTTATCCTGACTGTATTTCCATAATACTCGAATTGTTTCTTTCTGACTGCTTGCAATCTTTTCTCTTGACCTGAAGTTCTGGAATTTGGTTACAATATTCCTAGCAGCTCTCTTTTTGGAATCTCTTTCAGGAGGTGATTGATGGATTCTTTCAACATTTATTTTACCCTCTGGTTTTATAAGATCAGGGTAGTTTTCCTAGATAATTTCTTGAAAGATGATTTCTAGGCTCTTTTTTTGATCATGTCTTTCAGGCAGTGCCATAATTTCTAAATTGTCTGTACAGGATCGATTTTCTGAATCAGTTGTTTTTCCAATGAGATATTTCATATTGTCTACTATTTTTTCATTCCTTTGGATTTGTTTTAAAATTTCTTGATGTTTAATAAAGCCATTAGCTTCCAACTGCTGCATTCTGATCTTTAAGGAATTATTTTCTTGAGCGAGCTTTTGGACCTCCCTTTTCATCTGGCTAGTTCTGCTTTTTAGGACATTCTTCTCTTCATCGCCTTTTTCCATTTTTATTGTAGTTTGCATTATTCTATTTTTACAGTGTTATTTTCTTCAACGTTTTTTGGGTCTCCTTTAGCAAACAGTTGACTCGTTTTTCATAATTTTCTTGCATCACTGTCATTTCGCTTCCCAATTTTTGTTCTTCTTCTTTTACTTAAGTTTCAAAATTCTTTCTGAGCTCTTCCATAGCCTAAGACCAATTCATATTTTTCTGGGAGGCTTTGGATTGAGGAGCTTTGATTTTGCTGTCTTCTGTTTCCATGTTTTAGTCTTCCTTGTCAGCAAAGTCAGATTCTATAGTGTGATTCTTTTTTCCACTTTTCTCAGTTCCCCAGTAATTTACTTGCTTTTTGAGCTCTTTGTCAAGGTAGATCTCTGGCTACAGTGGGGGCGGGAGTGTACTGTCAGCTACTAGATTCCTCCACAATCTGTGGGCCTAGAGCTCCAGGAACAGTCATCTCTGTCCCTGCTGGTGTGGTGGCTACTGTGGATTCATCTGCCCCCTTCCCCTTCTGCCACTGTGGGACCATTCTACTCTCCTGAACTAGTCCCACAGGCTTTTTCCACTGACCTTCCAATTTGTCGTTGGCGTTTTGGGGTCCTGAAATCTGGAACTGACACAGGTGCAAGAGATTCATTCTCCCCAAGTCCTGCTCAGGTACTGTCTGTGCCAGTGCTGCCCACACTGGACAGTGCCTTGCACCCTACGTGTCAGGATAGACTTCCCATCCACCTTCCCAGCTGTCTTGAGCTGGAGATTTGCTTCATTCCATCATTCCTTGGGTTCTGCGGCTCCAGAATTTAGTTAGAGCCATTTTTACAAATATTTCACGGAGGTTAAGGGCAGCACTCTAGAAAGTGTGCTGTTGCTCCACCATCTTGGCGCTGCCCCCATTATTACTTTCAAAGATGCCCTGTTTATCCGTGTTTCCTTATGAACTTTCTTCTGTTCTCTTATTTATAGTTTAAAATTCAAGATTCAGTTCCATTGATCATCCTATCCTACATAAAAAGAAATAATCTTTTTGTGAGAAGAACACTTCTTGATTGAATTGATCAATGGAATTTAGTTTGACTATGGGTTGTACTCAAATTAATAAAACCATCATATGAGAGCCTTGATCACTTTCCAAAGAATAGTCATTAAATAAATAAGGAGTCTTTATGGAGAAGGGAGGTATTGAGTAGTACCATATTTCCTACAGTCATCTTAGAAGAAAAAACTCAGCTTGATGCCACCTATTCAAAGGACTGAAGAAAGTCCTAAAAATTAGGTCTTCTCAAACTATGCCAGTGCCTCAGTATACACATAAAGTACAGTGTAACTATCTATTTCACTCCCCACACATTACAGGTAACCTGAATCTGTCTATCTAAGTATCTGTCTACAATCTCTCTCTCTCTCTCTCTCTCTCTCTCTCTCTCTCTCTCTCTCTCTCTCTCTCTCTCTCTCTCTCTCTCCCCCTATCATCTATCTAAGTATCTAATTAGGTACCAAATATCTACCTACTATCCATTTATGTATGTATAAAGAGATAAACATAATTTAAATAAACATAATTTAAAGGAGACAGTTAAACTTTTACCTACATTCTAGGTAGTTCCCTTAACAGGGATTTAAATCAATTGTATACTCCTAACATTTTGCCTACAGTAAACTATGTAAAGTTGTAGGAGGTGGGTAGAAACTTAGACAGCAATATGTTGCCCCATGCTTTATAAAAAGCTAAATTACTAAAATATTCACTAACTCTATCTAATGAAGAAAACTTCATAACCATAACAGCACACTGGGTTAATGTCCTAAAGAAAGTTTTAGTTTCTGACATCTCCCTCACCTCTGTCCCGAGGCTGCAATTTACCTTCCTCTAATTATATTTCATGTTATTTTTAGCCAAGCATATTCATTTCTTTGTATTTACCACAAACGAGATACACATGTCATTTTACTTACTCACCCATCCTTGAATGATCCCCCTTCAGTTTATCTTCTTGGTTTAGAGTTTCATTAGGTTGGAAAGATCAGTTTCACTAATAGAAAAATTTCTTTTTTTATATTATTCTGTATGCACTCACTCTCAAAATATTTTATGCTGAAATTACACTTGATTTTCTAACATCATTTCCTTGGGAACTAATATGGAGATCTTATTCATTATTAACATTTGTGTATGCGTGCTCATCTTTCATTGCCAAAGAACACCATGTCATCAGAAATAATGACATGACTTGCATTTGACTTTGTTTTGAGTGAAGGATGGCTGTGCAGGTCATCAGCCTCACTTCTCCTCCTGAGCCATCTGAATCCAGTGACCAGATATTCATCAGGATTAGTGTATATGACCCAGTTTGAGGCAATTGGGTTTAAATGACTTGCCTAAGGTCACACAGCTAGTGAGTGTCAAATGTCTGAGGTGAGATTTGAACTCAGATCCTCCCGACTCCTGCACTGTTGCTCTATCCACTGCACCACCTCTTAAGGTAAAAGGAGTTATCCTTTGTGCTCCCAGTCGACTTGAATTGTTTAGATGCAACCTGTCAAATATTCAATTTTCATCATTATCCTTATTTCCCAGTTCATTCTTCCGTTACTATGTGGGCTGCTTCAATATCACATTATGTGGAATATATAGTGGCTTCCAAAAGACAAAAGAAAGAGTACAATTAAATGTGTAATTACCAAATTAACACTGGTGACTTGAAATAAAAAATGCAATTGCCTAACATGATTGTGCTTTGAGGGAACTTAATTCTGTAATTAACAGCTTAAATCAATATCCTGCAAGTTGTGTGTGTATGTGTGTGTGTGTGGGGGGGGGTGTTTCATTAGTTCTTCAAACAACTTCATCATATTAAAGCTTTAACATCCTTGTTTCCTATACTCATAGATCCATTTGTTCTTCATACTTTTATCATTACTTGGTAGCTGTTATGCACTCTAAGAGGCACCTGTCCTTTTGAGGATCACTATTTTAAAGAACACCCAAATTGATCCTGGCATTTTCATGGAGTCCTCAGAGGCCTATTAGAATGTTAAAAACTTACTTACAAGTGTAAAAGAATGAAGTTATAGCTAGAATTTCTGGTGCACACCTGTCTTCCAGTTATAGAGACAAATTATGTTGGAAGATATATTGGACTAAGGAGATCTGAGATAATCTTTTTGTGTGTACATTACTGAAGTCAGAATCAATATGGTGAGCGCATAGTGAGGTGAAGTACTGGTTTGACTAAGGAAGAAAAGATGCATTGACTTGGATTAGAAATGGAGTAAGTTAAAACTTGGTTGCCAATGAAACTGGGTGTTGTAAAGTCTCACCATCATTATTCAGTATTTTAGTAGAAATGTTAAAGGGAGCAATTAGAGAAGGAAAACATGATGGAAGGAATTATAATGGGTAATGAGGAAAAAACTAACTCTTTGAAATTGTTCTGATGGTATACATAAGAGAACTAGAGTGTAAATAAAAAACTATGTGAAACAATTAATAGCTTTGACAAGTTTGCACAAACCCACATAAATACTTTTCATTTCTATATATTACCAAAAAATCTAGCAGAAGGTACTAGGGAAAGAAATCCCATTTAAGGTAACTTTAGGGAGGGCAGAGTCAAGACAGAATAAAAGCTGGGATTTGTTTGAGCTCTACCCCATACCAATCTGCAAAAAAAACCGACTAAACAAATTCTGGAGCTGTAGAACACAGAGAATGAAGGAAAAAAGCAAATCTCCAGCCCAAGAAAGCCTAGAAGGTCGCCAGAAAGTGTCTGTCATGCCAGGTTAGAAGAAGAGTATAATGCAGCATTGCTGGATCAGCATAGAAAGAATCCAAGCAAGTCTTAGGGAATTGAAGCACTGGCAACTGTAGTGGTCTGCAGATTTCTCAACCCCAAAACACCAAGCACAATTTGGAACTTCAGTGACAAAAGACTATCAGGCCTGTGGGAGAGAGTAGCATGGTCCTACCCCAGACCCAAGGCAGTGGAGGTGTAGGGGAGCAAAGAAATCACGAAAAATGAGTTAACTGCTTTCCAAGGGGAATCCACTAAAATGTTGAAGAAAATAATACCTTAAAAATTAGACTAACCCAAATGGCAAAAGAAATCCAAAAAGCCAATGAGGAGAAGAATGCCTTAAAAAGCAGAATTAGCCAAATAGAAAAGGTGGTCCAAAAGCTCACTGAACAAAATAATTCCATCAAAATTAGACTGGAGCAATTGGAAGCTAATGACTTTATGAAAAATCAAGAAATCATAAAACAAAAACCAAGGAATGGCAAAATAAAAGACAGAGTGTAATATCTCATTGGATAAACAATTGACCTGGAAAATAGATCCAGGAGAAATAATGTGTGTGTGTGTATGTGTGTGTGTGTGCCGTGTTGGACTATCTGAAAGCTGTGATCAATGAAAGAAGCTAGACACCATGTTTCAAGAATTTGCCAAGCAAAACTGCCTTGATATTGTAGAATCAGAGGATAATATAGAACTGGAAAGAGTCCACCAATTGCCTCTTGAAAGAGATCTCAAAATGAAAACTCCTAGGAATATTGTAGCTAGATAAAGGAGAAAATGTTTCAAACAGCCAGAAAAAAAATCAAGTACTGTGGAAACACAATCAGGATAATACAAAATCTGGAGACTTCTACATTAAGAGAATGAAGGGCTTCAAATAGGATATTCCATAGATCAAAAGAGCTAGAAATAAAGTTAAGAATCACCCACTCAACAAAACTGAGTATAATCTTGCCAGGAGAAAAATGGATATTCAGTGAAATAGAGGATTTTTCAAGCACACTTGATGCAAATGCCCAACCTGAATACGAAATTTGACTTTCAGATAAAAGAATCAAGAGATGCATGAAAAGGTAAAAGGGACAGAGAAATCATAAGCAACTTATTAAAGTTGAACTGTTTACATTGCTACATGGAAAGATGATACTTGTAATTTATGAAACTTTTCTGAGTATTAGGGACACATGTATATATGTGTATGAATACAAATATGTATATGCATGAATATATAGATATACACATTTGATATATATGTATATATATATGACATACATGCGACATGTTATGTGTGTATATATACAGAGGGGACAGGGTGAGTTGAATACAAATAGGAAACAATGATATCCAAAAAGTAATTTGAGGGGTAAAAGAGGAATATATTGGTAGAAGGACAAAGACAGAGATACAATGGAGTAAATTAAGCAAGAAAAAGCTTTCACAATGGAAAGAAAAGAGGAGAAATGAAACAGAAAAAATGAACCTTACTCCCATGTGATTTGGCTTAAGGGGGGAGTAACATACACACTCAATGGGGTATTTTACAGTACAGAAAAATAGGGGGAAGGGAATAAGAGGGGATGTGATAGAAGGGAGGACAGATTGCAAGAGGAAGTAGTCAGAATCTCACAATTTTGAAAAGGGACAAGGTCAAAGGAGAGAATAGAAAAAATGATAGCATTGAAGGAAATGTATTCAGTTTTCTTCTGATTATTATGAAAGTGCTTTTGCATAACTACACAGTTATAACCTATATTGAATTGCTTGCTTTCTTAATGAGTGGGGAGGGAAGAATGGAAGGAATCTGAACTCAAAGTTTTCAAATCAAACGTAAAAAGTTGTTTTTATATGAAACTGGGAAATAAGATGTACAGTATTGGGATATAGAAATCTATCTTGCCCTACAAGAAGGTGAGGAGGAGTGGGATAAGAAGGCAATGGAGTAGTACAGGGTAGGGAATATTGGGAAAGGGGTAAGCAGAATGCAAGTCATCTTGAGGTGGGGAAGGGTAGACATGGGGAAAACTTGGAACTCGAAATCTCATGGAAAAAATATTGACTAAAGTATAAATAAATTAATAAAAATGAAAAGATAACTGTAGGCTAATATAAAATATTGGGAATCTACTGGCCATGAAAAAACCAGCCTTGAATAACAATGAATTACAATCCCTGTATTGATAAAATCAAAAGTCTTTTGACAGAATAAGAACATGGCTGCTGTGAACGCTAGATGTTGGAGATAAAGGAGGGACTTGCTTGGATCCCTCCCCAATCCCCTATAAATACCTGTAAAAATGACCCATACAAACTCTAGATCTGTAGAATTCGTAGAATGATGGAGTGAAGCAAATATCTAACCTAGTACAGTCTCGAAGGTTTATGGGAGGCATCTATCGTGCTGGGTTGAGAGGGGAGCAGAGCCTAGTCTGGGGTGGGCTGCAGAGGCATAGACAGGGCCAGAACAGTCTTCGGGGGCTGATTCACTGGCATCCATAGAGGTTTAAGGCTTCTTAACGTACAAACACTAAAGAGAACATAGAACGTCATTGAGAAAGCTCTCTCTGGACTGTGAGGGTGCGAGGTGTGGTCTGGCTCAGGTCTGATCCCAGACTCAGGCAGAGGATGAGGTAGCACACGCAATGGCACCTGCAGCAGAGGCAGCAGCAGCAGTTTCTGGAGTTATGGTCCCACAGACAGTGGGGAATTGAACAGCTGATAAAAAGCAATTGAATCCTGGGACAGTAATCCACAACTACTCTCAATCCCATTGGAAGCAGAGCCTCACCGTGACAAAGGTTTAGAAAGTCAAGTATTTGACAGGGAACATGAACAAACAGAGAGTAAAAAGTGAGACTAAAAAAATCTTACTTTCGTGACAAAAGATATCAAAACATACAACCACAAGGAAACAAAGTCATAACTCCTACATCAAAAGCGTCCAAGAAAAATATAAATTGACCTCAGGCCATGGAAGATCTAAAAAAAAAAGGATTTTGAAAATGAAATAAAAGTAGTAGATGAACAACTGAAAAAAGAAATGAGAGTGGTGCAAGAAAATCATGAAAAATGAGTCAACACCTTGCTAAAGGTGACCCCAAAAATGTTAAAAAAAAAAATTACACTGACAAAACAGAAAAATTCAAATGGCAAAAGAGCCAACTAGGAGAAAAATTCCTTAAAAAGCAAGACTGACCAAATGAAAAAGGAGGTCCAAAAGCTATGTGAAGAAAATAATTCCTTCAAAATTACAGTGGGAGAAATGGAAGCTGATTACTACGAGGAACTGAGAAACTATAAAACAGAATAAAAAGACGGAGAAAAAAAAGAAGACAATGTGCAAAATCTCATTGTAAAAACCACTGAACTGGAACATAGGTCCAGGAAAGATCATTTAAAGCTTATTGGACTATGTGAAAGAAAGATATAAAAAAGAATTTAGACTTCATCTTCCAAGCATCAAGGAAAAAATTGTACTGATATTCTAGAACTAGAGGATAAAATAGAAAAGGAAAGAATCCACCGATCACCTAGTGGAAAAGGCTCCAAAAGGACAACTACTAGGAATATGGTAGCCAGATTCCAGAGTTTCCAGGTAAAGGAGAAAATATTACAAGTAACCAGAAAGAAGCAATTCAAGCACTGTGGAAATACAATCAGGATAACAAAATACCTAGCAGGTCCTACCTTAAGAGATCAAAGGGTTTGGAATATGATATTCTGGAGCTCGGAGGAGCTTGGATTAAATCCAAGAATTACCTAACCAGAAAAATTGAATATAATACTTCAGGGGAAAAAATGGACAGTCAGTGAAATAAGAGCCTTGCAAGCATTCTTGCTGAAAGATCAGAGCTGAATATAAAATTTGGCTTTCAAATCCAAGAATTAAGAGAAGCATGAACAGGTTAACAGGAACGAAAAATTACGGTTGGTTTGTTGGTTATTGTCCTTCACCTTTGAAGAGGACCAAAATAACACCACCATTGTAAAGTGAAATTTCGGTATAGCTGACTGTGGTTGATCAGACCAATATGAGCTCCAAATGGTCTACCACAAGTTGGGCACAGATAGTCCGTGTGAATATTTGGAGTGGATATACCACTTTTACATATCCTACCTTTACTTTGTGAGGTCTCAATTCTGCTTTCTTAAAAGAGCACAACATCTTTTCTTATGTGGGCATGTCATACTGAGTGGGCCTGTGCCAGTGGCTCCCATGTTGCACAGTCAAACCCAAATTTCTTGAGAGAGACCTTGAGAGTGTCCTTGTATCATTTCTTCTGCCCTCCATGTGACGGCCTGACTCAACCAAGTTCTCCATAAAATAGTCTTTTTTGGCAAGCATACATTTTGCATTCGAGCAACGTGGACAGCTCATCACAGTCACACTCTCTGAAGCATAGTTTGAATAAGTGGCAGTTCAGCTAGAGCAAGGACTTCAGTGTCTGGTACCTTATCCTGCCAGATGATCCTCAGAATCTTCTTAAGACAGTTCAAGTGGAAGGTATTCAGTTTCCTGGCATGGCGTTGGTAGACAGTCCATGTTTCACAAGTATGTAACAATCAGGTCAACACAGCTGCTCTGTAGACCTTCAGTTTGAAAGTCAATCTAATACCTCTTCTCTCCCAAACTTTTCTTCGGAGCCCCCCAAACACTGAGCTAGCTCTGGCAATATGTGCATCAACCTCATTGTCAATGTGTCCATCCCTAGAGAGTACACTACCAAGGTAAGTGAACTTATTCACAGCATGCAAAGCTTCTCCATTGGTTGTAACTGATGGTTTCACGTATGAATGGTGTGGTGGTGGCTGATGGAGTACCTGTTTTTTGGTGTTAAACAGTAGGCCAAAATTAGCACAGGCAGCAAAGAATTGATCCATACTTTGTTGCATCTCAGTTTCAAAGGCTTCATTTAGGGCACATTCATCTTTAAACAGAAAATCAAACACCTCCACTCTGATCTTGGCTTGTAGCCTTTACAAATTGAATTTATCATCAGTACGATAATTGAACTTGAGGCCATGTTCATTCTTGTTGAAAACATTTGTCAATGTGGCTGAAAACATCATGCTAAAAAGCATGGAAGCAAGCACACAGCCCTGTTTCACTCTACTGGTGACTTGGGAAGGCATGAGAGTTTTGTCCATTATCCAGAAACCGAGCAAACGTGCCATCATGAAATTGACGTACAATATTGATGAACTTCTCTGAGAAAACAAATTTTGACATAATTTTCCATAATCCCTCATGACTAACAGTGTCAAAGGCCTTGGTCAGATCAATAAGCGTTGTATGTAGATCTCTGTTCTGCTTCTGGCATTTCTCTTCGAGTTGAGGGGCAGCAAATACCATATCGATTGTTCCTCGGCCCTTTTTGAAACAACACTCACTCTCAGGTATATGACCATCTTCCAGGTGAAGGATCAGCCTATTAAGGAGGACTCTAGGAAGAATTTTGCCAGCAATGACTAAGAGAGATATCCCCCTGTGATTATAGAAAGACAATCTATTCCCTTTACCCTTATAAAGATGGACAATGGAGGCATCCTTGAACTCCTGAGGGATAACCACTCTCTTGCCATATAACCTGGAAAATTTCAGTCAGCTTTTGTATGAGCAATGATCTCCCTACCTTATAAATCTCAGCTGGAATAAAATCAGCACTAGGTGCTTTGCCACATGAAAGGCACCTAATGGCCTTCAAAACCTCTTCTTCAATTGGAGGTTCAATTAAGTAGGGATTGACTTCAACCTGAGGTAAACAGTCAACGGCCTCCTCATTAATTGATGATAGTCTGTTGAGAATACTATGGAATTTTTCAGCCCATCTCTCCAGGATCATGTCCTTATCACTAATCAATGTGGCTCTATCAGCACTGAGTAGTTGTGACACACCATAGCTTTGTGTTCCATAAATGGCTTTCAGGGAATCAAAAACGCGCTTTGGATTGTTACTATCAGCATAAAACAATTCGATCTGCCTTCTTACAGAGCCAGGAATCCTGTGTCTCTCTAAGCTTTGCTTGTACTTTGCTTTTGATGGAATTAAATGCTGCTTTCTTAGAGGTGGATGAACTATCTTGCTGGTAAATCCGGTGGAGTTCTCGTTTTTCATTTAGCAGTTTCTGAATTTCCCCATTATTTTCATCAAAGCAGTCTTGGTATTTGTGAGTGTTCTGACCCAGATGAGCAAATGTGTGCTGTTCTCCAAATCTCTGAAAGCGGCCCACTCCTTTTCTGATCCACTGATGACAACTGGAAGTGCATCTAGCTTATTCCCATTTCATATAATGCTTGCTGATGGTTTTAGTTAGGTACTGCTTATTATTTTATGAAAGGCTCAATTTTTTCCTATGCACTCCAGGATTTTCAATAAGAATGGGTGTTGTATTTTGTCAAAAGCTTTTTCTGCGTCTATTGAGATAATCCTATGGTTTCTGTTATGTTTGTTTTTGATATGATCATTAATATTGATAGTTTTCCTAATACTATACCAGGTCAGCATTCTTCATATAAATGCTACTTGATCATAATGTATTATTCTCATGATATTTTGCTGTATTCTCTTTGTTAATATCTTGTTTAAAATTTTTCCGTCTGTTTTCATTAGAGAAATTGGTCTACAGTGTTCTTTCTCTCTTTTTGCTCTTTCTGGTTTAGGTATCAGAAACACATTTGTATCATAAAAAGGTAGGACTCTTACTCACCACTTTTCCCAAGTAGTCTACATAATATTGGAATTTGGTCTTCTTTAATTGTTTGATGGGATTTGATAGAAGTCCCATATAAATACATCTAACCCTGGGGATATTTTTTCTAGGGAGTTCATTGATGGCTTCTTTAATTTCTTTTTCTGAGATGTTTTTGTTTAAGTATTCAACTTCCTCTTCCATTAATATGGGCACTTTATATATTTTTAAATGTTTATTTATCTCACTTAAATTGTCAAAGCTATGGGCATATATTATGGTAAAGTAATTTATAGTTATTATCTAAATTTCCTTCTCATAGTAGGGGACTTCACTCTTTTCATTTTGACTATGGTAATTTGATTTTCTTTTTTCTTTTCTTTAATCAAGTTGGCACCGTTTTTTCAATTTTTTTGCTTTTTTCATAAAACCAGCTCTTACTTTTATTTTTTGGTTCAATAGTTTCTTTAATTACAAATTTACTAATCTACCTTTTTACTTGTAACATTTCTAAATATTAAATTATTTACTGAAGATTTTCAATTTGTTATTTTCTAGTTTTTTCAGCTGCATGCCCCATTGATCACTTCTTTCCCTCTTTTGTTCATGTAGGCCCGACATGATATAAAACTTCCTTTAAGAACCTCTTTTGCAGTATTCCTTAAGGTTGCATAGGTTGTCCCAGTATTGTCATTCTCTTGAATGAAGTTGTTGATTGTTTCTATGATTTGTTACTTAACGCAGTTATTCTTTAGGATAAGATTTTTAGTTTACACTTAATTTTTGGTATACCTTTCCATGGCTTTTTGTTATACATAATTTTTATTGAATTACCATTTAAGAATTATTCATTAAATATCTCTGCCTTTCTGCACTGGATTGTGAGGTTTTTATGCCTTAGTAAATGATCACTTTTTGTATATGTGCCATGTACCCCTGAACAAAAGATATATATCCTTCTATCCCCATTCAGTTTTTTCCAGAGATCTATCATGTTTACCTAATCCAGAGTTTTATTCACCTACTTAACTTCTTTCTTGTTTATTTTGAGGTTATATTTATTAAGTTCAGAGACGGGGATGTTGAGGTCATCCACTAGTATAGTTTTCTATTTCTTCTCCTTTAAGAATTTGGGTGCTAGAAGATGGCAGAGTAGAAAGATATACATATGCTAGCTCCGAACCCACAGGCCATAAAATACCTGTAAAGAAGAACTCCCAACAAATTCTGGAGTAGCAGAAGCCACAGAACAACATAGTGGAAGATATTTCTGTTCCAGAGAGACCTCAAAAACTGAAGGGAAAGCTCCATCTTGCACCAGACCCAGAGCTGAGCCCAGCACTGCCTTGGCCGCGCGGCACTGTGGGGAGCAGATCCGAGCAGTCTTCAGGGACAGAATCTCCAGCAGCAGTGCAGGTCCCTTCACTCACAGGTGCAGAAGGTTGGTGAGAGGGTCTCTTTAGCTGGCTGAGAGGGGAGTGGGCTATCCCCATAACTCAGGCCCTCTCGGGAAGCAGCAGTGGAGGCAGCAGAAGACAGGGGCTCCCAAAGCAGGCAGGATATCTGATTCATTGTTGAAGGTCTCTGCATAAACCCCCCCGAAGGAACTGAGCCCCATGTGGCAGCCCTGTCTCCACTTGAGCACCTGAACTTAATCTCACACTGAATAGCAGCCCCACCCCCACCAAAAGCCCAGAGACTGGGAAGTACCATTTGAATCTGAGACCCGAAACACTGGCTAGGAGGATCTGTAGGCCAGGTGGGTGTGGAGAGGACACTCAGAAGTCAAGTAACTGCCTGGGAAAATGCCCAGAAAAGGGGGGAAAAATAAGACCACAGAAGGTTACTTTCTTGGTGGATAGATATCTCTTCCCTTCCTTTCAGATGAGGAAGAACAATGCTTACCATCAGGGAAAGACATGGAAATCAAGGCTTCTGTATCCCAAACGTCCAAAATAAATATTCAATGGGCTCAGGCTATGGAAGAGCTCAAAAAGGATTTTGAAAATCAAGCTGGAGAGGTGGAGGGAAAACTGAGAAGAGAAATGAGAGAGATGCAAGAAAAGCATGAAAAGCAGGTCAACACATTGCTAAAGGAGACCCAAAAAAATGCTGAAGAAAATAACACCTTGAAAAATAGGCTAACTCAATTGGCAAAAGAGGTTCAAAAAACCAATGAGGCTTCAAAAAGCAGAATTAGCCAAATAGAAAAGGAGGTTCAAAAGCTCAGTGAAGAACATAGTTCTTTCAAAATTAGAATGGAACATATGGAGGGTAATGACTTTATGAGAAACCAAGAAATCACAAAACAAAACCAAAAGAAGAAAAAATGAAAGAAAATGTGAAATATCTCATTGGAAAAACAACTGACCTGGAAAATAGATCCAGGAGAGACAATATAAAAATTATGGGACTACCTGAAAGCCATGATCAAAAACGAGTGTAGACATCATCTTTCATGAAATTGTCAAGGAAAACTGCTCTGATATTCTAGAACCAGAGGGCAAAATAAATATTGAAAGAATCCACTGATCACCACCTGAAAGAGATCCAAAAAGAGAAACTCCTAAGAACATTGTGGCCAAATTCCAGATTTCCCTGGTCAAGGAGAAAATATTGCAAGCAGCTAGAAAGAAACAATTCAAGTACTGTGGAAATACAATCAGGATAACACAAGATCTAGCAGCTTCTACATTAAGGGATCGGAGGGCATGGAATAGGATATTCCAGAAGTCAAAGGAACTAAGACTAAAACCAAGAATCACCTACCCAGCAAAACTGAGTACAAATACTTCAGGAGATTAATGGTCTTTCAATGAAATAGAGGACTTTCAAGCACTCTTGATGAAAAGACCAGAGCTGAAAAGAAAATTTGACTTTCAAATACAAGAATGAAGAGAAGCATGAAAAGATAAACAGCAAAGAGAAGTCATAAGGGACTTTACTAAAGTTGAACTGTATACATTCCTACATGGAAAGACAATATTTGTAACTCTTGAAACTTTTCAGTTTCTGGGTAGTTGGTGGGATTACATGCATACACACACACACACACAGACACGCATGCACTCACACACAGAGAGAGACAGAGAGCACAGAGTGAATGGAGTAGGATGGGATCATATCTTAAAAAATGAAACTAAGAGGTGAGAGAGAAATATATTGGGAGGAGAAAGGGAGAAACAGAATGGGGCAAATTATCTCTCATAAAAGAGGCAGGCAAAGGACTTTTTCGTGGAAGGAAAAAGAGAGGAGGTGAGAGAAAATCATGAAGTTTACTCTCATCACATTTGACTCAAGGAAAGAATAAAATGCACACTCATTTTAGTATGAAAACCTATCTTACAATACGGGAAAGTGGTGGAGAAGGGTATAAGGAGGGTGGGGGGGATGATGGAAGGGAGGGCAATGAGAGGAGGGAGCAATCTGAAGTCAACGCTCTTGGGAAGGGACAGGATCAAAAGAGAGAATAGAAGTAATGGGGGGCAGGATAGAATGGAGGGAAATATAGTTAGTCTTACACAACATGAATATTATGGAAGTCATTTGCAAAACTACACAGAAATGGCCTATATTGAATTGCTTGCCTTCCCAAAGGGAATGTGTGGGGAGGGAGGGATGAAGAGAAGTTGGAACTCAAAGTTATAGGAACAACTGTCGAGTACTGTTCTTGCTACTAGGAAATAAGAAATACAGGTAATGGGGTACACAACGTTATCCGGTCCTACAGGAGAAAAGAAAAGATGGGGACAAGGGAAGGGAGAGATAATAGAAGAGAGGGCAGATTGGTGATAGGGGCAATCAGAATGCTCGATGTTTTGGGGTGAGGGAGGGGACAAATGGGGAGAAAATTTGGAACCCAAAATTTTGTGGAAATGAATGTTAAAAGTTAAATAAATTAAAAAAAATAATTTGAATGCTATACCACTTGGAGCATACATGTTTAGTAATGATGTTGCTTCTTTTACCAGAATGTAACTTTCTTCCTTATCTTCTTTGAATAATTTTCTTTATGCTGTTGCTTTCTCTGACTCTAGGATTGCTACCCCTGCTTTTATTTACACTAGCTGAAGCATAACATACAGTGCTTCAACCTTTTAAGTTTACCCTGTGTGTATCCCTCTGTTTCAGATGTGTTCCTTGTAAACAATATGTTGTTGAATTATGGTTTTGAGTCCATTCTGCTCTCAGCCTACGTTTTATGGGAGAGTTAATCCCATTCAAATTCAGTTATAATTACTATCTGTGTCTGTCTCTCCATCATCTTTCCCACCTTTTTTACTTTTAGTTCTCCCTTCTCATCCATGATAGAGATTTAATTTTGAATACTGCCTCCTTCAGTCTTCCCTCCCTTCTTTTAGCACCACTTCCTTTTATTTCCCTTTTCCTTTACTACTTCTTCCCTCTCTTTTAGCCTTCCCTACCTTTTCTTTCCCCTTTTCCCTCCTAGTGCCTATAGAGCTAGTTAGATATCTATACTTAAATGAGTTTGTTGTTCCCTCCTTGAACCAAATCAGATAAGAGTAAATCTTAAACAATTCTCTTCTTCCTCCCCTCTTTCCCTCTACTTCAATAAGTTTTTGCTCCTCTTTGTGTCATATAATTTACCATTATCTACTTCCTTCTTTTCACACCATCCTTTGCACCCTTAAATCACATTTTTATCAACATATAATTTCATTTATACCTACTCTCTCTGTCTACACATATTCCTTTTGTATATCATAATAAATGTACAATTCTCAAGATTAACAATTATAATCTTCCCTTAGAGGGATGTAAACTGCCTGCTCACATTGAATAACAAGGTTTTCCCTACTGTTTGCATTTAAATACTTCTCTTGATACTAGCGTTTGAAGATAGTAATTTCCACTGAGTTGTGGGCTTTTCATCAGGAAGGTTTGAAAATCTCTTATTTCATTGAATGTCCCTCTTCTTCCCTGAAATACTATTCTCAACTTTGCTGAGTAATCGATCCTTGAAAGCATTCCCGTGTGCAGATATTTTCAGACATACTTCTAGAGATCTCTAAGTTTTCAATTCTTCCAAGTTGTTATGAATAAAAGAAAAGTGTTTACTACTCTCCTGGCCTGTGTTCAGTTTGTAAGTGATCACAAGCAGTTGCTTCTGCACTGGAAATGTAACAAAATCTCCAGTCAAAGGGTATGATGACCAAAAAAGTGGTCTGGAAGCTGATGTTGCCACTTCCACTTCCACTGCCACTGCTGATACACTCACTGTTAAGGCCTGCTCCAGATTTGTTTTTTCTAGGAATTTGCTGCCCCAGGCCTGTGCTGGAATAAGCTTCCCTCTCATCCAGGTGCAACAAATCCTTCCTGCTGACGTTCCAAATTTTTCTTTGCATCTATAGACCAAGAGATCTGGAACTTGCTGCTTTTTACAGAGATTCATTCACCACAAGGTCTTTTCTGGTTTGTGCTGCTGTGGCCTTCCTGGACTGCACTCCCCTCTCACCCTGGTACAATGGACTTTTCCTGCTGAAGATTGCTTGGGCTGAAAGTTTGTTTCACTACAATTTTTTCTGGGCTCTGCTGCTCTAGAATTAGTTTAGAATTTTTAAACAGGTTTTGGAGAACCCAACACAGTTACAGAGCAGAGTGCAGCCCAGCACAGGTGTGGAGTGGAGTGCAGCTGAGCATGATCAGATAAAGGAGCTAGATACCATCTTTAACGAAATTATCAAGGAAAAATACCCTGATATTCTGAAACCAGAGGACAAAGTAAATATTGAAAGAATTCACCTATCACTTCCTGAAAAAGATTAGAAAAGAACAACTCCTAGGAATATTTTAGCCAAATTCCAGAGTTCACAGGTCAAGGAGAAAATATTGCAAGCAGCCAGAAAGGAATAATTCCAGTATTGTGGAAATACAATACGTATAATACAGAATCTGGCTGCTTCTATATTAAGGACTCTAAGGGCTTGGAATATGGTATTCCAGAAGTCAAAGGAACTAGAACTAAAACCAAGTATCACTTACCCAGCAAAACTGAGTACAATACTTCAAGGGAAAAAGTGGTCATTCAGTGAAGTAGAGGACTTTCAAGCATTCTGGATGAAAAGACCAGAGCTGAATAGAAAAGTCGACTTTCAGATACAACAATAAGGAGAATCATGAAAGGGCAAATAGGAAGGAGAAATCATAAGGGACTTACTAAAGTTGAACTGTTTACATGCCTATATGGATAGATAATATTTGTAACTCTTCAAACTTTGCTCAGTATTTGGGTAGGTGGAGGGATTATAAACACGCATACATACATGCATATATATGTGTGTATATTATATATATGTATATATATACATATATATGTGTATATATATATATATATATATATATATATATATATATATATATATATATATATATATATATATATATATATATATATATATATATATATATATATATATATATATATACACACACAGACACAGAGGGGGGACTCAGTGTGAGTTGAATGGGAAGGGATGATATCTACCTAAATACAATTAAGGGGTGAGAGAGGAATATATTGGGTGGGGAAAGGGAGAAATGGAATGGGGCAAATTATCTCTCATCAAAAAGACAAGAAAAAGCTTTTTGATTTTTTAAAATGTTGTTTGGTAGACCTTTTTCATATGTTTATTTATTTATTTTTGGTTTTCAACAATGCCTTCTACAAAATTTTCGGTTCAAAATTGTCTCCCCATCTCTCCCCTCTCCCACCTCATAACACCTTGCATTCTGATTAACCCTTCCCTCAATATGCCCTGCCATTTATCATCCCACTCCCTTCCCTTATCGCCATCTCTTCTCTTTTATTGTAGGGCAAAACAGACTATTGTACCCCATTAACTGCATTTTTTATTTCCCAGTTGTATGCAAAAACATTTCTCAACATTCGTTCCTAATATCTTGAATTCCAACTTCTCTCCCTTCCTCCTCCCACCCATCCCCACTGAAAAAGCAAACAAATCAATACTGGTCTATATGTGGAGTTTTGCAGAAAATTTTCACAAATTATCTTGTGTAAGACGAACTATATTTCCTTCCATCTCATCCTGCTCCTTATTTATACTATTCTCTCTTTTGACCTTGTCCCTCACCATCAGTGTTTACTTCTAATTATTGCCTTCTCCCCTTTGCCCTCCCTTCTATCTTTCCTCTCACCCTTCTCCCCTACTTTTCTGTAGTTCAATTTATATATTCACACTAAATTGAGTGAGCATGTTATTCCCTCCTTAAGGCAAATGTGAAGAGAATAAGCTTCACTTTTTTCCTCTCACTTTCTCCTTCTTTTCCTCCATTGAATAAGCTTATTCTTGCTTCTTTTAAGAGTGATGATTTGTCAAGAAAATCTATCTTGCCCTACAAGAAAAGAGAGAAGATGGGTATAAGGGAAGGAAGGGGTGTGATAGGAGCGATGATAGATTGAAGGAAGGGGTAATCCGAATGGACTGTGTTTTGGGGTAGGCGAAGGGAGAGATGGGAAGAAAATGTGAAAGTCAAAAATCTTGTGGAAATGAATGCTGAAAACTAAAATAAATAAATAAATTGGGAAAAAATAAAAGGTATTTGGAGTGGTTTGGGGGAGGGCTCATGTTTGTCCCTGTCTTTGTTCTGCCATCTTTGCTCTGCTTTATTAAAAAATATCATTTGTAATTTCTAATTATTCTTACATATTCTCAACCCTCTCCAGAAAAGAAAAATGTGAGATCCTCAAAGACAGGAGTTTTTGCATTTTTGTCTTTGTATGATTAACATGTTGTCTCAGGTATAAAGTGTTCAACAAATGGTTGTTAAACTGAATAATACAGAGAATATTTTGACATGAGCAACTACCAGTTCGGGAAATCCTTTAAACAAAACAAAGGACAAAAACAAAACAAAATGATTGTGATGAAGCACTACTGTACTTTCGGAAATGATGCAGAGGGTGGTTTCAGAAAAAAGTAAAACAGACATAGAAAGACCTATATAGTGAATTGATGCAAAGTGAAGTGAGAAGACCAGATTTTTGTGCACAGTAATGACAATTAACTGAAAGCCTTGGCTACTCTGAGCAGTACAATGATCCAAGTCAATTCCAAAGACCTCATTATGAAAAAATGCTATCCACATCCAGAGAGAGACTTGACGAACTCTAAATGCAATTTAAAATACAATTTTCTTACTTTATTTTCTTATTATTTCTTGAAATGTGGCTAATATGTAAACATATGTAGTGTAGTTTCTCATGTATAATTGATATCACATTGCTTCCTTGGTAGTGGAGGCAATGGAATGGAGGGAGAAAATGTGAAATTAAAAATTATAAAGAATAAAAATTTGAATAATAAAGAAATAAATAATTAGAGTTATTTTTTAAACTAGGAAAAGGAAACAATCTGAATGAAACAGTGGGTTCCATCTTCTCATGGGGACGAAAACAAATTATCTGGTTGATTTGGTTTTATCAGTTATTCAAGGAAAATGATAACCACCCTTCACTCAACCTCTTATTCACATAACGTTTAACTAATTTCCATACTATTCAGCACGTGTTGTGTTCCAGGCACTGTGAAAAGCACCATAAGATGATATTTGATTTTCTAATATTGCAGTGCTTGTGATGAATATATGCAAAATACCATAATAAAAATTGTGGGTGTTTAATAAATAGAAATAAAATATGCAGCTCAGTAGCAGTGTGAAGAATATTGTTCCTGCACTTTGGAGAACCTCCTTTTAAATTCAGCTGCAGACACTTCGTCTGTGTAAACTCATTCACATCTTTTACCTTACTAGCTTTAGTTTCCTCATCACTAAAGTAGTATTATAACTTCACCTACAGCCCAGGACTTTTGTGTACAAAATGAGGTAATATTAACAAAATACTTTGGAAAATTGAAATTGCTATGCAAATTGTAGTTACGATTATTATTATTGTTATTAACAATAAACATCATTTCATGTAAACTAAGGAAAGAAGAGGGTTAGGCAAACGCGAATGAGGGGAAGAAGGTGTGAGGAAGCTAAAGTAAGAGGGAGAGGAAGAGTAGGGAGCAAAAGAGAAAGGGATGGGGAGAAGTGAAGGGGAGGAGGAAAGGAGGAGAGGAAAAAGAGAAGAAAGAGACACAACTAACAACTAACTGGAATTTCTGAGGTTGGTTTTCAAAGAGAAAACATAAAATAAAAAATTATTGAATCTTGAAAAATATTAAAAATCTCATATTCTTATTTTTATAAGTATGCCACAATCAATTCTCCACATACCCAGCAGCCCCCATTGCTTTCCTTTATCTTGAGACTACAAGGAGGAAGATATATTTCATTATTTATTGTCTGACAACATTATTGAAAGTCTGACTTCATTTAATGACTATATTTATATGGTTGTACTTTTTGGGAAGTTGATAGTTCAGTGTACAAAGTGCTGACAGCAGAGTGAGTTAGATCTAAATTCAAACCTGGCCTCAGACACTTAGTTACTTTTTACCCTGCACAAGCCACTTAACCTCAGTTTGCCTTAATGCACTGAAGGAGGACATGGTAAACCTTTCTAGTATCTTTGCCAAGAAATTCTCATGGATAGAATGATTCATAGAATCAAAAAATGTCAGACCCGACTGAACAAGATGTGATAGTGTGTATGTCGCTCTGTGTGAATGCACATAAACACTTCTCCTCGTTTTGCTTGAAATCACGGCATACAAATCTTTTTAAAATTATTATGTAACGTATTTTGAATAAATATAATTACTTTGTATCTATAGAACAGAGGTTCCCGCTCCAATAAATTCTAGATTAATTCTTATTTCTAGTTCTTTGCTATAACAAAAAGTGCAACTGTGAATATTTTAGTATATGTAAGCTCTTTCCCAAATCTCAGCTGAAGTACCACCAACCATATAAGACGTTTTCCTTTTCCCATTAAATGTTAATCACTTCTTTTTCTCCCCAAAATTTTACTTCGTGTTTACCATATGACACTTTATATCTCAGTCTAATCTTTATCTTTTTAACCTCAGCACCCAACATGATGGCAGGCAAATAATAGCAACCTAAAAAATGACTGTTGACTGACTAGTTGCAATAGATGTCCAGTCATGATAACGTTGAATAAAAGAACACGAGTTTTCTTGTATAAATTTGCACTTGATATTAGGAGTAGTAAGAATGACTCACAGAACTATCAACAGTGTATCAATGTTATCTTTTCATAGTCTTTCCAATTACTTTCTCCCCAAATTTTTGGTTGTCTTACTCATCAAACAAAGTGGGAAATAAAATTTGAGAGTTGTTTTAATGTGTTTCCTCTTAGTATTTACAACATTTCCTCCTGAAGAGTATTTGTGTCCATGGGAGAAATGCTGTGACAAAAATCACAGATCTTTAAAGAACTGACAAAATCATGGAATCAATGGTGCAAAGCTGAAAGTAGAGGATTTTGTTTTACAATTGAATTGGAGTCCAGCATGATGAACTGACCTGCCAAAAAACAATTATTTATACATCTGAATTACAAAATAATTCTTTCTTAATTTGAGTAATAGCAAAATATAGTATGCTGAATATATTTGTGTATATATATATATATATATATATTTAGGTATTCACATATATGTGTGTGCATATACATATATGTATTTATAAATGTGTATGCACACATATATATCCCTCCATACAATATAAACATCGCATCTATTTTCTATTTACCATAAATAGGAATTTAAAATAGCTTAAAAACTAGTCATTTTCCCTCTGTGGAGGCAAGTGAGTTTCTCATTGCTTTTAGCAATGTCAAATGTAACCTAGTAATAATATATAGTAGCCACCAGTAATCTTAATAATTAAATGAACGGTAATTCATATACACAGTATTGTTTTCAGTTAGCAAAATGTTTAGTTAGTGATTGAAATTCGAAGTAAAATCATTTGTTAGCAATTTCAAGTAATTAAATACAGATTGCAATAGACACTTGATTAAATTAAAAAAATTTCCACATTATAAGTGATTTAGAATCTTTTATCCTAAGCAAATGGTTTCTGGTATATTAGTAGAAGCCTGTATTGTACTTATTCATATATATATATATATCTATGACCCCCCACACACATACACATGCACGCACACACACACACCCACACACACACACACCGCTATTTTAAATGGTGCAGTTAAATGGTATGGTTATTTCCACATTTCTTTGTTATGTTGTTTCTTTGTTCAGTTTTGTCCAACTCTTCATGATTTCATAAACCATAGAATTCCAGGACTTTCTCTCCTCCCAAAGTCTTCTATCTCCCAAATTCTTTCCAAGCTCTTATTTCTTGCTTCCACCACACTATCTATCCATCTTATTCTCTACCATTACCTTTTCCTTTTGCCTTCATTTTTTCCAACATCAAGGTGTTTTCCATTTTTTTCTTTTCAGTATATGGTCCTAATAAACTTCAGTTTCAGTGTTTATTCTTCTATTGAATAGTTTGAATTAATTAATTTAGATTTTGACTGATTTTAGCTCCTTATTCTGCAAAGAACTCTCAAAAATTTTCTTCAGTACCACAATTCATAAGCATTGATTCTGTGTTGATCAACTTTCCTTAGAATGTAACTCTCATAGCCATGTATTGCTAATGGACAAACCAGAACTTTGAGTATTGTGGACCTTTGTTGGCAAGGTGATGTCTCTGCTTTTGGTGGTGCTCTCCATATTTGTCATACCTTTAGATCCAAGGAAGTGTCTTTTAATCTCATGGCTACAGTTACCATCTTTGAACTCAAGTATATAAAATCTGTCGTTGCTTCCATTTCTTCTCCTCATCTGTCAGGAAGTGATAGAACCATTTTTCATGATCTCATTTTTGTGTTTTTGTTTTTAATATTAAGCTTTAAACTAGCTTTTCTACTTTTTTCTTACGCGTTCATCAGGAGGCTTCTTAATTTTTATTCACTTTCTGTCATCAGAATGGTATAATCTGTATGTCTAAGATTGTTGATATTTCTCCTAAAAGCTTAATTCTGGCTTTTGATTCATCCAGACTAACATTTTGTATTTTATACTCTTCACAGAAGTTAATATACATATATATATGGATATAGATATAGATATAGATAGACAGATATAGATAGATAGATAGATAGATAGATAGATAGATAGATAGATAGATAGATAGATAGATAGATATAGATATAGATATAGATGTGGATATATTTACTTGGAAATATTGTCTTATCATGCTTCTTTCCTAATCAAAATCCGTACATTGTTCTATGTTTGTTTTTAACTGTTGTTTCTTCACCCATAAATAGGTTCCTCAATAGACAAGTAAGTTGATGCAATACACACATTTCTTTGAGAACTTTCCATGATTTCTTGTGATACACACAGCCAAGGCTTTAGTGTAGTCTGTGAAGCAGAAGTAGACTTTTTTTTTTTGGAACTCCCTTGCTTTTTCTATAATCCAGTGTGTTTGGGTAATTTAGCCTCTAGTTCCTCTGCGTCTTCAAAAAAGACCCTGCTTTTCTGCTAGTTCTTGACTTACATATTGCTGATAACCTAGGTTACAGAATCTGAAGCATAATATTGTTGGAATGTGAAATGAGTGTAGTTGTTCAGTAATTTGAGCATTATTTGGCATGATCCTTCTTTTAGGATTGACATGCTAATTCTTCCAATCCAGTGGCCGCTGTTGAGTTTTCACAGTTTAAAATCTTAATAGCTCAAGTGTAATGCTATCACTTTCACTAACTTTATTGTTAGCATGATTCTTAAGGCCCATTTGACTTCATTCTCTATTATTTCTGGCTCGATATTTGTAACAAACCATCATGGTTAAGAGTAATATTAATATCTTTCTTATACAGTAATTTTGTTTTAAGTATTGTTATGAATTTATTAATTTACACGCATATACATTGTGTGTGTAAATTTTAATATATCTTTTGGTACAAGTAGGTGGTACCTCTTTTGACTCAAGTGTTATCTGCCTGCTTCAAAGAACTTAATTACATTTAAACATTTTTGTTTCTTTCATTGCATTTATTTATTAAATGTAGATTAATTATTCCTCTAGTCCAACTCTGGTACAGATATTTTTTCCCTCTAGCATGTCTGAGTTTTATCTGCAGAAATAAGACAATCATTGCTGCTCAAATAACTATATCTTTAATAAATAAAAGTGGCAAAATAGTATGCTTTACAAGAAGGCAACCATCAATCAGGAACCAATAATATCTGATTTCACCCCTAACGAAAATTCTAAATGAAATCACAAACTACTGTATTAAGTTGTGACTGGTCTGATTGCTCTTCCACCAAAACAGACTCACCCTGTCATAGAAATTTCAGTCAATACCCTTTAAATAAGAATCTGTCATCCTGAAGGAGATTAGACATGGACAATTTTTCCATGAGTACAGAAAAATATCTTATTTAATTGCTGAGGATAATTTCAGTATAGGATGAAGTTTCTTGTAAGAACAAAAGAGGAAATAAAAGTTCAAAAAGTGCCTTATGCTCTAGAGATGCAAATTTCTTTTCAGCATCTACCATTTTATTGTAGGTTTGCCTCTGTGACAACAATGGTAGTGCCAACAATGACAAAACCATACATCCTCACTGTATTTACTGAACTAGTATGTTTACACTGGAGTATCAGAAAATGGTTTCAAATAAAACATTGTACATTTTATAAATATTAAAAACAAAATTTATTCATATTAAAAATGTATCCATCCTTCTTTCACTATAGACATGCATTTAAAATGTCTTGGAACTAGTTATTTGTCCCTTCACTTCTATGGTTTTTTCTTTCTCCTTCTGCTCTCTCCCTTTCTCTCCCTCTTTCTTTCTGTCCCCTAGGCTTATATCCTTTATTACTGACAAAGCTTTTAGAGAATATTTATTCCATCTGCCAGCTCCACCATATTTCAATGATCTTTGCAAATAACGACTACAAAAGGAAAATGGAGAGGAAAATGATACATGTTTTCTAGGCCCCTTCAAAAACATGGTGTTGTCCTATTGGCTATGTATATGTGAATATCCAAGAAAAGTGTTATTGCAGATATCAAGGGTGTTGGGACAGTTCAGCAAGGAATGCCTCACAAATGTTACTGCAGCAAGAGTGGATGTGTCTATAATGCTACTCATCTTACTGCAGGGATTTCTCTAAACAAAGAGATTAAGGACAAGATTCTAGCCAAGAGAATTAAAGCATACATTGAACATATTAAGCGTTCTAAAAGCAGAGATAACATCCTGTAATGGGAAAAGGAAAATGATCAGAAAAAGAAGGAAGCCAAAGGAAAACGTACTTCGGTTCAAATAAAACGACAGTCTATTCTACTCAGACAAGCACACTTTGTGAGAAGCAATGGTAAGGAACATGAACTATTGGAAACAATCTCCTACAAAGTCATTATATGACTGTTATAAAAAACAATGAAAAATTTTGGATTATGAAAAAAAGTATTTAGTGTTTTATTTTCCCAGTTACAAGAAAACAAAATTTTTAACTATTTTTTTTAATTTGAGTTCCAAATTTTCTCCCTTCTTCCTCATTTTGAAGGCATACAACTTCATATATATTTTTCATATGTAGTCATGTAAAATGTTTCCATAGTAGTCATGTTGTGGACAAAATAGACAGAAAGCTCATGAAAAAGTTAAACAAAAAGTATGCTTCAATCTATATTGACACCATCAGTTGGTGGTGAGGATGAGTAGAATTTCTCTGAAGATGCATAGAAATTTTCATCACGAGGCCGTCAGAATTGTGTTGGACCATTGTATTGCTGAGAATGGCCAAGTCAGTTGCGGATGATCATCTAGCTACATTTTTGTTACTTGGTACATGGCACGTTTCATTTGGAATCAACACGTAATCTGAGGTTGTTCTGAGACATCCCATTTATCATTTCTCCATAACATAATTCATTCAGTCATTCTCCAATTGATGGGCATCCCTCAGTTTCTAATACTTTGTCCCCAGAAAAGAGCTGCTATGAATATGTATGTGTATGTGTGTATACACACACATAAATGTATGTGGTTGTGTGTAAAAGTATATGTATACATCCACACGTGTACACATGCATATGTATACACACAGATATAAATAGATCCTTTTCTATTTTGCTTTTTATCTCTTTTGAGATACAGATCTAGTAGTGATTGCTAGGTTAAAGGGTATGCATAGGGTTGTTTGGTTTTTCTTTTTTTTTGCAACACTTTGGGAGTAGTTACAAATTGTTAATCAGAATGAATGAATCAGTTCACAACTACACCAACAGTGCATTACAGTCTCATTTCTTCCCTATATCAAACTGAGTATTTTTCATTTCTCTTTCTGCCCTATGAACCATTCTAATAAGTATGAAGTAGTGCCTCAGATTTGTGTTCATTTGTATTTTTCCAATCATTAGTGAGTATAAGTATTTTTCATATGGCTATAGATGGTTTTGATTACTTCGTCTGAAAACTGGTCATATCTTCTGATTATTTATCAATTAGGGAATGATTCTTAATTGTATAAATTTGAATGAATTTTCTATATGCTTGAGAAATGATGTCTTTATCAGGGACACTTCCTGCAATATATATATATATATATATGTATATATATATATGTATATATATATATATGTGTGTGTGTGTGTGTGTGTGTGTGTGTGTGTGTGTGTATGTATGTATGTATATATATATATATATATATATATTTACCGGTGCTAACTGTCTTCGCCTTCATTCTACTGCCCCTCCATTAATTCTATTATCTCTTTTCTCCCTGTTCCTCCTCAAAAGTGCTTTGCTTCTGACTATGCCCTCTCCCAATCTGTACTCCCTGCTATCACCCATCATGCTTCTGTCATCCCCTCTCCTCCTTCTTTCCTTTAGGTAAGACATATTTTTATATCCAGTTGAGCATGTCTGCTATTCTCTTTTTTAGGCAACACTGATGAGAGGAAGATTCACTTATTCCCCCTCCCTTTCCCCTCCACTATAAAATCATTTTGTGCTGCTTTTAAGTGAGATAATTTACTTCATTCTACCTCTCGCTTTCTCTTTCTCTCAGTATATTCTCTCTCTACCCTTAATTTTATTTTTAGATATCATCCCTTCATATTACATTCATACCTGTGCCCTCTGTCTCTGTCTCTGTCTCTCTCTCTCTCTGTCTCTCTGTCTCTCTCTCTGTCTCTCTCTCTGTCTCTCTCTCTGTCTCTCTCTGTCTCTCTCTCTCTCTGTCTCTCTCTCTCTCTCTATATATATATATGTATATATATATATATATATACATATATATATATATATATGTCTTCTGAGTTAAACATATCGTCTTCTCATATAGGAATAAAAGTAGTTTAACCTCATTAACTCCTTTATAGTTTACCTTTCCTGTTTACCTTTTTATGTTGCTCTTGAGCCTTCTAATTGCAAGGCAAATTTTCTATTCAGCTCTAATCATTCCATCAAGTACGTTTGAAAGTCCTCTGTCTCAATGAATGTCCTTTTTTCCCCTGAAAGATCATACTAAATTTTTCTGTGTAGTTGTTTCTTTGTTGTAATCCTAGATCCCTTGCCCTCCAGAATATCATATTCCAAACCTTCTGGTGCTTTAAAGTAACTGTTAAATTTTTTGTTCTGCTGACTATCGTTCCACAGTTCTTGAATTTTTCCCTTCTAGCTGCTTACAATATTTTCTTCTTGGCCTGGGGACTCTGGAATTTATAATATCCCTGGCAGTTTTCATTTTGGGATCTCCCTCAAGAGGGGACTGGTGGATTCTTTTATTGTCTATTTACCCTCTTCTTCTAGAATATCAGATTAGCTTTCCTCAATATATTTTTGTAGTTAAAACAGTAGTTCTTTCATTAGTACATTTATAAACAATGAAATCATTGAAATATACTCAGTGCATTGTGAAATATAGAGGAATAGAATCAGAGATCTACAGATGGAAGGGAGCTTATAGGTCATCTAGTTTAATACCGTCATTTTACAGATTAGGTAATTGAGACAGAAAAAATTAAGTGATTTTCTCAAAGTTAATGAATGGAAGTAACTTGAGATTGCAGGCAACCTGATATGCACTCTCTATACTGTTTTTCCTATGTCATATTTGACATTGTGTTCTATGTTTTTTAGTGTTTTGACACTTTTTAAAGAATTTTTTGATATCTAATGGAGTCATCAGCTTCCACTTCACTAATTTTAATTTTTAAGAAGTTATTTTCTTCAGAGAGGTTTTGTACCTCTTTTGTCATATAGTCAATTCTGATTTTAAAAAGTCATTTTCAATAATCACTTTCATAAAGTTTAAAATTTCTCCTCCTCCTTCCCCTCTCCCTCCCCAGAAGAGCATGCAATCTTTTATGGATTCTTCATACACATTCTTATTAAATACATTTTCACGTAAGTCATGATGCCTAGAAGAATTAAAGCAAATGGGAGAAAGTATGAACAAAACTATAACAAAATAGAAAGTCGTCTGTTTCATTCTGCATTTTGACTCCACATTTCTTTCTCTGAATGTATACGGAATTTTGCATCATGAGTCCTTGGGGAATGTTTTAGGTCTTTCCCTTTCTGTGAAGGAATAAGTCTTTCAAAAAGAAATTCGTTCTCCTAGTTCTGCTTACTTCACTCAGCATCAGTTCATTTCAATTTATACAGATATTTCTCAAGTCTGCCTGTTTGTTATCTTGTTTAGCACAATAGCATTCCATTACATGCATATATCACAACTTGCTTCACCGTTCCCCAATTAATGGGCATTCCCTCAATTTCCAGTTTTTGGCCATCAGAAAAAGAGTTGCTATAAATATTTTTGTACATGTGGGTCCTTTTCCCTTTTTTATGATCTCTTTAAGATGCAAATCTATAAGGAGTATTGCTGGATGAAAAGTTATACACATTTTTATGGACTGTTGGACGTAGTTCCAAAATGCTCCCCAGAACAGTTGGATCAACTGACAATTCCACCAACAATGAATTAGTGTTCCAACTCTCCCACATCCTCTCCAACATTTAGCATTTTTGTTTCTGTCTTGTTAGTCAATCTGAGAGGTGTGATGCAGTACTTCAAAGTTGTTTTGGTTTGCATCTTTCTAATCAATAGTGATTTAGTGCATTTATTTCACATGACTATATATAGCTTTAATTTTTTCTTCTGAAAACTGCCTGTTCTTATCCTCTGACCATTTATCATTTGGGAAATGACTTTCATTCTTGTAAATTTCATTCAGTTTTTTATATATTTAAGAAATGAAGTCTTTATGGTAGACAGAATAGTAAAAATTCTTTCTCAGTTTTCCTTTTCCCTCCTAATCTTGCCTGCATTGGCTTCATTTATGCAGAAACTTTTCAATTTGATATAATCAAAATTATCCATTTCGAATTTCACAATATTCACTACCTTTCGTTTGGTCATAAATTCCTCCATTTGCTATAACTCTCACAAATGATCTATTCCTTACTCCACCTAATTTGTTTATAGTATGAACTTTTATACTCAGTTCATGTATCCATTTGACTTTTTTCTAGTATGTGGTATTAGGCATCCCAGAAATTTTGGTCAAATAGTGAGTTCTTATTCCTGAAGCTGGTGTACTTAGATTTATCAACAAGTAGACTGCCATAGTCATGGACTTCTGTGTCATGTGTACTCAACCTGTTCTCTTGATCTGCCCCTCTATTTCTTAGCCATTATCATGTGGTTTTGATGATTGACGCTTTATAATACAATTTTAGATCTTGTATGGGCAGGCCACCTTCCTTACCATTTCCTTTCATTAATTCCCTTGATATTCTGTGTCTTTCGTTCTGCCAGATGAATTGTGATATTATTTGTTCTAACTCTATAAAATAATTTTGTTAGCTAGATAGGTATGACATTGAATGAGTAAATTAGTTTAAGTAGAATTTTTATTGTATTAGCTCAACATACTCATGAGCAACTGATGTTTATGTAATGTATGACTCCATTCATGTGAAAAGTGTTATTTATTTGTCCTCATGTAATCTCTGGGTTTGTTTTGGCAGGTAGAGTCACAAAGATTTTTATAGCGTCTACTATAATATTAGATGAGATTTCTCTTTCTATCTATTGTTGTTGGACTTTATAATATATAATGCAGATGATTTCTGTGGGTTCATTTTGTGTCCGGCTGCTTTGGCAAAGTTATTTATTATTTCAAGTCATTTTTCACTCGGTAATCTAGGATTATCTAAGTATATCATATTGTCTGAAAAGAGTGATACTTAATTTCTGCTTTGTGTATTCTAATTCCTTCAATTACTTTTTCTTGTCTTGTTGCTAAAGCTAACATTTGTAATACCTTATTGCTTAACAGTGGTGATAATGGGCACCCTTATTTCGCCCTCTATCTTATCAGAAATGTATGTAGCTTATCCTCATTACATATTACGACTGCTCATGGTTTTAGGTAAACACTTTTTATGATTTGAAGGAACAATATTCTCCAATGTTTTCAAAATGAATGGGTGTTTTGTTTTCTCAAAAGCTTTTTTCTACATATAATGAGATAATCGTTTGGTTTCTCTTAGTTTTGGTGTTAATGCAATCAATTATGCTGATAGTATTCCTAATACTGCCCCAGCCCTGCATTTTGGGTGTAAATTCTACCTGATCAAAGTGTATTATTATGTAATAAAATGCTGTAATCTTATCACTAATATCTCACTCAAAATTTTCTCATCCATATTTTTTAGGGAAATTAGTCTATAGGTTTCTTTCTCTGCTTTGGCTCTTCTTGGTTTAGTAACAGCACCATATTTGTATCATAAATAGAATTTGGTAGGACTCTTTCTCCACCATTTTTTTATACAGTATTCGAATTAATTCGGTTTTTTCTTTTGAATTTTCGATAGAATTCACTTATAAATACATCTGGCCCTGGAGATTTTTCCCTAGGAAGTTCATTGATGCCTTGTTCAGTTTCTTTGATTGAGATGGGGTTATTTAAGCATTTTACTTCCTCTTCTTTTGTTCTGGGTAATTTATGTTTTTTCTAAATATTCATTTCACTAAAATTGTCAAATTTATAGGCCTACACTTGGGCAAAATAATTTCTAATTAATGTCTTAATTTCCTCTTCATTAGAGGTTAATTTAACCTTTTCATGTTTGATACTGGCAATTTTGTTTTCTTGTTTTATAAAAAAATCAGATGAGTCAAAGGTTTATCAATTTTGTTGCTTTTTTTTCAGAAAAAAACAACTCTTAGTTTTATTAGTTCAATAGTTTTCTTAATTTCTGTTTCATTAATTTCTCCTTTGTTTTGCAGTATTTCAAATTGGTATTTAATTGGGGCATTTCAATCCTTTTTTTCTAGCTTTTTTCACTTTCATGATTCATTGATCTCTTCCTTCTCTATTTTTTTAATGTAAGCATTTAGAAATATAAAACTTCCCCTCATAACTAACTTTGTCGCATCCCATAAGTTTGGTATTTTGTTTCATTATTGTCATTCTATTGAATGGAGTTATTGATTGTTTCTCTGATGTGTTCTATGACCCGCTCATTCTTTAAGATTAAATGATTTAGTTTCCAATCAGTTTTTAGTCTACGTTAACAGGGTCCTTTATTACATATAATTTTTATTGCATCATGATCTGAAAAGGATATATTGACTATCTGTCTTTTTGCAATGGATTGTCGTGTTTATGCTTTAGCATATGGTCATTTTTTGTGTATGTGTCATGTGCCTCTGAGAACAAAATTGCTTTCTATCTACCTTCAGTTTTCTTGAGGTGTTTATTTCTTATCTAAATTTTGCAGAATTCTGTTCCCTCCTAGACTTCTTTCTTCATTTTGAGGCTAAATTTATCAACTTCGGAGAGGAGGAGTTTGAGTTTCCCCACTAGTATAGTTTTGTTGTCTCTTTCTTCTTGTAATTCCCTTAACTTCTCCTCTAAGAATTTGAATTCCTTAGCACTTGGTTCATATATGTTTAGTAATGATACTATTTCAGTGTCTATGGTGCCTTTCAGAAGGATATAGTTTCCTTACTTTTCTCATTTCGTTAGATCTATTTCTTGATTTTGCTTTGTCTAAGATTAGGATTGACACTCTTACTTTTTTTTTTTAACTTCAGCTGAAGCATAATACCTTCTCCTCCAACCTTTTCCCTTTTCCCTGTGTGTATCACCCTGTTTCAAACGTTTTTCTTGTAAACAATATATTGTAGGATGGTGGTTTTTAATTCATTCTGCTATCCACCTCTTGTTTATGGTAGATTTCATATCATTCCCATTTACTGTCATGATTACTATCTGTGTCTTTCTCTCCATTCTAATCCCCCCTCTATTTAGGTTATTTCTCCTTTTTCTGTTCTCCTATTCAAAAGTGTTTTACTTTTCACTACCACTTTTTCAGTCTTCCCTCCATTCTATCCACTGCCTCTCCCTTTTCTTAAAATTTTCCCTTACTATTTCTTCCCTAGCCTTTAATCACACCCTCACCTTTTCTTTCCCATTTTGTCTCCTACTGACAGTAGTGCAGGTTTTATTTCTACACTTAACTGAGAATGTCACTCCCTTTTGAACCAAATCTGAAGAGAGTAAAGCTGAAAGAATACTCATCTCCCTCCCTTTTTTCCTCTACTATATTAAGTTTTTTTTTCATTTCATGTGATGTATTTTACCCTTCTCTGGCTCCTCGTTTCCACTACTTCCTCCACAACACTGAATTAGGTTTTATATCATCACATTAGTCAATTTATACCCTCACCATCTATTTATGTTTATCCCTCTTTGTAATCTATGTGTGGGTATATACATATATATATATATATATATATATATATACATATATACATATATATACACATATATGTGTATATATTTGTATATATGTATATATTTGTATGTTTTTGTGTGTATATATATATACACTCACACATAAAATATATAGACATATACATACATACATACATATATATATATACATACACACACACACAAATATTGGTTTGTGTGTGTTTGTGTATAATTCTCAAGATTTTCAAGCATCATCCTCCCACACAAGGATGTAAAAAATTTGCCCATATTGAATAACAAGTTTGTGTTTTTGATGCTTACACTTTTATGTATTTCTCACGTCTGTATTTGCAGATCATATTTTCTATTGAGCTCTGGCCTTTTCATCAGGAAAGTCTAAAATACCTTTTTTTCATTGAATGTCCATCTCTTTGCCTGAAATATTATGCTCACTTTTGCTGAGTAATTGATCTTTGGTTGTTCTCCATGCTCCTTTGCCCTATAGAATATCAGATTCCAGTCCCTCCAGTCTTTCAATGTGGAAGCTTCAAGGTCCTGTGTGATCCTGAATGTAATTCCTCAGTATTTGAATTGCTTCATTCTAGCAGCTTGCAGCATTTTCTCCTTAACTTGATAATTCTGTAATTTTGCCAAAATATTCCTTGGTGTTTTCAACTTGGGATACCATTCAGGAGGTGATCCGTGGTTTCTTTTGATGACTACTTTGCCCTCTGCATGTAGGACCTCAGGACAATTTTCTTCTATGATTTCTTGGAAGATACTATCTAGGTTCTTCTTTTCATCATGACTTTCTAATAGAACAAAAATTCCTATATTTTTTTTTTGTATTGGATCTATTTTTCAGGTCAGTTGTTTTTTCCAATGAGATATTTTACAGTTTCTTATACATTTTCATCCTTTAGATTTTGTTTGAATGATTTTTGATGCCTCATAAAATCATGTGTTTCTGCTTACCCAATTCTAATTTTTAACAAATTGTTTTCTTCAGTCAGCTTTTACATCTACTTTTATAAAGACTTACTTTTTCTAGTTAGGTTTATATATTGGGCCAATTTTACTTTTTAAGGAACTGAATGTATTTTTTATATCATTGTTCAATTTTTTTCTACCTCTTTAATTTGGCTTTCAAAATCCTTCTTGAGCTCTTCCAAGAATGCTCTTTGGCCTTGAGACCAGTTCATATTCCCTTTTGAGGTTTCCGGGTTGAGTACAGTGTCAATACTGCCCTCTTCGGAATTCCTTTTTTTCTTGTCTGTTTCCATAATAAAATTCTACCGTATTTTGTTTTAATGTTTTCCACTAAGAACTGCTTTGGCCTCATCCCACAGTTTTTGCTATATTGTCACATTGTGGCCATTCTTTATATGGAAGGTTTTTAATTATTTATGATTTATTCTTTCACTGACTAATTATAGAGAATCAAATTAGACTCTAATTTATTTTCATTATGTTTCTACAGCCCTTTGTTGAATGTGATTTTATTGCATTATGATTTTAAAATAATGTGTTTAACATTTCTGATTTTCTGCAGTTAGTTGTGAGAATTTTATGCTTAATACATGGTCAGTTTTTTTGTGTGTACGTTTGTTTGTGTGGATGTATGCATGAGAGTGTGTTTGAGATTTTCGGTGACACATAGCACTGAGAGACAAAAAGCATATTTCTATTTGAATTCAGTTTTCCCCAGAGGTCTGGCATTTCTAATTTTTCTAAAATTTTATTTACCTCTTCAACTTCTTTCTTATTTATTTTGTAATTGGGTTTATCTAATTTTGAGAGGGGAAATTTGAAAGTCTCCCACTAATACAGTTTGTCTATTCATTCCTATAGTACATTTGATTTATCCTTAAGAATTTGGATGCTGTACTATTTGGTGTATGTATGTTTCACATTATTGTTACTTCATTGTCTATGACAGCATTTAGCAAGATATAGTTTCTTTGCTGATCTATTTTAATTAGTCCTTTGTTATTTTCCTTTTCAGAGATTGACTGCTTAACTTGCATATATTTTTTACTTCAGCTGAGGCATATTAAATTCTTCTACATATCCTTATCTTTACTCTTTATGTCTCACAGTTCCAAATATTTTTCTATTAAACAAGAAATGTTGTGTAAGATTTTGATTTCTAATCCAATCTGTTATTTGCTTCGTTTTTAATGGGTGAGTTCATCTCATTCACATTTGTCAATGTTAACTGCATATTTGCTTCCATCTGATTTCCCACTGCATATCCTCTCTCTCTCTCTCTCTCTCTCTCTCTCTCTCTCTCTCTCTCTCTCTCTCTCTCTCTCTCTCTCTCTCTCTCTCTCTCTCCCCTCCCCCTCTCTTTCGTAAATATATGTAAATGTCCTTTCCCCCTTTAGGGAAACCTTAAGGGTAAGGAATGTTTGATTTTTGTTTCTGTATGCAGTGTCTAGAATAGTGGAAGACACGTGGATGATGCTTAATAAATACTTTCCTGTGAAGATATATATTAATTAAAAAATGAAATGTTTTCCTATTTATTACAAATTATTGTAAAGATGTTGAAACATTAATGGCCAGGTTTGGATGGTTTTATTTTCACTTATTAGAACATATGCCATGTGTCTAGGATGAAATTATTATAAGTTCATACCTAGAAGAGGCCATAAATACTATACTGGGTCACTGCCTCATTTTATAGATGAAAAACCTGAGACCAAGGACATAAGATGTTAAACAGGATGTTCAACGTCACACAAACAGTAAGAAAAAAACAGGTTTCAAATCCTTCAGGGTTCTTTTATATTTTATTATTTTGTCTCCCTCTAATATATTACATATATTCTTATTTCCATTTCCATCTGCAATAATCTTAGGATAAGTTTCTTGAGGTTAAGGAACGTATCATTTTGTCTTTGTATTCTCAGTTTCTAATACAGTGCTTTATATATATATATATATATATATGTGTGTGTGTGTGTGTGTGTGTGTGTATATATGTATATATATATATGTATGTATGTATATATATATGTATGTATGTATATATATATATATATAACAGTATCTGTATATATACATACATATGTTTATGTAGTAATGTTTATTTATTTATTTTTAGTTTTCAACACTCATTTCCACGAAATTATGAGTTCCAAATTTTCTACCAATCTCTCCTCTCCACCCAGCCCCAAAACCCATGCATTCTAATTACTCCTTCTCCAATCTACCTTCCCTTTTATCACTCTCCTCCCTTCCCTTATCTCCATCTTCTCTCTTTTCTTGTAGGGAAAGATAGATTTCTGTACCCCATTACCTATATTTATTATTTCCCAGTTGCATTCAAAAACAATTTTCAACATTCATTCCTAATACTTTGAGTTACAACTTCTCTCCCTTCCTCCCTTTTCACTCATAGCCACTGAGAAGGCAAGCAATTCAATATAGGCTATATAGTGTAGTTTTGCAAAAGACTTCCATAATAGCCAAGTTGTGTAAGACTAACAATATTTCCCTCCATTTTATCCTAACTCTCATTTATTCTATTCTCACTTCTGATCTTGTCTCTCCTCAAAAGTGTTTACTTCCATTTACTCCCTCCTTCCATTTGCTGTCCCTTCTTTCATTCCCCTTACCCCACTTATCCCATTCTCCCCTACTTTCCTGTAGTGTAAGACAGATTTTCTTACTAAATTGTGTGTGCATGTTATTCCCTCCTTAAGCCAAATGCGATGAGAATAAGCTTCACTTTTTTCCTGTTGCCTCTCTCCTTTTCCTCTTCATTGAAAAAGTTTTTTCTTGACTCTTTCAAGAGAGATAACCTGCCCCATTCCATTTCTCTTTTTTTCCTCCCAATATATTCCTCTCTCACACCTTGGTTTTCTTTTTTTTTAGATATCATCCCCACTTATTCAACCCACCCTGTTCTCTTTGTCTAGATGTGTGTTTGTGTATGTGTGTGTGCGTGTGTATACATATATATATATATATATGCACACACAAATATATATGTATGTGTGCATATATACATATATGTGTGTGTATGTGTATACAATCCCTGCCACTACTCAAATACTGAGAAAAGTTTCAAGAGTTATAAATATTATCGTTCTATGTAGGAATGTAAAAAGTTCAAATTGAGTAAGTTCCTTATGATTTCTCTCTCCTGTTTACCTTTTTACGCTTATCTTGAATCTTGTATTTGAAAGTCATATTTTCTATTCATCTCTAGTCTTTTCATCAAGAGTTCTTAAAAGTCATCTGTTGCACAGCATAGCCAAGATCGTGGAGTTGAAAGATGCATCTGTAAAGCCTGTCCCTCATAGGCTATAAAATACTTGTAAAAATCACCCCAAACACATTCGAGAGCAGCAGAAGCCACAAAATGACAGAGTGAAAGAGATTTCCAGCCCAAGACAGCCTGTAATAATGACAGGAAAACTGTAGTGCATCAGGTGCAGAGCGCAGCATAGTCCAGCACAGACCATGGCACATAGCAGGGACAGGACCTAGGAACAGGCTTCAAGAAGCCACCAGCATCAACAGTTCCAGGTTTGCTCAAACCACCAATGCCAAAGACAACGTCAAAGGCAGTGAGAGAGCTCTTTCAACCAGAATAAGTTAAAGGGGTCTGAGCCTGCCAGCAACAGCTATTGCTGGGGCAGTACCTATTTTTGGAGTCCTCCCCCTAAAGCCCCTGGGGGAATTGAAGGGCTGATGTGCATCTCAGTGCTGAGTGTCAGCCCTGGGGTGAGAAGGACTGCTCTCTCTCTCTCTCTCTCTCTCTCTCTCTCTCTCTCTCTATATATATATATATATATATATATATATATATATATATATATATGTGTGTGTGTGTGTGTGTGTGTGTGTGTGTGTGTGTGTGTGTGTGTGTGTATACACACACTATATATATGTATATATATATATACATATACATATATATATATATGTTGCCCAGATTAATTGAAGTGGAAGTTAAATTTTTAAATATCTCTGTTATCGAAAATTAAGTGGAATAAGTCATCAATGATCTCCCTAGTAAAAAATCTCCAGGGCCACATCGATTTACAAGTGAATTCTATCAAATATTTAAAGAACAGTTAATTGAAATAATACATAGACTATGTGTGAAATTGGCAAAGAAGGGAGTCCTGCTAAAATTGTTTTTATGAAACAAATAAAGCTCTGATACCCAAACCAGAAGATCCAAAAGAGATAAAGAAAAATATACAAGAATTTCTCTAATGAATACATATCCAAAAATTTTAAATAAGATATTAGCAAAAAGTATACAGCACTTTATCACGACAATAATATATTATACTCAGGAAGATTTATAGCAGGAATGAAGGACTGGTTCAACATTAGAAAAATTATCAGCATTATTATTTATATCAACAGCAAAACTAATAGAAGTCATACAAATCTCAAATGATGCAGAAAAAAAGCTTTTGACAAAATACAACACCCATTCCTATTGAAAACATTGGAGAGATTAGGAATAAATGGAATTTTTCTTAAAGTAACAAGCAGTATCTATATAAAACCAACAGTAAGCACTATATGCAACGGGAATAAAATATGTTCACTTACAATAAGATCAGGGGTGAAACAGGGATGTCCATTATCACCTGTTATTCAATATGGCACTAAAATGATAGATGTAGCAACAAGAGAAGAAAGAAGTTGAAGTACTTAGAATAGGCAAAGAAGAGACTAAGTTATTCCTCTTTGCAGATGATACGATGATATACTTAGAAAATCCTGGAGAATGAGGTAAAATACTACTTAAAATAATAAAAAAAAAACTTTGCCAAAATTGCAGATGACAAAATGAACCCATATAAATTATCTTCGTTTCTGTATATTACTGACAACCCCCAACAGCAAGAGATAGAAAGAGCAATCCCATTTAAGGTTATTGTAGACAATATAAAATATCTGGGAGTCTACCTGCCAAAACAAACCCAGCCACTATATGAAGCCAATTACAAAACACTTTTTGCACAAGTAAAGTCAGGTATAAGTAAATGAAAGAAAAAAATCAGGTGCTCGTGGGAAGACTGAAATGATATAGTAAAATGACAATTCTACTTAAATAAATTTACTTATTCAGTGCCATAACACTCGAACTACCAGATAATCATTTTCTAGAGCTAGAAAAAAATAATGTCAAAATTCATCTTGAAGAACAAAAGGTTCAGAATATCAAGTGATTTAATGAAAAGAAATGCTAGGTAAGGTGGCCTAATCCTCGAAAGTTGCATTATAAACCAGTAATCATCAAAACCACTTTGTACTGACAAAGTAATAGAGGGATGCAGCAGTGGAAAATGTTAGGTACTCAAGACACAGTAGTCAGTGAAACGCAAGGACCTCAGCTTCTGGGATCAAAAAGTATTGTTTGACAAAACTTCTGGGAAAACTGGATAGCAGTGTTGCAGAAACTCAGCATAGACCAACGCCTGACATTGTACACATAAATGAAGACCAAATGGATATATATTCTATTTATTAAGACTGATACTCTAAACAAATTAAGGGAGCAAGGAATAGTATATTTGTCAAATTTATGCAGAATGGCTAAATACATGACCAAACAAGAGATAGAGAATATTATGAAATGCAAAACGGACAATTTTTATTACATTTAATTGTAAAATTGTTGCACAAATAAAATCAGTGCAACCAAAATTAGGAGGGAGACAGAAAACTGGGAAATATTTTTTTGCACCTAATGTCAGTGATAAAGGCCTCATTTCTAAAAATATATAAACAACTGAATCTACTTTAAAAGAACATAAATCATTTTCCACTTGATAAATGATCAATGGATATTGAGAGGCAGTTTTCAGAGGAAGAAATTAAAGCTATTTCTAGTCATGTGAAAAAAGGTTTTAAACACTATTGGATACAGAGATGCAAATCAAAATAACTGTGAGATACCACATCACACCTATGAGATTGGCAAACACAACAAAACAGGAAGATAATAAATGTTGGAGAAGATGTAGGAGAGTTGGAATACTAATTCATTGTTGGTGGAGCTTTGAGCTGATCCAACCATTCTCGAGAGCAATATAAAGCTGTATCCAAAGGCTGCAAAAGTATGCATACCCTTAGACCCTGAAATGTTGCTTCTAGGGTTGTATCACAAGGAAATCCTAAAAATGGCAGAGGATCCCACATGTACAAAAATATTTACAGTAGCTCTTCTAGGAGTGTTCAAAAAATGGCAATCAAGGGGATGCCCATCAACTGTGGAATGGCTGAACAAGTTTTGGTATATGAATGCAATGAAATACTTTTGTTCTATAAGAAATGATGAACGGGGGGGCGGAGCCAAGATGGCGGAGTAGAAAGATGCACATACACATAGCTCCGAACCCACAACCCATAGAACATCTGTAAACAGCAACTCACTGTGAATTCTGCAGGGCCAGAGGCCACAGAACATTGGAGAAAAGGAGATTTCTGTTCCAGAGGGACCTGCAAACCTCTTGCAAAAGGTCCTTTTCACCGTGGACTAGGCGCCGTGGACTGGGCGCCAAGTACAGCCCTGCCACGGCCACAGCACCAAGATGACCAGATCCAAGCGGGCTTCAGGGACGGGATCTCCAGTGGCCTCACGGGTCCCTCCACCCACAGGTGACGGGGGTCAGTGAGAGGGTCTCTTTGGCAGGTCGAGAGGGGAGTGGTGTGCCCCCATAACTCAAGCCCCCTTGGGAGGCAGAAGCAGAGGTGGGAGCAGACCGGGGCTCCCCAAGGGGGCAGGAGCCTGGATCCATTGTTGAAGGTCTCTGCATAAAGCCCCTGAGGGAACTGAGCCCGTAAGGCAGCCCTGCGCCCACCTGAGCACCTGAACTTAATCTCACACTGAATAGCAGCCCTGCCCCCGCCTAAAGCTCTGAGGCTGGAAAGCAGCATTTGAATCTCAGACTCCAAGCGCTGGCTGGGAGGATCTGGAGGCTAAGTGGGTGTGAAGAGAATATTCAGAAGTCAAGTCACTGGGTGGGAAAATGCCCAGAAAAGGGAAAAGAAATAAAACTATAGAAGGTTATTTTCTTGGTGAACAGGCATTTCCTCCCTTCCTTTCTGATGAGGAAGAACAATGATTACCATCAGGCAAAGACGCAGAAGTCAAGGCTTCTATATCCCAGCCCACTCAATGGGCTCAGGCCATGGAAAAGCTCAAAAAGGATTTTGAAAATCAAGTTAGAGAGGTGGAGGAAAAGCTGGGAAGAGAAATGAGAGACATGCAGTCAAAGCATGAACAGCAGGTCAGCACCCTGCTAAAGGAGACCCAAAAAAATGTTGAAGAAAATAACACCTTGAAAACTAGCCTAACTCAATTGGCAAAAGAGGTTCAAAAAGCCAATGAGGAGAAGAATGCTTTCAAAAGTAGAATTAGCCAAATGGAAAAGGAGATTCAAAAGCTCACTGAAGAAAACAGTTCTTTCAAAACTAGAATGGCACAGATGGAGGCTAAGGACTTTATGAGAAACCAAGAAATCACAAAACAAAATCAAAAGAATGAAAAAATGGAAGATAATGTGAAATATCTCATGGGAAAAACAACTGACCTGGAAAATAGATTCAGGAAAGACAATTTAAAAATTATGGGAATACCTGAAAGCCATGATCAAAAAAAAAAGATCCTGGACATCATCTTTCATGAAATTATCAAGGAAAACTGCCCTGAGATTCTAGAACCAGAAGGCAAAATAAATATTCAAGGAATCCACAGAACATCGCCTGAAAGAGATCCAAAAAGAGCAACTCCTAGGAACATTGTGGCCAAATTCCAGAGTTCCCTGGTCAAGGAGAAAATATTGCAAGCAGCTAGAAAGAAACAATTCAAGTATTGTGGAAATACAATCAGAATAACACAAGATCTAGCAGCCTCTACATTAAGGGATCTAAGGGCATGGAATAGGATATTCCAGAAGTCAAAGGAACTAGGACTAAAACCAAGAATCACCTACCCAGCAAAACTGGGTATAATACTTCAGGGGAAAAAATGGTCTTTCAATGAAATAGAGGATTTTCAAGCATTCTTGATGAAAAGACCAGAGCTGAAAAGAAAATTTGACTTTCAAACACAAGAGTGAAGAGAAGCATGAAAAGGTGAACAGCAAAGAGAAGTCATAAGGGCCTTACTAAAGTTGAACTGTTTACATTCCTACATGGAAAGACAATATTTGTAACTCTTGAAACTATTCAGTATCTGGGTACTGGGTGGGATTACTCACACACACATGCACATGCACACACACACACACACACACACACACACACACACACACATAGAGACAGAGTGCACAGAGCGAACTGAAGAGGATGGGCTCATAGCTTAAAAAAATGAAATCAAGCAGTGAGAGAGAAATATATTGGGAGGAGAAAGGGAGAAATGGAATGGGGCAAATTATCTCTCATAAAAGAGGCAAGCAAAAGACTTATTAGGGGAGGGATAAAGAAAGGAAGTGAGAGAAAAACATGAAGTTTACTCTCATCACATTCCACTAAAAGAAGGAATAAAATGCACACTCATTTTAGTATGAAAACCTATCTTACAACACAGGAAAGTGGTGGATAAGGGGATAAGCAGGGTGGGGGGGATGATGGAAGGGAGGACATGGGGAGGAGGGAGCAATTTGAGGTCGACACTCATGGGGAGGGACAGGATCAAAAGAGAATAGAAGTAATGGAGGACAGGGTAGGATGGAGGGAAATATAGTTAGTCTTATACAACACAACTATTATGGAAGTCATTTGCAAAACTACAGAGATCTGGCCTATATTGAATTGCTTGCCCTCCAAAGGGAAGGTGTGGGGAGGGAGGGAGGTAAAGAAGTTGGAACTCAAAGTGTTAAGAACAACTGTGGAGTAATGTTTTTGCCACTAGGAAATAAGAAATACAGGTAAAGGGGTACAGAAAGGTGTCTGGCCCTACAGGACAAAAAGAGAAGATGGAGACAAGGGCAGAGAGGGATGACAGAGGAGAGAGCAGATTGGTCATAGGGGCAATTAGAATGCTTGGTGTTTGGGGGGGGAGGGGACAAAAGGGGAGGAAATTTGAAACCCCAAATTTTGTTAAAATGAATGTTAAAAGTTAAATTAATTAATTAATTAAAATTTAAAAAAAAAAAGAGAGAAATGATGAACAGGAGGACTTCAGAGAGGCCTGGAAGGAATTATGAACTGACGCTGAGTGAAATGAGCAGAGCCAGGAGAACACTGTACACAGTAATAGCCACAGTGTGCAAGGACTGTTTTTGATAGACAGCCCTTCATAGTAATGCAAGGACCTAAAACATTCCAAACGGAGTACTGAGGCAAAATGCCATCCACATCCAGAGAAAGAACTATGGAATTTAATCATAGAATGAAGCAGACTATACTCTCTTGTGTTATGTGTTGTTTTGGTTTGTTTTTTTTTTTTTTATGGTTTCTCCCATTCCTTTTACTTCTTCTATGCAACATGACTAATGTGAAAACGCCTTTAATAAGAATATGTTGTAGAACCCATATAAGATTTTATGCATCTTGGGGGGACAGGGGAAGAGAGGAAGAGAAAAAATTTAAGAATAATGAATGTATGTTGAAAACTGAAAATAATTTACTTACAAAATAATAATTTCTTCAAATATAATTTCTGTCACTTTTTGTCATAGTTTTCAATAAAACTTAAATAAAATGAAACTATTGAGTTTTAAATACAAGTCAATAAAACTTAAAATTTCTCTTATGAATTTATTTTCCAGGTCATTTTTAGTATAAGATGTTTCATATTTTCTTTTTATTTTTTCTTCATCTTTGATTTTGTTCTGTTATTTCATGATGTCCCATAGATTCATTAGCTTCCACTTGTCCAATTCTCAACTGAGAGGAATTATTTTATTTTTTCTCTCTAGAACATTACTCTTTTATTATTCGTAGAATTTATTATTCAAATTCTCAAAGGCACTGAAAACCATTAATCAATTGGGGAATGACGTGTATGCTTATAAATTTGACTCAGTTCTCTATATGTTGAAGAAATAAGGCCTTTATCAGAGACCCTAGCTTGAAAAAAGAACACTTCACAGCTTTCCAATTCTCTTCTAATCTTGGTTTCATTAGCTTTGTTTGTGCAAACACTTCATAATGTATTGAAATAAAAATTATCCAGTTTGCATTTCATAATACTCTATCACTTGTTTTGTCAATAAATTCTTCCTTTCTGCAAAGTTTTGACAGCTAAACTATTTCTTGCTCTCCTAATTTGCTTATGGTATCACCTTTTTTGTCTAATTACTAAGTAAGCTGTGGGAAAGGAAGAATGTATTAAGCAGGGCCAAGAAAATAATATATGCAACTACTAAGACAATGCGAATGTAAAGGACAACTACGTACAAAGAAATCAATAGTGAATGTAGCAAAAGAATAAAAATCAAGTATGACTCAAAAGAAGAGGTGTGAAAGAACTTTTTCAATATATTGGTCAGTTGTTTTTATTTTTTTTTCTGTTTTTTTCCATTTCTTTTTTTCCATTACAAATATGGTTATAAAGGACAATTTTTGAAAGGGAGAGAACAGAGGGAAACCTGTTAACTGAACACTAACTGAACTGAACTGAACTGAAAACAATACGAAATTTTTTTTAAATCGTTAAAATTATTAAAGAAGACTTTTGAGGAAAGCTAATTAAATACTTTCTATTGTCCACGAAACTTGATTGGCTGAGCAACCCACGGCAATGTCAAGTCTGACAAAGTCCTGATCTTTTTTTCTGATATGACATTAATTTCAGATATTGTCTGTAACACAAGTCTCAGTTGAGGATTCTCTGCCACCTCTAAGAAATATTGTTAAATGATTCTTTTTTCCCTCCATGACAGGGTTTCTCCACCTGCATTCCACAGAACACTAAGGAATACATGGATACTTGTAAGAGGGTCCTCAAATTGAAATTCAACATTTTTCTTTCAGTTGCTCTAAATCATACATCTGAGAATGGCACCAAAGAATTCACCAAACTTCCAAATAGGACCATGATGTAAACCAGGTTAGGATCTCTTGCTTCTAGTGTTGCAGTGCCTGAAGTGTTAAATTAATTACCTTATTCTCTCAGGAGCTTTTGAACTTCATGGAAAGACCACTTATAGAAACTACAATTTCTAGACTCTGCTCAGAATAGAAGACATAAAAGCATAAGTTATTAAGGAATTGAAGATTCATGCCCCTTCCCCCCATACAGACACATACTCTTTTTCAGGTCCTTTGAGCAAATACAGGTACCCTTCAGCACATGTTTCTATTCTCATTTTCTATTACTACTACTACTACTACTACTACTACTACTACTACTACTACTACTACTACTACTACTTTTACTATAATACTACTACTTCTACAACTACTACTACTGCTGCTGCTGCTGCTGTTGCTAGTGCTACTTCTTCTGCTGCTACTGCTACTACTACTACTACTGCTGCTACTGCTGCTGCTGTTGCTGCTACTACTATTGCTACTGTCACAACTCCCCATCTTCCTTATTTTCTTCCTCTTCAGTCTCCTCCTAACACCACCACCACCACAACTACCATTACCACCACTGTGGCTGCTGGACCACGATTACTACCACTGCTGCTACTGCTGCTACTACTGCTACTGCTACTATTTCTTCAGTGAATTCTTTTTTCATACTTTTAAAACAACTGGTCAGTTTTTCTTCTACTTTTCTAATTTCGCTTTTAAAATCCTTCTTCAGCTCTTCCAAGAGCACTCTTTGTGCTTGTGACCAGTTTATAGCCCTTCTGAATTTTCAGATGAGAGTACAGTCTCAATGTTGACCTCTTTGGTATTCCTGTTTTGGTCCTTCTCTCCAAAGAAATATTCTATGGTCTTTTCTTTCCTGCTTTACTTCTTATTGATGGTAATGATAATCACCCTTTTTCTGGCTTTTAAAATAGATTTCTTCTTCTAGGACATGAAGGGCTCTGTCCCACAGTTCTTATGTCTTGAACTTGAGGCTTTGTGTATTGTTTCTTCTGGTTCTTTCAGCTAGAAGCTAAACTGCTGGAGCTTACCTGGTGCTGAGCAGTCTGGTATGAGGAAGTAGAGGTCAGGTGAAGTCTTTTTTTGTTTCCCTGGATTTACCCTGGAACTGACTTGTTAAGTGTGGGAGCGAGGTGGTCTGGCTATAAGTGGTTTCCTCTGCTGAGCTAGAGCATAGGCAAGCTCAGTGCTTGGTGATCTCATCTGTCATAGTGTCTTCCTTATTCACCTTGGGTGCTGAGGCATGCCTAGGGTCCTGGTGCTGGTGATTGTGGGGTTCACCCACCTGGGGCTCCAGATCTCCTCCTGGTTGGCTGAGGTGGGGCTGTTTCGAAAATTCTGATGCTGCACTGGTCCTCTTCAGTCACAGAAAGAGGAACCCTCCTTATCCATTTTCCTAGCCTCTGGTGCTAATAGATTGTTTGCCCCTTCTGCTGATTCCACTGTTGCAGGATTTTTCTGGATAAATATTTTATGGTTCTTTCAAGGTCAACGAGGGAAGGTGGAAAGATAATTTACTGGTTATTCTGCCATTTTGACTCTGGGAAGTTCAAGCAAGTGACTTGAAGACATTTAATCAGCAGGCTAATAGTCTCAGGAACAGCCACTGCAGATACCTGGGTCTCTGTGGCTCTCCCTTGGTTCCACTGGACTCCTGTCCTGGGCGGATATGACTGAGATTCCGCAGTGCAGCTGTTGCTTCACACGGCTCAGGTCTTCCTGCTCAGCCCTGTCTTGGTGGGGATGTACTGGTACAGTCTGTGTGCTGTGCACCGTGTGATCTTCAAGCCTGAGTGGAACAGATCCTTCCCGTCGACCTTTCAGTTTTCTCTGGGCTGTGAATCTGCCACAGTTTGTCTCCTGTTGGAATATGCCCCTCCAAAATTTGGTCAGATTCTCTTTTTAGAGGTATCTGAAGGAGTTTGTGTAAGAGCTTAGGTGAGTGGTTGCTCTCACTCCGCCATCTTGGCTCCACCTCACTTTCTTAATTTTTTTAAAGATATCATTTCAGAGGACAAATGGTGTTCAAATAAAAGTGTGACCTTAACGTTAAATAAAACTATTTTATGAACTTAAAGAAAGAATCGTTATTTTTTGAGAAGCTGCAGAATTTAAACCTTCATCAAGATCTCCATTACATTTCTAAGAAGAATCAGAAAATCAAATAAAAGGGGAAATGTAGTTTGTACAAAGACTCAACCTCAGGAAAGCAGCAGACAACAGATGGTTTTTCACTCACCTTAGCTTAACTAGAGCAGTGTGGTATAGTAGAGACAACACTGGAGGGGTAATGAAAACACCTGTGTTCAAAGTCACTTTACCTGGATTCAGTTTTCTCACTTCTAAAATGAGGATGATAGGATTGCATTAAATTATCTCTCCATTCCCTTTTTCCTCTATACCTATAAAACAATACCTGGCAATTTTTTCATCAGGATTTCTTCTGATTCTCAGATGAGACTTTTTCACTTTTTTGATCCAAATCTTTGGGTTTCCTTTTATTTTTAATTGTCTACCTAGTCCAAAGTTGTTACAATGCGATTTTTGGTTTACTGAATGAAACTGTCTTTTATGTTTAACAAATCAGAAGCAATGATGTATTATGCTTGTTCCGCCTATGAGTCAACTTTGTAATTATAGTCTGCTATAGAAAATTGTTTGTAAAAAAATCTATTCAGTTTTCAAGGTTTCATCAAGGATGTGCTTGAGGTAGACTTGAAGAATTACACAGTAGAAGCATTGTAAATGATACAATCAGAGAGATCTATAACTTGGAGGAAAATGTTCAGTTATGAAATGAAATTGAATAATAATTGATTAATGTACTATAGGGTCCACAGGTAATCACTCAATGCTAAGCAAGCTAGAGGTTGGCTCCAAGCATCTTGAGTGAACCTTCTGTGGACAACTTATAGGAGAGCATGGACAAGTCAAGTCGTATCAACAAGCATTTATTAAATGCCTACTATATGTTGGGATACAAAGAGAGACAAATATACCCCCTGTCCTGAAGGAACTTATTAGAAATGAGTTGCTATGATAGACAAGAATCAGTTGCAATATATGTATTGAAGGCTCCTCATTTCCTGTCTTCAATATTTTGAGGTTTCTGTTACTTCCCTACTATATTCCAGAAAGCTCATCATTAGGGAAACTTCATCAATATTAAACATGCAGTGAGCTTTGTGACTCACACCTCATATAACTGGACCAGTATGTAAAATTTTTCATAAAATCTCCTTGGACATACCAATAAGTGCAGTACCAATTGGAATAAAAATTCCGGATTCATAATTTATACAGCTCATAGGACTAAATAACCTTAGAAACGATCTAACCAGACTCCCACATTTTTTCTCAATGTATCAGTATCTATACCTACATAGCTATATATATATGTATGTATATATAAAACTGTGCAAATAAAACTTAAAAAAATGTTCAATTGTTGAATCTCAGAAGTCTGAGGAGATATTTTTTAAGATGAGTTGTTTGCATACTTCAGCAAGTTAGCAGTTTCTAGAAACTTTTTTTTACCCTTTCTATTTTCTCCATTGTTATCTCCTTTGAAACTTCTGTCAAACCAAAGTAGTTAATGTTACTGGGTTGGGTAGAGGAAGCTGTGGATATTAATAAGTTGTACATAGATGACTGCTAATGAACACTCTCTGACATCTCCTATTTTGTTTTTCTATCACGTGATGATAGATCCATGTCCCTGCTGTATTTATTGTATTCTTTGATATCAACGGTTTCTCAAGGTATATCATGCTTTTGGAAATGTAAGAGAATTTCTGTTTCAAGGAGGGTGACACGACTTAAAAGATTATTTCAGACCAATTCATGTATAATAACATTTCCTTCCAGTTGTTATTCCAAATAGCATAACTTATCCTCTACCATCTTGGTTCTGACCACAAATGATAAATATCATTTTATCACCAAGGCAATATTCACAGCACTTGTGGGGACTATGAATATTCTGGCCTAGTTCTCAATCGCAAAGTATAAAAGACTCTCCATATAAGAAGAATGAAGAAAAACATTCATGTGGACACCAAAAAACCAAATTCTAGAGCCAGAAACCGAAATCTGTCATGGTGACCAAGAAGTTGATAAACATGATGACTGCAGGGGGCAGAGGCATTTCCAAGCCTCCCCTGCCTCCTCTGCCAGGGCCTTCTCAAAAGCAAACACTCATGAGCCTGAGCATTGCCATATGTTCCTGCCTGCATCTTCTCTCCCCTAACTCCAGTCACTCACTGCCTCCTGGGTGTACTCCACCATTCGTGTTCTGCCTGTTCAGCAAGCTCCTCTCAACATATGTGTCTTAGGCTTCCAGATGATTTAAGCAGGTCACATGAGCCTATTATTGAATGAGAAAGATCTTCCAATTTAAATTGCTATTATATTCGGCCCTGAGATCTTTCGTATATTTTTCATAGGTTAGTGGGGCAACGGGTATCAACAGAACTTTAACAAGGATAACAGAAAATAAACATTTTAAAATAAAGCAACTGGTGTCAGCAGAACTTCAGAAAAGTACAACAGGGATTACTCAAAAATGAACACATAAAACAATATTTTAGGGTGAGGATGGAGCACAAGCTCCCATCATTCCCCCCAAAAAATGGGTCTCAAAATCTTGAGGTGTGTGGTGAGGTCTCTTCTTCCATAGCTATTTCCTGCTGTAATTGGATATAGAGCTGTCCCTGCCCCAAGAGGTCCTATTTGAGAGATCAGTTCTTTAGTTGGCACCTGGAGTTTGATTGACTTTAGGTCCAGAGATGACATATCAGAGTTGTGAATAGGGGGGTCACATCTGACAAGCTACCAAGAATCTCCAGGTGGACAGTACTAAGCCTATAGGAAACATTCAGCAAAAAAGTTTAACAGACAAAAATCTAATTTCCGGTTCTTGGAGATAAGATGAAGGGGGTTATTAATAATTGCTATCTCCCTCCCCTTGTTGAACTTCAAGAACCCAGACAACATCTCCCCAGAAACAACTCTGGAACTGTAGGAGCAGCAGATGGAGTGAGGCTAGGAAAATCACTAAGGAAGGTTTCTCTTTCTGTGGCTAAAGAGAACAAATGCAGAATCAGAACTGTCCCAGACAGCCCTACCTCAGCAAACCTGGAGAAGATCCTGAGCCCCAGGGGGACGAACTCAGCAACAGCCAACACCAGGACTCCAGCTGTGCCTCAGCAGCCCTGGGGAATCAGGAAGACACTAGTGCAGATGCAATCACAAATGTCTGAGCGTGTCTATACTCTAGCTCAGCAGAGTAGACCTCTGGTGTTCAGATCAACCCTTCCCCACACTTAACGTAATTAACTCCAGGGTAACTCTAGGGAAACCCAAAAAGATATCACCTGGCCTCTGCTTTCCAACACCAGCCACCTCAGCATCAGGTAAGCTGGAGCATTTTAGCTTCCAGCTGACAGAATCAGAGGCCACAACACACGAAGTCTAAAGTTTTAGGCACAAGAAATGTGGGACAGAGGTCTCTGTGCCCCAGAAGCAGAGATATACTTTAAAATGCAGGAAAAAGGGTGATGATCATGATTAAGAAGCAAAGTAGAAAAGAAAAGATCACAGAATCTTTACAGGGACAAGGCCCAAAACAGAAACACCAAAGAGGTCAGTATTGAGACTGTATTCCCATCTGAAACTTGAGAAGGGAATATGAAGCAGTCTGAAGCACAAAGAGCATACCTGGAAGAGCTCAGGAAGCATTTTAAAAGACAAATTAGAGAAAGAGAAGAAAAATTGACCAATTACTTTAAAATATGTCAAAACAAATCACAAATGAATTTAAAAGGAAAATTGGACAAATGGAAAAGGAAGTACAAGACCTAACTGGAGAAAATAACTCCTTAAAAGGAACAATTCGACAAATGGAAAATGAGATGCAAAAGTTAACGGATGAAAACAATTTGATAAAAATTAGAGTCTGGCAAGTAGAAGCTAATGAAACTATGAGATTGCAATAATCAGTCAAAGGAAATCTAAAGAATGAAAAGAGAAGAAAGTGCAAGATATTTGATTCAAAAAAGAGATGAACAGGAAAATAGATTCAGGAGAGAAAATGTAAGGATTATTCATCTACCAAAAAAAATGACATAAAAAGAGTCTGGACAATATCATCCAAGAAATCATTAAGGAAAATTAGCCAGAAGTGCTAGGTCCAGAGGGCAAAATAATCATGAAAAGAATCTGCTGCTTACCTCCTGAAAGGTATCCCAAACTAAAAACACCAAAGAATATTGTTCCCAAATTCCAGAACTATCAAGTGAAGGAGAAAATACTGTTGCCAGACAGAAAGAAACAATTGAAATATCGAGGAATTACAGTCAGGATCACAAAGGACCTTGCAGCTGCTACATTAAAAGATCAAAGGAATTGGAATATGATATTCCTTAAGTCAAAGAGGAGCTGGGACTACATCCAAGGATCAAATACCCAGCAAAGTTGAGTGTAATATTTCAGGCAAGGAGAAGGGAGAAGGAGAAAGGAGAAGGGAGAAGTAAAAGCATAAACAAAGGGAAAATGGATGGAGGGAAAGACACAGATAGTAATCGTAACCTTGACTATGTATGATATGAACTGTCCAATAAAAAAGGAGAGTTAGCTCCCAATAGAGCCCAATTTTCTTCTTCCAATAGAACTCAATCATTCAGTTCCTCTATCAGTTGTGTCAGAAGAAGGATCAGTTTTTCACAAATGGTAATGTTTCACAAGGAATAACAATCACTTCAACTACTCTATCAATTTTACAAAACCGTATGGGTTTATCACCTAAATTTTGAAATGTCACAATAATTTTTCCATGAGAATGAAAATCTGTCACTCCAACCAATACATGTATTCTTTTAGCTGTTAACCCTGATTTAGATAATATCCATCCAAAATTATTCTTAGGGATTTTCATATGTATTCCAGTAGAGGTTTTCTTATATCCTTACCATCCAACCAAAAGTCCTCTAAACAAGGTAAATGCTGAAGCAAGAAGCCCTGGATACGGTACTGGGACATCTGGCCTTACAGTCCAATATTCAACATTTGGGATGTTATGTGTTTCTTGGTTTCTAATATGCAAGTTTGAGGTCTTCATTGTGTCCAAAACTGTACTTCCTCTCAGTGGTCTATTATTCATACTAATGAAAGCAGTGAACAAATTATCTTTGCAATGTTGATAAGAAATATTAGAACTTAAATTCCTTAACTGTTCTTTCAATGATCCATTCATTCTTTCAATCAATCCATGTGTTGTGAATAGTAGGAATATGATACATTCATTCTTTGTGGTTTAATACACCATATATCTTCAGTTTATTAACTTTGAATCTGCATTGGAGTTCAGTAATACAGACTTGTGGTATTTAAAGTTTAACATATATTTTGTGGGTCATGTTCTTATAGGGACAATCAACTAAGAAAACCTGAATAGGTGTTAACACGAGTACATCTAAATTTGTATCCTTTATCTTGGTGTATATTCTATTTGCTAAATTTGGAGTGGTACTTTTTCCCTTGCTATCTCTTCAGTATAGAAGAGTTAGAACACAGAACAGTTCGTTCCTTTTCCAACTGACATATATAACATTTTTCTGGCTTGTTTGAACAATGAATGACATACACTAATACCTTGATCTTGTGCCCACTGGTGTGTGGCACGGACCCTTAAATGGTCAACCTTTTGATGGACCCATTTTACTAGTACCAGATCATCTATTGGTTCCAGAGTAGGGACAATATGTTGAATGGTAATCTTTGCTATTCGATCAGCATGTGCATTGTACTCATGTTCTGGAGTGGTGAAGGTCACGTGAGTATCTACATGAAAACTGACAAGTTGGTAACCAGAAACATATCCCATATATCATCTCATAATTCTTTGACCCAGACTTTTTTGCTATGAATTTCCCAATTTTGATTTTTCCACATGGGCATTTATGTAGCTAACTCATTAGCTACCAGCCATAAATTAGTGAATATATGACAGTATCCTCCTTGTTCTGTTTTGAAAGTTCAGTGTACTTCCATAGGTTCAGCATATTGACTACTTCCACTTATCCTAGCACTTTCCAATGTCTGCCTAGTACATGGATTAAAGGCTACCAATATCTTTTGTGGCCCAAATATTTGGTTGTCCCATTAGTAAACCATGCCTGTCTCTTTTGTTCTTCATTTAATAAAGCATAACCCTCAGTCAATTTTACCAAGGACGATAGCAATTGTCGCTTTGGTCCAGAGGGTGTATCATTTCCCTCAGTATCTATGTTTGGTATAGATTCATGTAAAGTAGAAACTCCAGTATTGCCTGGTTTAGATCTATTTTGAATACACCATTCCCATTCAATTATACTAGCTTCCTGCTTATGTCTGATTCTATGAGAAATTGGAGTACTGATTACCTAGGTGATGGTTTGGATTCCAGGTCTTAGTATTACCCCATGGCCTAAAGTCATCTATTCATTCTAGCCCCAAGTCCAATATGCAGCTAACATATGCTTTCAAAAGGTGTTCATTGAACTTCAGATGAAGGTACTTTTCCTAGACCAAAATCCTAAGGGTATATTCGGGCTTATTTTTTGCCATAAAATCCAGTTTGCATATTCATCCTGAACAGTCATTTGTAATTCCACTGATGCACTTTGCATAGACCATGAGTCTGGGCTCAATTGCATAGCAACCTCAGCTTCATCAAAGCTTTATTCTGCATATATTCCCAATCAAATTTATGTTTTTTTCCCAGGAATCTTATATAAGGATTTCATAATTTGTCCTAAACGTGGTATGTGATGTCACCAATATCCACATAATTCTACAAATTTTGGGGTCTCTTTCTTTTTGGTGGAGATAAAAACATTCTGATTCTTTCATCTGGCTTGCGGGAGTATCTCTTACAGTTCCTGAATCCATCGTATACCCCAAAACTTTACAATTTGACCTGGCATTTTATTCTTTGCCCTCTATATGCTCAGTTAAAAGTGTTAAACACTTTTCCACTTCTTCTACAGTTTTCCCCTATATCATAATATTATCTATGTGGTGGGTAAGCTGTACACCAGAAAGTTCTAATTCATCCAAATATTCAGCCAGAATTCTATGACAAATAATGGAGCTATGAGGATATCCTTGTGGCAAGCACATATTGTTGACCCTGTCAAGTGAAAGCAAATTGGACTCATTATTTCCAATCTATTGGGATAGTAAAGAAAGCACTGTCTAAATCAATAATACCAGTCTCATGATATTTCTGGATCTTTTCCATTAAGGTCCCTTCTGACTTTTCTATTGGCCAGAACGGGTTATTCCATTGAGTGGTTGTAGAGACTAACACACCTGCCTCAACATATTTCTTTATAGTATTGGTAATCTGATCTTGTACAACTGGCACATGATACTGCCTTAAAGTTTTCACTCCAGAAGGATCAGGTAAAGTGATTGGATCCATTTTTATTTTACTCACTAAAACAGTATTCATTCCTATTTTCCTTCATGCAAACTTATGTCTCTCCTGAGGTAAATTTAAAGTCCTACCTTTCAATATATCAGTTCCAATGATGTACTCAGGAATGGGTACAATTGCCATAGTGTATTCTTTCTTAGGTAATTGTACATTTTTAATCGTTACATTAACTTGTCTGGTTGACATTTCAGCCCTCCCAGTCATTTGTTGGTGATAGGTGTTCCATATTTAAACTTTTCAGGATTTCCATATATAAGGGATGCCTCTGACCTAGTATCTATTAATGACCTAGTTAAAGTACTTGATCCATTTTTCAATATATGGTCAAATAGGTATGGGGTCTGTAATCCTGTCTTTGTATTTCTTTAATCTCAACTGGGGTTTGACCAATTTCCTATTATCCTTGAAGGTGCAACAAACATGGACACAAACGTAACCAATATCAAGAGGGAGCAGTTTTTACTTCTCTGTTTTTTCTAACATCAAATTCCTTTTCTCAGTACATTCTTTGTAGTTCTTTTGTTTTCAAAATCTGCCCTTGCTATCAATAGAGCAGTAAGCAATTCTCTCCTTGTCAATTTACTCTGATTTTGAATCTGCTGGCTATTAACTCATATCTCTAGGAAGTTTGTCTTTTTCCCAATAGCCTAAGCCACTCGTCTCTGCTTTAAAACATTATATGATAACCTGTTAATAAAGTCCAGCCTCTCCTACTTACTCCTGCCAGCTTCATTTCTGGTCTTACTAGTATTCCTTTCAAACACCTTTCCAAATCTCCAGCTTCCCCCTCTTGTCACATTGCTTCTCAGTTTTCACAGAGTCTAGTGTTTTTTGCTCATTCTCTTGGTAGCAAGGAATATGTTAAATCATCCTAACCTGGAATATCTGATTTTCCCTGTAAATACTTTCTGCCACCAAACTGAGATTTTATACCCTGTAATTCTGTTCACTACACCAAAAGTATTGCTGAGGCAATATTTATAGCACTGATGTTAACCAAGAAAATGCCATTGCAGTTCTCAATCTTAAAGTATAAAGGAATCTCATTGTAGAAATCAGAAGAAACATTTATTTATGCACCAGAAAGCCAAATTTCAAAAGCTGAAAGCTAAATCTGTCATGGTGACCAAAACGTTAATAAATATGGTTAGCACACGGGGCAAAACCATTCCCAAGCTGTGAGGCAAGGTAAAGTAAGATATATTGCTGTTTTAGTTTTAGTACAACCAAGAAGTATAATGCCTCCATTTGAATGTGGTTTGAGAAGATGTTCCCCACCCATTGATAGGCCTGTCCATTGAGGGAAGGTAGATTAGGGGAGTTGTTTTGTAGGAGGGTCTGACGTACCTTTTGCTTTTCCTATTGAGGCACTGTGTCAGAGGGTCATGCTCTCTGCCTATGAAAACTGTGTAAACAGTCTGAGAATGAGGCTTTACTTGTGAGATTAGTTTTTGGAAGAAGGTTTTGTGCCTGTTGAGGCACTAACCAGCCCCCTGACTATGAACACCCAGATGTTCATTCTTCCCATTCTGATAGCTATGGTCAGACAGTTGGACCCCTCTGTTGATTTGTGATATATTTGTTGATTATGGTTGGACAGAGGAAGTGATGTCTGATGATCTGTGATTTCTCTGTATTTTCTCTGAATTTCAGGGTACTGACTTTTTTCTCTAAACAAAGTGCATGATATATGTGCTTGATTAAAGTGATTATTTTGAGATCTCTTTTTCAGCGTGAAGCCAAGATCGTGGAATGAGACTAAGTACCCACCTAGGCTCTAAGACAAACTCCTTCAACTACCTCTAATAAGAGAATCTGAACAAATTTTAGAGTGGGAAAAGCCAATAGGACATCTAGTGTGGCAGATTTCCTGCCCACGACAGCTCAAAAGGTGGAAGGTAATGATCTGTTGCATGGGACTGGAGGAGCACAGAGCACCCAGGCAGTCTCAACACAAACCCCGCCATAACAAATCTGAGAAGGAACTACCTGAAGGTTTGAAGCAGTGCAGATTCTCAAACACACCAGCCCAGGATGATGGGGTTCACCAACCACTGAGCCTGCCTGCACTTTAACTCAGGACAGGAGACATTCTGTGACCAGACCACCCCTCCTCCACACCTTACACAGCAAGTTCCTGGTAACTCTGGGGAAGCTGAGAAAGACTTCACCTGGCTTTTGAATTGCCACACTAGGGAGCTCAGCACCAGGTAAGCTTGTAGGTGAAAGTAGCAGAGGTCACAATACATAAAGCCTCAAGTTCCAAGCACAAGAACCGTGTGACAGAGTCCCCTGTTTCCCAGAAGCACAGATCGACTTTAAAAGCCAGGAAAAAGGCAATCGTTATGAGCAGGAAGCAAACTAGAAAAGAAAAGAACATAGGATCTTACTATGGGGACAAGGACAAAAACTGGAATACAAAAGATATCAGCATTGAGACTGTACTGGCATCTGAAGGATCAGAAGGGAATATGAAGTTGTCTCAATACCAAAGGCCAAAAGAGCTCAAGACTAAAGAGCTCAAGAAGGATTTTAAAAGGCAAGTTAGAGAAGAAGAAGAAATGTGGCCAAAGACTTTTTTTTAAATATGAAAAAAAGAATTCACTGAAGAGAATAGCTCCTTAAAAAGTAAAATTGGAGGGGGCGGAGCCAAGATGGCAGAGTAGAAAGATGCACATACACATAGCTCCAAACCCACAACCCATAGAACGGCTACAGGGGAGTAACTCATGGCGAATTCTGCACCCAGAGGCTACGAAATATTGGAGCGAGGGACATTTCTGTTCCGGGGACCTGCAAACCTCTCGCGGGGGGTCCTTCACGCTGCGGACTGGGCGCAGGGACTGGGAGCTGAGGGCAGCCCTGCCGCGGCCGCGGCACCGAGAGGAAAAGATCCGAGCAGGCTTCGGGGACGGGATCTCCAGCTGCCAGGCGGGTCCCTCAACCCACAGAGGGACCTGCAAACCTCTCGCAAAAGGTCCGTCGCGCTGCAGACGCAGAGCCCAGCCCGGACCTGCTGCAGCCTCGGCCTCGGCACTGAGAGATACAGATCCGAGCAGGCTTTGGGGACGGGATCTTCAGCGGCCGCTCGGGTCCCTCTGCCCACAGGTGAAGGGGGTCGGTGATAGAGTCTCTTTGGCGGGTCGAGAGGAGAGTGGGGTGCCCCCATAATTCAGGCTCCCCCCGGGAGGTAGAAGCTGAGAGGCGGCTGCAGACCGGGGCTCCCCAAAGGGGCAGGAGCCTGGATCCATTGTGGAAGGTCTGTGCATAAACCCCCTGAGGGAACTGAGCCTGAGAGGCGGCCCTGCCCCGACCTCAGCACCTGACCTTAATCTCACACTGAATAGCAACCCTGCCCCCGCCAAAAGCCCTAAGGCTGGAAGCAACATTTGAATCTCAGTCTTCAAACGCTGGCTGGGAGGATCAGGAGGCGAGGTGGGTGTGAGGAGAATATTCAGACGTTAAGTCACTGGCTGGGAAAATTCCCAGAAAAGGGAAAAGAAATAAGACTATTGAAGGCTACTTTCTTGGAGAACAGGCATTTCCTCCCTTCCTTTCTGATGAGGAAAAACAATGCTTACCATCAGGGGAAGACACAGAAGTCAAGGCTTTCGTATCCCACACATCCAAAATTAATATACCATGGGCTCAGGCCATGGAAGAGCTCAGAAAGGATTTTGAAAATCAAGTTAGAGAGGTGGAGGAAAAACTGGGAAGAGAAATGAGAGAGATGAAAGAAAAGCATGAAAAGCAGATCAGCTCGTTGCTAAACGAGACCAAAAAAAATGTTGAAGAAATTAACACCTTGAAAACTAGCCTAACTCAATTGGCAAAAGAGGTTCAAAAAGCCAATGAGGAGAAGAATGCTTTCAAAAGCAGAATTAGCCAAATGAAAAAGGAGATTCAAAAGCTCACTGAAGAAAATAGTTCTTTCAAAACTAGCATGGCACAGATGGAGGCTAAGGACTTTGTGAGAAAGCATGATATCACAATACAAAACCAAAAGAATGGAAAAATGGAAGATAATGTGAGATATCTCGTTGGAAAAACAACTGATCTGGAAAATAGATTCAAGAGAGACAATTTAAAAATTTTGGGACTACCTGAAAGCCATGATCAAAAGAAGATCCTAGACATCATCTTTCATGAAATTATCAAGGAAAACTGCCCTGAGATTCTAGAACCAGAGGGCAAAATAAATATTCAGGGAATCCACAGAACACCGCCTGAAAGTGATCCAAAAAGAGAAACTCCTAGGAGCATTGTGGCCAAATTGCAGAGTTCCCAGGTCAAGGAGAAAATATTGCAAGCAGCTAGAAAGAAACAATTCAAGTATTGTGGAAATACAATCAGGATAACACAAGATCTAGCAGCCTCTACATTAAGGGATTGAAGGGCATGGAATAGAATATTCCAGAAGTCAAAGGAACTAGGACTAAAACCAAGAATCACCTACCCAGCAAAACTGGGTATAATACTTCAAGGTAAAAAATGGTCTTTCAATGAAATAGAGGATTTTCAAGCATTCTTGATGAAAAGACCAGAGCTGAAAAGAAAATTTGACTTTCAAACACAAGAATGAAGAGAACCATGAAAAGGTGAACAGCAAAGAGAAGTCATAAGGGACTTACTAAAGTTGAACTGTTTACATTCCTACATGGAAAGATAATATTTGTAACTCTTGAAAAATTTCAATATCTGGGTACTGGGTGGGATTACACACACACACATGCACACACGCACACATACATAGAGACAGAGTGCACAGAGTGAATTGAAGAGGATGGGATCATACCTTAAAAAAAAAAATGAAACCAAGCAGTGAGAGAGAAATATATTGGGAGGAGAAAGGGAGAAATTGAATGGGGCAAATTATCTCTCATAAAAGAGGCAAGCAAAAGACTCATTAGTGGAGGGATAAAGAGGGGAGGTGAGAGAAAAACATGAAGTCTACTCTCATCACATTCCACTAAAGGAAAGAATAAAATGCACACTTATTTTGGTAGGAAAACCTATCTCACAATACAGGAAAGTGGGGGACAAGAGGGCAAGCAGAGTGGGGGAGATGATAGAAGGGAGGGCATGGGGAGGAGAATGCAATTCGAGGTGGACACTCATGGGGAGGGATAGGATCAAAAGAGAATAGAAGTAATGGGGGACAGAATAGGATGGAGGGAAATATAGTTAGTCCTATACAACACAGCTAGTATAGAAGTCATTTGCACAACTACACAGATTTGGCCTATATTGAATTGCTTGCCTTCCAAAGGGAAGGGGTGGAGAGGGAGGGAGGTAAAGAAGTTGGAACTCAAAGTGTTAGGATCAACTGTAATGTTCTTGCCACTAGGAAATAAGAAATACAGGTAAAGGGGTAAAGAAAGCTATCTGGCCCTACAGTACAAAAAAGGAGACGGAGACAAGGGCAGAGAGGGATGATAGAAGAGAGAGCAAATTGGTCACAGGGACAATTAGAATGCTTGGTGTTTGGCGGGGGAGGGGAGAAAAGGGGAGAAAATGTGTAACCCAAAATTTTGTGAAAATGAATGTTAAAAGTTAAATAAATTTAATTATTAACAACAAAAAAAGCAAAATTGGACAAACGTAAAAGGAAATACAAAAGAAAGTTGGAGGAAATAACTCTTTAAAAGGAATAATTGGGCAAATGGAAAAGGAGATCCAAAAGTTAACTGAAGAAAACAAAATATTGAAAACTAGAATTGGGAAAGTAGAAATGAAAAATCAAGGATCAGTCAAAGAGAATCTAAAGAATGAATAAAATAGAAGAAAATGTAAAACATCTCATTGGAAAAGCAACTGACAAAGAAAATATTTTCAGGAGAAGAAATCTATGAATTATTGGTCTACTGGAAAACCATGATGAAAAAAGAGCATGGACAATGTCTTTCAAGCAAACATCAAGGAAAACTGCCCACAGGCATTAGATAGAGTGTGCAAAATAGACATCGAAAGAATTCGTTGAACACAACCTGAAATAGATGCCAAACTGAAAACACTAAAGAGTATTGTTATCAATTTCCAGAATCATTAAGTGAAGGACAAAATATTGCAAGAGTCCAGAGAGAAAGAATTCAAATATTGAAGAACTACAGTCAGCATCACATAAGACCTTTCAGCTTCTACAATAACCGATGAGAGAGATTGGAATATGATATTCCATGAGGCAAAGAACCTGGGACTACAACGAATTACCAATAACCCAGTAACATTTAACAAAATATTTCAGGTAAGGAAATGGGCATTCAATGAAACAGGGGACTTGCAGATCTTCCTGATGAAAAGATGAAAGCTCAATAGAGCATTTGATCTTCAAACACGAGTATCAAGAGAGGCACAAAAAGGTAGACAGGTGGAAAAATTGTTATTTAATATAAGCAAAATGCTTGCATCCCTACAACAAAAGATAATACATGCAAATCTTGAGAACTATACCTTTATTGTGAAATTAAAAGGGATATACATAGACAGAGGAAGTGAGAATAAATAAAAGTATGTGATGATAACTAATGTGATTTAAGGGTGTGAAGGGATTGGTAAAGAGAGAGGTGAAAAGATCTGGCACAAAATGGTAAATTACATCACAGTAAGAGGCACAAAAACATATTACAGAAGAGGGAAAGAGGGGAGGGAAATTAGCACTGCCTGAGATTTATTCACATCTGATTTGGTTCAAGGAGGGAAAACAAATTCAGTTAAGTAAAGATATCTAACTAGCTCTATAAGCAATAGGAGGGGAAAGGGGAAAGGAAAAGAAGGGGAGGTTATAAGTGAAGAAGTAGTAAGGTCAGAGGGGACTAAAAAGGAGGGAGGCAGAAAGAAAGAAGGGAAGAGTGAAGGAGGCTGTGGTCAAAAATTAAATCTCTTATGGAGGGGAAAGGCGATGGGAGAATTAAAAGCATAAATGGCGAAAAATAGGACTGAGGAAAGACACAGGTACAAATCATAACTGGGAATGGGAATGGGATGAACTCTTCCATACAAGGGAGGCAGACAGCAGAGTGAAAAAAAAAACATAATCCAACAATATGTTCTTTACAAGAAACACATTCGAAACAGGGGAATACACAGAGGGTAAAGGTAAAAGACTGGAGCAGAATATATTATGCTTCATGTGATGTAAAAAAAAAAAAGCAGGAGTAGCAATTCTAATCTCTGACAAAGCAAAGGCAGAAATACATCTAAGCAAAAGAGAAAAGAAAGGAAGATATATTCTGATAAAAGGTACCATAGACATAGAAGCAATATCACTACTAAACCTATATTCACCAAGTGTTAGAACATCCAAATTCTTAGAGGAGACGTTAAGGGAGTTACAAAAAGAAACATATAGCACAACTACACTACTGGGAGACTTCAAACTCCCCTTCTCTGAACCTGGTAAATCTCATCTCAAAATAAGAAAGAAGGTAAGGAGGTGAATAAAACTGTGGATAAGGTAGGTAAGATAGATCTCTGGAGAAAACTGAATAGGGATAGAAAGGAACATAACTTTTTCTCAGAGGTTCATGGTATATATACAAAAATTAGCAATGCAGTAAGGGCACAAAATCCTGATAATCCAGTGCAAAAAAGGATAGTCAATGCATCCTTCTGAGATCATAAAGAAAAAAAATAACGTAATAAAATGCCATGGAAATATTGATCAGAAATAAATTAAAAACCAAAGAATCTAATTCTAAAGAATGAGTGGGTTAAACAACAAATAATAGAAACAATTGACAACATCATTCAAAAGAATGACAATAATGAAACAACCTAAGAAAACTTATTGGTTACTGTAAAAGCAGTTCTTAGGGGACGTTTTATATCATTGAACTCTTACATGAATAAAATAGAGAAAGAGGAGATCAATGAATTGGGTATGCAGTTGAAAAAGCTAGAAAAGAAAAAAATTAAAAATCCCCAAGAAAATACCAAATTATAAGTGCTGAAAACCAAAGTAGAGATTAATAAAATTGAAAGTAAGAAAACTATTGAACTAATTAATAAAATCAAGAGTTGAATTTACAAAAAAAAAAAAAAACCCTACAAAATTGGTGAACCATTGTTCAATTTGAAGAAAAGAATGAAAGAAGAAAAGCAAATAACCAACATCAAAAACGAAAAGGGTGAATTCACCTCCAATGAGGAGGAAATTAGAGGAATAATCAGAAATTAGTTTGGTCAACTCTATGCCCCTCAATTTGACAAACTAGATCAGATGGATGAATATCTTAAAAAAATAAATTGGCAAATTAACAGAAGAAGTTGAATACTTAAAGATTCCCCATCTCACAAAAGAATTTGAACAAACCATCAAAGAATTCCCTAGGAAAAAAGCTCTAGGGACAGATGGATTTACAAATGAATTCTCTCAAACAATTAAAGACAAGTTAATTTGAATACTATATAGACTATTTTGGGAAGTTGGTGAAGGAGAATTATCAAATTCTTTTTATGACAAAATTATGGGTCTGATTCCAAAGCCATGAAGAGTCAAGACAGAGAAAAATTATATACCAATTTCTTGAATGAATATAGTTGCAGAAATTTTAAATAAGATGTTAGCTAAAAGAATCTATCAACTTATCACAAGAATAATAAATTTTGATCAGGTAGCATTTGCACCAGGAAAGCAGGGTTGTTTCAAAATTAGGAAAACTCTCAGCAGTATTGATCATACTAACAGCAAATCTAAGAGAAAATATATAGTTATCTCAATAGATGCATAAAAAACTTTTGACAAAATACAACACCCATTCCTATTGAAAACACTGGAGGGCACAGGAATAAATTGAAACTTTTATAAAATAATAATCAGTATCTAACTTAAACCATCAGCAAGCATTATATGTAATGTGGATAAGTTAGGTGCATTTCTATATATTATTAACAAAGTCCAACAGCAAGGGATAGAAAAGAAAATCCCTTTGAAACATATGGTAGACACTTTAAAATATTTGGCAGTTTACCTGCCAAAACAAACCCAGGGAATATATGAAGACAACTATAAAACACTTTTTGCACAAGAAAAGGCAGATCTAAATAAGTGGGAAAAATCAGTTCCTCGTGGGTAGGTTGAGCAAATATAATAAAAATGACAATTCTACTTAAATTAATTTGCTTATTTAGTGCCATGACAATCAAACTGCCAGATGAGAATTTTCTAGAGATAGAAAAATGATATCCAAATTCACCTGGAAGAACATGTGGTCCAGAATATCAAGGGAACTAATGGAAAGTAATGCTAGGGAAGGTGGTCTAGTCCTACCAGATCTCAAAATATATTAGCAAGAAGCAATCACCAAAACCACTTGGTACTGACTAAGAAACAGAGGAGTAGACCAGTGGAATAGATTAGGTACTAAAGACAGAGTGGTCAATAAATATAGCAATCTCCTGTTTGATACACCGAAGGATCCTAGCTTCTGGGATAAGAACTTACTGTTTGACAAAATTGCTGGGAAAACTGGGATAACTGTGCCAGAAACTGGGCATAGACCAATACCTAAGACCACACACAAGAAAAAAGTTGAAATGGATACATGACCTAGGTATAAAGATTGATACTATAAACAAAATAGGAGAGCAAGGAATAGTGTCGTTGATAGATTTATGGAGAAATTTTTGAATAAACAAGAGATAGAGAACTTTATGATATGTAAAATGGATCTTTTTATTACATTAAATTGAAAAGTTTTTGCACAAACAAACCCAATGCAACCAAGACTAGGAGGGAAGCAGAAAACTGGGAAAGAATTTTTGCAACTAGTGTCTGTGATAAAGGTCTCTTTTCTAAAATATGTGGAAGGCTGAGTCAAATGTTCAAGAATAGAAGTCATTTCCCAGTTGATAACTGGTCAAAGGACAGGAACAGATAGTTATCAGAGGAAGAAAATAAAGCAATCTATAATCATATGAAAAAATACTTTAAATCACTATTGATTAGAGAGATACAAACCAAAACATCTCTGAAGTACCCTAACACACCTAAGAGACTGGCTGACATGACAAAAAAGTAATATGATAAATGTTGAAGAAGATGTGGGAGAAGTGAATCATTAATTCATTGTTGGTGGAGCTATGAGCTGACCCAACCATTCTGGAGAACAATTTGGAAGTATACCCACAGAGTAAAAAATGTGCATATCCTTTGAACCAACAATATTGCTTCTGAGACAGTATCCCAAAGAAGTGATAAAAACATGAAGAGTTCCACAGGTATAAAATGTTTATAGCAGCTCTCTTTCTGTTGTCCAAAAACTGGAAATCAAGTGAATGCCCATGAATTGGGGAATGGTATATGAATATAATGGAATACTATTTTGCTAAAAGACATGATGAACAGGAAGACTTCAGAGAGGCCTGGAAAGAGTTACATGAACTGATGCTAAGTGAAAGAAGGAGAACATTGTACGCAACAACAACCACAGTGTGTGAGGAATTATTCTGGTAGGCTTTGTCCTTCATAGCAATGAAAACACGAGGCAAAACGCCTTCCACTTCCAGAAAAGGAACTACAAATTTTGGATTGCAGAATGAAGCAGACCAGTTATTTTTTGCATTATGTTTTGTTTTGTGGTTTCTTTCATTCACTTTGTCTTCTATTCAACATGAGTAAGGTGAAAACGTACTTAATAGCAACTTATGTGTGGAACTTATGTAAAATTTCACCCTCTTTTGTTGAGGGAGTGAGTAAGGAGGGGGAAAGAACGGGGAGGGAAGGGAAAAATCTGAGTTATATTGAATTGATTGTGGAGCACTGAAAACAAATGAAATTATTTAAAAAAATAAATAGCCAGAAATATTAGTTCTAATTGGGGGAGAGGGGCAAAATTTAGCCTGTCTGTTCACTAACCCCAGCTAGAAGGAAATAGAGAATATTGCCAATTATTTTAGTTCATGATACTTTTTATGCACAACTTGAAAACATATACATATATATACATATACATATACAATTTTATATTTTCAAACTATCTCAATGGTACCAACACTATTATATGAACATTTCTAACCCACTTTATAACTATGAGTTTCATTTTCTTTTAATTCCTATCACACTATAGTTTTGTATTGACTTTTTGATTGACTAAAAATCTCAAAACATTCCTTATATAAACTAATCTAATCTCAATTCTGTTCCCTTATTGGTGGTGTAGTTCTCCTTTTAAATCTAAGTGGAGTAACATTTCTCCCTTAAAGATTTTGTCTTGTTTAATAAGATCAATTATTTCAACGTGTGTGTGTGTGTGTGTGTGTGTGTATGTGTGTGAGACAGTATTCAGGTCACTGTCATATAACAGGAGACCTAATCACTCCATATTTTCTCTCTATATGTATGAAGACATGCCCTCTTCCAAAGTACTGAAAATAGTGCTGAAATACATAAGTTCAAGGGTAGATTCCAGAGGTCTTCTATTAGCAACTTTCCTCCAGGATAATGTTAAAGAAGTCATCAAATGAGTGTTGTAGTGTGCTTAAATTATATCTGTGATATTCTACTGTTTTATCAGTCTAGCAACCTTGTGAAAAAATGATGTTAGCACTATAATACCTTTTCTTTCTGAAACCTTGCTGGTCTTAATGATTTCCAAATGATTACAAAGTGTCAGTTTAAGACAACCAGGAATAAAATATTAGTTCATTGACTGATGCTGGAAGATTCCAGCCTTTTTTTTTACATAAAACATTTTTAATATAATTGGTTTCCTTTGTAAGCTGTATTTTATGTTGTACATTAAAGTACCTTATTCTGAAAAGGGGTCTGTAGGTTTTACCAAACTGACCAAGGGTTCCATGATAATAATTGTTGTTGTTATCATTTAGTTGTTTTCAATTCTGTCTGAGTCTTCATAGATCCCATTTGGGATTTTCTTGCCAGAATGCTGGAGTGGTTTGCCATTTCATTCTCCAGCTCATTTTACAGATGAAGAAACCGAAGCAAACAGGGTTAAATGAATGGCTCAGGGTCACACAGCTAGTAAGTGTCTGAGGCCAGATTTGATCTCAGAAAGATGTCTTCTTCACTCCAGGCCCAGCACTTTGTCTACTGTAACCCAGTTGCCTGCTGATGAGGATGATGATGATAGCTAATATTTATGACTATGTGTCAGGCGCTGTGCTAAGTGCTTTACAATTTTAATTTGATTAATTTAACTTGATAATTAATTTGATCCTTACAACAACTCTGGGAGGTAGATGCTATTCTTATCCCCATTTTGTAGTTGAAGAATCAGACAAATAGAAGTTAAGTAACTTGCCCAAGGTCACATATCTAGAAGGTGTTTTAAGCTAGATTTGGTTTCAGAAAGGTGTCTTCCTGACTCTAGCTCAATACTCTATCCACTGTGAAACCTGTGTGGCCACATGCGCCATCACACAAAAAAGTTTAAGAATCTCTGGGCTGCAGATTCCCTTCCCCATCCTTAAATTTAGGAAAATATATAGCGTTAATTATGTAGGTTACTCTCTATATCATGAAGCTGTGAGCTATCATTCATCTGAAAACAAAGACATATTTTTAAAATGTGAATAAAAAAGCTCCTGTCTTTCATGTATGAAAGTGAAAGGACTAAAAGGTTCCATCCCTATACATTTTTCCAGGTGTCGTTCTGAGTGCTGCTTCCTGGTCTCCTTCAATTCTCTTTTTCCCTTATAACCCACAGCACATCGTGATTGGCTTTTGAGGCTTTCCTGGGCTCTTTCTGAACATCTATCACGAGGATGTCTCTGTGAGAAATGAATTCACTTATATGAGGATCAAGGCTGCTAACTGAATTTGATCAGCACTAGGCTTAAGCAAATGAATGAGTCTGCCTGTATCATTATGCTAAAGGGAGGGTGCAAACAGAATCTCATAAACATTGTATTTGATGAAAGCAGCTTGACTCAAGCTGCTTGACTCAAGTAGAGGCACAAATGAAGTCAGCCTACCTCTGGCTGTGCTGTTGTTTTTCCTACTAGACGGTTGACAGACGTCTCAGTTGCATTGCTGTCTGCTCTATTGGCTGAGGTTTTTTCTGTCCCCAAGCCTTCCACCACCAACCACCCAGTTTGGGGGCTCTGACAGTTATAACATGAAATACAGGAGGATCTGGCTAATGTCAGGTCCATCCTGAACCTCAGAAATATCAAGATAACGATGCGTTTAAGGCAATATGAAGAAGCTATGAAAGGCTTTGCTACGTTTTGAAAGGCTTAAACAATAAAACAATCCAGCATGAGCCTCTGCTATACAGAAACCTTGTTGCAGTGTGTTTTCTTTTTTTCTTTTCTTTTCTTTTTTACATAAGCTTTCAGTATTCATTTTGACAAAATTTTGAGTTCCAAATATTGTTCCCATATCTCCAGTCCCCCAACCCAAGACGCCGAATATTCTAATTACCTCTATCACCAATCTGTCCCTCCTTCTAACATTCCTCCCTTCCCTTTTCCCCATCTTCTCTTTTGTCCTGTAGGGCAAGATAAATTTCTATACCCCATTGCTTGTATTTCTCATTTCCTAGTTGTATGTAAGAACAATACTCAACAGTTGTTCCTAAAACTTTGAGTTTCAACTTCTCTTCCTCCCTCCCTCCCTGCCCATCCCCACTGGGAAGGCAAGCAATTCAATATAGACCATATCTGTGTAGTTTTGCAAATGACTTCCATAATAGTCGTGTTGTGTAAGACTAACTATATTTCCCTCTATTCTATCCTGCCCCCCATTTCTTGTACTCTCTTTTTTAACCCTGTTCGTACCCAAGAATGTTGACTTGTAATTGCTCCCTCCTCCCATTACCCTCCCTTCCATCATCCCCCTACCCTGCTTATCCCCTTCTCCCCCACCTTCCTTTATTGTAAGAAAGGTTTTCATACCAAAATGAGTGTGCATTTTAATTCTTCCTTTTGTCAATTGTGATGAGAGTAAGCTTCATGTTTTTACTCTCACTTCCCCCCTTTTCCCCTCCACTGAAAAGTCTTTTACTTGCCTCTTTTATGAGAGATAATTTGCCCCATTCCATTTCTCCCTTTCTCCTCCCAATATATTTCTCTCTCACCCCTTAATTTAATTTTTCAAGATATGATCCCATCGTACTCGACTTACCCTGTGCTCTCTGTCTCTGTCTCTGTCTGTCTCTGTCTCTGTCTCTGTCTCTCTCTCTCTCTCTCTCTCTCTCTCTCTCTATATATATATATATATATATGTATATATATATATGTGTGTGTGTGTGTGTGTGTGTGTGTGTGTGTGAGAGAGAGAGAGAGAGAGAGAGAGAGAGAGAGAGAGAGAGAGAGAGAGTGTAATCCCACCAACTATCCAGATACTGAAAAAAGTTTCAAGAGTTAAAATATTGTCTTTCCATATAGGAATGTAAAGAGTTCAACTTTAGTAAGCCCCTTATGATTTCTCTTTGCTGTGTATTTTCATGCTTCTCCTGATTCTTGTGTTTGAAAGTCAAATTTTCTTTTCAGCTCTGGTCTTTTCATCAAGAATGCTTGAAAGTCCTCGATTTCAATGAAAGACCGTTTTTCCCCTGAAGTATTACACTCAATTTTTCTGGGTAGGTGATTCTTGGTTTTAGTCCTAGTTCCTTTGACTTCTGGAATATCTTATTCCATGCCCTTCAATCCCTTAATGTAACACAATGTCTTGTGTTATCCTGATTGTTTTTCCAGAATACTTGAATTGTTTCTTTCTAGCTGCTTGCAATATTTTCTCCTTGACCTGGGAACTCTGGAATTTGGCCACAATGTTTCTAGGAGTTTCTTTTTTTGGATCTCTTTCAGGAGGTGATAGTTGGATTCTTTCAATATTTATTTTTCCCCCTGGTTCTAGAATATCAGGGCAGTTTTCCTTGATAATTTCATGAAAGATGATGTCTAGGATCTTTTTTTGGTCATGGCCTTCAAGTAGTCCCATAATTTTTAAATTTTCTCTCCTGGATCTATTTTCCAGGTCAGTTGATTTTCCAGTGAGATATTTCACATTATATTCTATTTTTTTCATTCTTTTGGTTTTGTTTTGTGATTTCTTGGTTTCTCACAAAGTCATTAGCCTCCATCCATTCTAATCTTGAAAGAACTATTTTCTTCAGTGAGCTTTTGAACCTCCTTTTCCATCTGACTAATTCTGCTTTTTAAAGCATTCTTCTCCTCATTGGCTTTTTGAACTTCTTTTGCTAATTGAATTAGGCTATTTTTAAAGGTGTTACTTTCTTCAGCATTTTTTGGGGGTCTCCTTTAGCAGAGTGTTGACCTGCTTTTCATGCTTTTCTTGCATCTGTCTCATGTCTCTTCCCAATTTTTCCTCCACCTCTTTTATTTGATTTTCAAAATGCTTTTTGACTTTGTCTACGACCTGAGACCTTTGAATATTTATTTCCGATGTTTGGGATATGGAAGCCTTGACTTTTATGTCTTTCCCTGAAGGTAAGCATTGTTCTGCCTCATCCAAAAGAATGGAAGGAGACATCTGTTCACCAGGAAAGTAATCTTCTATAATCTTATTTTTTTTCTCTTTTTCGGCATTTTCTCAAGAAGTTACTTGACTTTTGGTTCCTTTGTCAAGAGTAGGATATACTCTGGGGATCTATAAGATCTCACTTCCTCCAAGGTGGCACAATCAAACGTGTACACTGGTCTGGGAGAAGGGAGAGATTTTTGTGCCCAGAATCTTAGCAGAATTTTCTCTTCACAACCACCTGGCCTCCAGTTCTGCCAAGCCAACACTGGGGGCTGAGATTCGGATAAACTGTGGGGGCAGGGCCGCCATTCAGCTTGAGATAAAGATCAGCTACCACAGGGCCTCTATCACAGAGCTGAGGTAAGAATTAACTGCTCATTACCCGCAGGGGTTTTACGATCCAACAATGGATGCGTGATGCTGTAGGGGCTGCTGTGGGAACTGCTGCGTCCTGCCTGATGTGGCCTCTGTGGCCGCTGCCTGAGGCCAAAGCTATGGGAAGGCCTTTCGTCCTTCTCCCTTCTCAGCCAGCTGAAAAAACCTTCTCTCTGACCTTTGGGGCCTGTGGGTTGAGGGATCTGCGAACCGCTGCTACTGCGACTGGAGATTCCACCCCCAAGCCCAGTTCATATTGTCCTCCCAGAGCTGAGCAGCACCATGCAACCAACGCTAGGCTAGGCTCTGCTCCATGGTTGGTTCGACAGACATTTCTCATAGGTCTTTCAGGTCACCCTGGGCTGGAAATCTCCTCCACTCCATTGTTCTGCGTCTTCTGTTGCTCTAGAATTTGTTGAGTCTTTCTTTACAGGTATTTTAGGTGCTCTGGGGGGAGAGCTAGCATATGTGTGTCTTCCTACTCCACCATCTTGGCTCCACCACCATTCCAGCCTTTTTTAATGAAGGTCACACTTATACTTCTTAAGAATGAAGTATCCTTTCTCTTCTCCATGATTTTTCAAAGATGTCTCAACACAGCTCAAAATTAATATCTGTCCATTTTTTTAATACTCAGAGGATTGAATGTGTTCAATACTGGTTAGTTCAATTCAATGAAATATGCTCTTGTCAGCTATTCACTTGGGCTACAAGTAGCTATTAAACCTTTTCTTCGGTCATTCTATTATTCTGGGTCTAAATAGCATGTGTTAAAAAAAGTAAGAGCATCAAATTAAAACTGACTAGTTTTGCCATCTCCTATATATCATCCTCAACCTATTCATCTGTGCAGCACTGTTATCCTTTCTCTAATCTTTATCTTGCTTAAGCATTTCCAGTTGAAATATAAAGTGAATACATGTACAAATCTCCATGCATATATATATACACACACACATATACATGCACATGTATATATGTGCATATATAGACAGACACATATATATATACATGTACATACACATACACATACACATATACATACATACATTAATACAAACATATACCTACAGACAAGCATGTACATACACACAAGGAACAAATAAATATATGGCAATTTTTGGAGGAAAATTATAAAAAAACTCGCAGTTGAGTGAATTAGGAAAAAAATTTATGTGGAATGTGATACCAGAGCTTAAAAGAAGAGAGGGACCCTATGAGACAGAGGCAATAAGAGCCCCAAGAGTTGGATGATATGTCACATATCCATAAAACTAAAGAAAACCTTGAAAGCTTTGTGTTTATTCCTGAATTTGAAACAGGTTAAAATCTCAGAATATTCCTTCATGTAAGACAAGACGGAAAAAATTAAAGCCAATCTATTACATAATGCTAACTATCATCTCATATTAAAGAATCTTTTGCTTTCCTGTCTAGTGAACTAATTGAAAACATTTATACCCTTCCCATGATGATTGTATTCAAATATAAAGTACTATACTGAAGAAAATCACCAAGAAACAGTGATCTCATTAGGATATCCAGTGATCCAGAAAATCTATAGTGCTAAAGAAAATAATTTACTCACTTATATGCAAGAAACTAAATATTATCTAAGGTTTTTTTAATTTTGTGAACATTATGTCTCAGGAAAAGGAAGAGACTAAGATAGAAACTCTGCGTTGACTCCTAAACTAAACATTCAGTTCATTCAGGGTAGGAACCCTATCTTATTTTCTTTTCAAAAACTACCTAATTTCGTGCTTTTTTCGTTACAATGAGCAAATGAATGTCTTTTAAATTGAATGAATTGGGAAGTATGTGAAATTAAAGAGAAGGGGGAAATCCTTAAAATCCTACTCTCTTGTTATTTAATACATGCTTAATACTTATTTATTGATTTATTTTTATTTTTTGACTTGGGAAAGAAGCCATTCTCTACCTCAATTCTTATTAATCTAATTAAGCAAATTGCCACGTTATACCCTTAAATGCTGGTGTTCTACTCAAAAGGAGAGTACATTTTAATCTCTGAAAACTTTTCTTTTTCTTTTCCTTAAAGACCACTGTCAACCCCAAATCATTCTGTCTCTCATTGATTGGCCAACAGTAGGTCCCACACCAAGCCACACTTGGTCATTGTTTGGGTCCTCATTGGCTAAGAATGAATGTAAATAGCAATTATTTCATTTCTCTCTCTCTCTCTCTCTCTCTCTCTCTCTCTCTCTCTCTCTCTCTCTCTCTCTCTCCTCTTGTTTTATCCATTTATTTAAAATTTTTGACTAGGCAAAGAAGACATTCTTGTTTCAATTTCTTATTAAGCCTTAATCAGTGAATGGGTGTTGCCTCCCTTAAACTGAGACCTGTGAAAGATCTTAAGTTGAAAAGGCCAAGGTTCCCCACTACATCCTGAATCCTCTCCAGTTGTTCTGAGATATATCTGGCAGCTGAACCTAGATGGCTATGGAGGAGTAAGTTAGATGGGTAACTTTTCACAGCACTCCCTCACTTAAACCCAATTCAATTTTTATCATGACATCACCTTCCTGATGCTATGGTTCTCTTTGCGAATGGACAGACAGCATAAACAACAGCATAAGGGAGAAACAGATAAAATATCATTTGGCTTTACTTTCCTTATGAGCACTAACTTAATGAACATTTTCTATAAGGAGAGAGAGAAATCTGTTATGATCCTTCCTTGACTTGGGATTTGAAGAAGTATATTTCACTTATTTTCAGATTTTTTTTGACTTTATACTTCACTATATCATAGTAATTCAATTGTGAACTCAGAATTCTATGACTGTCTTTCTAGGTCGCTAGTACATTGTTTGTTATTCTAAGCTGTTTGTCTTTGATCCCTATTTTGAGCCCTGATGCCAACTCTAGGAAGTACTCTTAAAGCCACAAGTTACAAATATGAAGGCTATCTGCCCTAGAAGGAGGCGTGTCATATCAATTATACCCAATACAGATAACAGAACAATACATAGCTATTATTTTTCCCCTTCCTTGCAAGTCCACCTTCATGATTCCATTTTTTGTTCCTGGTACAGTCAAGAATGAAGCAAGTGCAAATCTTGAAGTCCTCTCTAAATTCTACTGAAGATATAAAATATTTGAAATACAGGTCCCCTAATCTTATTTCAAAACCAAAATAAAAAAAGGCATTCAGTAGAAATTTCCACCTACTGGGGGAGTTTCTGGTTGGTTTGTGCTTGTAATTATGTCTATATATAGAAATGAAACATATTTCTCTCTTAAAAACAAAAAAGGGCTATAATATTGAATTGTTAAATTTAACATTTGTACAATTGTAGTTCAATTTCTTTAAAAAGCAAGATCAAGAGGCAAGATAACCTGCACAGGGCATAGAACCAGCTAACATTGAATTGGAGTACTCATAGAATTGTTTAAGAACTGAAATAAGTTCATCCCTCTCATTTTGTGAGTGAAGACAATGAAAACACAGATGGTGAGTTGACTTCTACAGGTCTTACATCAAGTATGTGGGAAAGCTGAAAGAAGCTGAAGTTTCATGACTCCTTCACTAACATATGTCCCTTGATAATGCGTAACTATTAACTGAAGAGGAGAAGGTAGGTGGGGCGGATAGTGTCAAGCCTGGGTCAGGAAGACTCATCTTCTTGAATTAAATTCTTGCCTCAGACACTTACTAGCTGTGAATACCTGGGAAAGTCACTTAACCTTGCTTGCTTCATTTCCCTCACTTGTAAAATTATCTGGAGAAGGAATAGAAAACCACTCAAGCAAGTTTACCAAATGAGGTCATGAAGATTTGAACATTAGTAAAACTATTAAATACAAAACTACAAAAACAATTGACTGAAGAACAGGGGCAAACAGTGAGCTAGTTGAAAACATAGACAATGGATACCTAAACTTATTTGAGTTCTACCTTGTTCTTAGGTAGGATAAAAATACATCATCACCTAGAGAAAAACATATTTTACTATTAGACGCTTCCTTGTCTTTAGAAGAGGAGAGACAAGTGAATTTTGTTTGCCTGAGTATGGAGAAAAACTTCAGGTCAGACTAAAAAGTGTTACCCTCATACTTATGTACTTCAAGACTCTAAGTGCCTGGCTGGAATCCTGGGAAGGCTGTGTGAAGACAACAAAGCCCCAGACCTAAAGAAGTCAAGCAATTAAAACTTAAGAGTTTTAACCTCCTGTATTCTTCACTTGGATGTTGATATGCCAATAACTCCTGACTACGAAAAAAAAATGTGAGGGATTTTTAAATTAATTTTCAACATTGGAAATAGACAATCAATGACAGATTAATTCAGACAGTAGAGCACCTCATAATTGAGAATTTTCTCACTCTCTCCTTCAGCTTTACCCTTCAGCTAACTCTGCCTGCAGAGTTACTCTGCTTAGTTCTCCTGAGAATGTCTCTTCCCTGAAGCCAGATTCATGATTGGTAGTCAGAAAGGACCTCCTCAGTGATTGCTAATTCCGTCTTTGGAATATCCTTATTATGAAAGGGACAGCCAGGTAGTTCTCATTCTCACTTTAATTTCCATCTGCCTTTCCTGTCCAATCCACCTCCACAATGGCTGCCCACATTTGTATTTTGGCTTCCTCTTTTAGGATGCTTACATCCTAAAAGGTCTTCGAAAATAGGGATTATCTTCACAATTACTTTTGTGTGTGTGTGCTCACAGCGCTTAGCTCAGTGTCTGGCACATAGGAAGCACACACTAAATGTCATCTGTCTGTCTATGTATCTATCTATGTATCTATGTATCTATGTATCTATGTATCTATGTATCTATCTATCTGTCTATCTATCTATCTATCTATCTATCTATCTATCTATCTATCTATCTATCTATCTATCTATCTATCTATCTTTCTATTTTTGTCAATACAGTAATTTTAAGTTTTCAACATTCATTTCCACAACATTTTAAATTCCAATTTTTCTCCCCATTTCTCCCCTCATCTGACTCCAGGACAGTGTGCACCCAAAAAAATCACTTTCCCAAATCTTCCCTCCCTTCTATCACCCCCTTCTCCCATTGCCTTCCCCTCTATTTTCCTGTAGAGCAAGATACATTTCTATACCCTGCTGCCTATACAATTTATTTCCAGTGGCATGCAAAAACAATTTTTAACATTCATTTTTAAAACTTTGAGTTCCACATTCTCTCCCCTCCTCTGTCTCCATCCATTTTCATTGGGAAATCAAGTAATTCTATACAGGTCATACATGTGTAGTCATGCAAAACACTTCCATAACAGATTGTGAAAGATTAATCACACATCCTTCTATCTTATCCTGCCATTGCTGTCCATTCTCTGCCTTGACCTGCCCCACCCTACAATAGTGTTGTTTCTGATTACCTCTTCCCCCAACCTGATGTGTCGTCTATTATCCTCTCTTGTCTATTCCTTTCCACCTGCCTTCCTGAAGGTTAAGATAGATTTCCATACTAAATTGAATGCATGTCTTTCCCTCCTTAAGCCAAATTCTATGAGAGTAAGGCTCACTTATTCCCCTTCATCTGCCCCCAATTCCCCTCCAGTGTAGAAACACTTTCTTACCTGTTTTGTGTGAGATGATTTTCCACGTTATATCTCTCCCTATCTCTTTCTCCCAGTACATTCATCTCAAAAACATATATGCATGTATATACATGTATGTACATATATATATATATAATGTGTACATATATACTTATAGACATGTATGCATATGTATTCATATACATACATACATTTATATTTGTGCACACGTACACATATTCACACACAGAGACATATACCTACACATGTAAAATATACATATGTGCATATATATGCACGTGCTGACATATAAACATATGCATACATATACACATATATAAGTGAGGGTGTATATATGTGTGTTTCTAACTGTCTCTTTCCATCTCTATATAGATATAGATATCTATACATACATATATACACATATTTAATGTATATACATATACGTATGTATTTATGTGTATGTGTATATACACACATATATCCATGTACATGTATATGTGTTTAAGGTTAGGTTTAGTATGCACATGTACATGGTTACATGTATGTATGTATTCCTGCTAACTACCTTAATGATGAGAAAGGTCTCATGAGTCACAAATATCATCTTTCCATGTAGGAATGTAAACAGTTCAACTTAAAGGAATCCCTTGTGCTTTCTCTTTCCTGTTTACCTTTTTATGTTTCTCTATATTGTATTTGAAAGTCAAATTTTCTATTCAGTTCTCTTTTTTAAACAAAAATGTTTGGAAGTCCTCTGTTTAATTGAAGTTCCATTTGTCCTCTGAAATATTATATGAAGGGTTGTAAGACTTGAAATAAGATATTATGGAAGGGAAAGGAACTTGGATTGCAATCAAGGATCAACTACCCAGCAAAAGTGACCACAATCTTTTTTCTTTAAAAATAGATCCCCAAATTTATTAATATATGATTTTTCAGAGTACAACATTCACTTCCACGAGTTTTAAATTTTCTACCCTTCTCTGGCCTCTTCCTCCCCTAGATGGCATAAAATCTTATATGGACTCAACACATATATTCCCATTAAACATATTTTCACATTAGTTGTGTTGCATAGAATTATAATGATGTGTGAAACCATGAGAAAAACAAAACATAACACAAGAGAAAATAGTTCACTTCATTCTCCGTTATGATTCCATATTTCTTTCTCTGTATTTGGATGACATTTCGCATCATGAGTCCTTTGGAAATTATTTAGGTTCCTACAGTGTTGAGCAAAATTAAGTCTACCAAAATTGGTTCTCGCACATTGAGGCTCTTACTCTGTACAATACTCTCCTGGTTCTCCTGACTTCTTTCAACATCAGCTCATATAAGTTTTCCAGGTTTTTCTGAAGTACACCTGTTAGTCATTTTTATAGCAAAAAAATATTCTATTGCATTAATATACCACAAATTGTTCAGTCATTCTGCAGTTGATGAGCATCTCCTTGATTTTCTGTTCTAGGTCAGCAAAAAAAAGAGCTGCTACAAATACTTTTGTACACATGGGTCGTTTTCCCATTTTTATGATCTCTTTGGGATATGGCCCTAGCAGCAGTATTGCTGGGTCAAAGGTCATGAGATCCTTTTTAGCCCTTTGGCATAGGTCCAAACTCCTCTCCAGAATGGTTGGATAAGTTACACCAACAATGAATTAATGACACAACTTTCTGACATCTTTGACATTTATCATTTTCCTGGTTTGTTATGTTAGTCAACCTGATAGGTGTGATATGGTTCCTCAGAGTTGCTTTGATTTACATCTCTCTAATCAACAGTGATTTAGAGCATTTTTCATATATAGAGTTTTAATTTCTTCCTCTGAAAACTCCTTGTTCATATATTTGGACCATTCATCAATTGAGGAATGATTTGTATTCTTTAAATTTGACTGAATTCTCTATATATTTTATAAATGGAGCCTTTGTTACAGACACTATAAAAATTCTTCTCCAGTTTTCTGCTTCCCTCCTAATCATGGTTGCATTGTCTGTATTTGTACAAAAGTTTTTCAATTTGTTGTAATCGAAATTATGCATTTTGCATTTCATAATGTTCCCAATAATCTGTTTGGTCATAAATTCCTCCATTCACCTTATACCTGACAAATAAACTGCTCCTTACTCCCTTAACTTGTTGAGCCTTAATACCCAGATCCTGTACACAAATGGACTTTATTCTGCCATATGGGGTCTGGCATTGGTCTATGCCAAGGTTCAGTCACACTATTTTCCAATTTTCCCAGCAGTTTTTTTTTCGTACAGGAAGTTCTTATGATAGAAGTTGGGTCCTTGGGTACATAAAAAGGTAGACTGCTATAATCATTGATTATTGTGTCTTGTGTACCTAACTTATTTCACTGATGTACCATTTATACATGCCTTAGCCAGGGGTAAGTGGTTTTGATGACTGCTACTTTATAAGGCAATTTAAGATCTGGTATGGCTAGGCCACCTTTTCTAATACTTCTTTTCATTAATTCCCTTGATACTCTAGACAATTTGTTTTTTCAGATGGATTTTATATGATTATTTTTAGACCTATAAAATATTTTATTGGTAGTATGATTTGAATGGCACTGAATAAATTAATTTAGGTTGAATTTTCATTTTTTTTTTTTACCTCAGCTTGCCCAAGAGCAACTGTTTTTTTTCCAATTATTTACATGTGACTTTGTGTGAAAAATGTTTTGTAATTGTGTTCACACAGTTCCTGAGTTTGTTTTGGCAGGTAAAAAATATATACATATACTGAGAAATGTATGAAGAGTTACAAATATCTACTTTCCATGTAGGAATGTAAACAGTTCAACTTGAATAAATCTCTTATTGCTCCTCTTTGTTGTGTACCGTTTCATGTGTTTTTGCTGCTTGGATTGGAAAGTCAGATATTCCATTCAGCTCTTGTCTTTTCAACAGGGATGCTTGGAAGTTCTCTATTTCATTGAAGTTACATTTTTTCCCTCTGAAATACTATATTTAGTTTTGATGCATAGGTGACTCTTGTTTTTAATCCTATCTCCTTTGACCTCTCGTATATCATATTCCAAGCCCTCAGATCCCTTAATGTAGAATTTGTTAAATTCTATGATATCCTGATTGTCTTTCCACAATAACTAAATTGCTTTTTCTGGCAGTTTGTAACATTTTTCCTTGATCTTGCAACTCTGAAATTTGGCTACAATATTCCTAGGTGTTTTCCACTTGGAAGTTATCAATGGATTCTTTACATTTCTATTTTACCCTCTGGTCTAGAATATCAGGGCAGTTTTCCTTGATAATCTCTTGAAAGATGATATCTTAAAAAAATAAAATTAAGGGGTGAGAGAGGAATATATTGGAAGGATAAAGTGAGAAATGAAATGGGGAGAATTATCATTCATAAAAGAGGCAAGAATAAGCTTATTCAATGGAGGAGAAAAGGGAGGAGGTGAGAGGAAAAAACAAAGCTTAATCTTTTCACATGTGGCTAAAGGAAGGAATAACATGCTCACTCAAATTGATATGAAAATCTATAATACTCTGCAGGATAGTAGAGGAGAAGGAGACAAGTAGGGTGAGGGGGATGGGAGAAGGGAAGGCAAATGGGAGAAGGGAATAAATTAGAAGTAAAAACTTGTGAGGAGGGACAAGGCCAAAAGAGAGATTAGAATAAATGGGGAGCAGGAAAGAATGGAGGGAAATATAGTGAGTCTTACACAACATAACTACTATGAAAGTCTTTTGAAAAACTACACAAGTATAACCTATATTGAATTGATTGCCTTTTCAGTGGGGATGAGTGGGGAGGGAGGAAAGGACGGAAGTTGGAATTCAAAGTATTAGGAACAAATGTTGGGAAACACGTTTGCATACAAATGGGAAATAAGAAAAACAGGTAATGAGGTATAGAAATCTATTTTGCCCTAGAAGAAAAAAAGAGAAGATGGGGATAAGGGAAGGGAGGGGAGTAATAGAAGGGAGGGGATATTAAGGGAAGAGGTAATCAGAATGCAAGGAATTATGGGTTTGAGGAGGGCAGAAATGGGGAGAAAACTTGGAACGCAAAATTTTGTGGAAATGAATGTTGGAAACCAAAAATAAATAAATAAACATCAAAAAATAATATCATATCTAAATAATTGAAAAAGCATCAACTGATCATTGGTAGACAAACTTATGTAATATAAATGACAATTGTACATAAACAAATTTACTCATTTAGGGTCATATTTATCAAACTAACAAAATATTATTTAATAGAGGTAGGAAAATAATAACAAAATTCATCTGAAAAAAACAGTACTTCAGAATATCAAGGGAAATAATGAAAATGATTGTAAAGTATGGTGGCCCATCCATACCAGATCTAAACCTCTATCATAAAGCAGCAAACATCAAAACAACTTGGTTCTCTCTATGAAGAATGAGTGGTGAATCAGTGGAATAGATTAGGTACACAACACACAGTGGTCAATGACTATAATAATGTATTATTTGATAAATCCAAATACTCTAGTTTCTGAGAAAATAACTAATTATTTAACAAAAACTGCTGCAAATACTGGAACGGACGGTTGTAGAAACAAGGAGTAGACCAACATCTTACACCATATACCAAGGTAAAGTCAAAATGAGTATCTGATATAGACACAAAGTGTGAGATTATGAAAAAATTAGGAGAGGAAAGAAAAGTTTACCTGTCAGATCTATGGAGAATGGAAGATGAAGAAATTAAAATTGTCTATAGTAATATGAAAAAATGCTCTAAATCACTATGGATTCGAGAAATGAAAATTAAAATATATGTGAAATACCATATCATGCCTATCAGATTGTCTTATGTGAAAAAAAGAAAAAGATAAATGTTGGAAAAGAGGTGAAAATAATCGAAACACTAACTCATTATTGGTGCAGTTATGAACTGATCGGACCATTCTGGAGAGAAATTTGGAACTATGCACAAAGAGCTGTAAAACTGTGCATACACTTTGGCCCAATAATACCACCTCTATCTATGTATACCAAAGAGACCATAAAAATGAGACCTTTTACCATATGTACAAAAATATTTACAGTGTCCCTTTTTGCGATGGCATAGAACTGGAATTTCAGGACATGTCCATTACTTGTGGAATGGCTGAACAAGTTGTGATACATGAATATAATGAAAGACTGCTGTGTTATAAGAAATGATGACCAAGTGGACTTCAGTAAATACTGGAAAGACTTACTTTTACTGATTCTGAATGAAGTGAGTAGAACCAGGAGAACATTGTACACAGTAACAGAAACGTTATGCAGTGATCAACTTTGATAGATTTAACTCTTCTCAAAAATATAAGGATGTAAAAGAATTCCAAAGGACTCACGATGGAAAATTCTGTGCATCCCTGGAGAAATAACTATGGAGTCTGAATGCATATTTAACCATACTGTTTTCTCTCCTCTTTTTTCTTCTTGTTGTTTTTCCGTTTTGTTTTAATTCTTCTTTACAACATGACTAATGTGGAAATATGTTTAATATGATTGAAAGTGTATAGCCTTAAAAAAGAATCAGGGTTTTTGTTTTTTTTTTACCCACCTCATTAACTCCTGAAATTAATTTTTGTTACTTAACACATAAGATCCATTTATTTATTGTTTGTTCGTACCTGTATGTCACACTCCCAGAATTGAACCCTAAATTCTTGAGTACAAGGATTGTTTTGCATTTCTGTCTCATGTGCCTAACAAAATGTTTCTTATATTGTAAATCCCTCTCAGTAGTTTATAGGCTTTATTTGAAGCAGAAGAGTAGATTAACAAAAAGAAAGTGACATAACTTTTCCCTTTCATCATACATGTTGAATAGGGTGACTCTCATAAACAGAAATATGAGCGAAAATAAAAATCAGATTATCCCCTTTGGTCATGGGCTATACAAGTCAGGCATTTGGAGAAGATAGGTTAAATTAATGAATTTTTCAGCTAATTAAAATGATAAGCAGAAACTCAGATTCTGGAATTGAATAATGTTCTGTCTTCACATCTCTAATTAGAGAGATATTGACCATAACAACCATACTTGACTATGCTCACTTTATGAAACACAGTTTTTTTACATGATGACCTTTTTCAGGCCTAATTTAATTTTGGCATTCTGTTACCTATGAACCAACAAATTGCTAATGATAAAGAATTTACACTGAGAATATATTATCTACATTGCAATTATAAACTATTTGATGATGAAGAGGAAATGTTGTAAAATAATCGAATAAAACTGTAGCATTTCTTGTATATGCAACCCAGAGGCAAATCAGTTAAACCCAATAAATTTAAATGTCTTCACACGTAAAGTGGAGATAAAATTATTTTAACTTAACTAGCAGCTTTGTAGTTAGGAAAGACCTAAGTTCATTTTCTGACTGTCAGTACCAGAGGTAAGATTTTAAGACTATATTGGGAAAATTAAATTGGAGACTAAAAATGTTACCTAGGTTCTTCACCTGAAATCATAAGTTAGAATCAGGACAAATAAACCTGACACATTTGTTGTGAGGAAAACACTTTGTGAAATTTACAGCACTGCAAGTTCTAACTGATAAATATTAAAGTGTAGCCATTTATTCTAGAATTATTGCTGAAACATTAAGATATTAACATGGTCGCTAGAAACGGTATACATATTTCAATAACCAATGTATTATGTGAAAAAATCATTGACTCAATTGGCTGCTTAATATACATACAATGGAATTTATAGAGTTGGCAGCAAAAAGATAACTGTTAGACTGTTCTTGTGTCATTAACATTAATTGTATTAAGCTGGGCCAATCGCATTGTGGATTACAGATTCATTTGCCAAAAAACATTTGGACCTGACTTCAGTCATTCCTATTTCAGTGTTCAACTTTAAGTGTCATATAACATATTAAAGTTTTACTATATGCTCCTAGCTAGAGAGATATTTAATGATTTTATGGCATGGTTTGATCATTGAGTTAAGAACTATTTCTTTAAATATAACTACAGGGGGTGTGTGTGGAGTCAAGGTGTCAGAGTAACAGCTTGGCCTTTCCAGAGTGCTCCTCCAATTCAAGCCAAATACCTGTAAAAATGTCTCTAAACAAGTTCTGGAGCTGTAGATGCCACAGAATGGTGAAATGAAACAAGTCTTCAATTCAGGACAGCTTGAAAAGTCCCCAGCGAAGACTCTATCATGCCACGCTGGGAGCATAGCACAGTTCAGTGTGGGCTGTGCCCTCACAGAGGGGACCTGAGCAGGCCTTGGAAGACTTGAATCTCTCACATGTGGGACGGCTTCCAGACATCATGACCTCAAAATGCTCAGGACAAATTGGAAGGTCATTGGAAAAAACATGTGAGACCTATGTGAGAGAGTAGAGTGGTCCATACACAGCCCCAGGTGGCAGAGGTGGGAGGAGCAGAGGAACCTATGGCAGCTACAACAGCAGCAGGGGAAGCCACAGCCACTACTTCTGGAGCTCTAGGCCCACAGATAGTGGGGGAATGAAGCGACTGACAGCACACACACACACACCTCCACTGGCATCAGAGAACTACCTTGACAAAGAGCTGAAAACTCAAATACATGACTGGAGAAAAGAGAAAAAACTGGACAAAGAATCAGACTATAGAATCTTATTTTTGTGACAAGCAAGACCAAAACATGCAAACAGAAGACAACAAAGGCAAAGCTCCTCCATTCAAAGTTTCCAAAAAAAATATGATTTGGTGTCAGGCCATGGAAGAGTTCAAAAAATATTTTGAAAATCAAGTAAGAGAAATAGAGGGAAAATTGAGAAAAGAAATGAGAATGATGAAAGAAAACCATGAAAAAATGAATCAACTGCTTGCTAAAGAAGACCCCCAAAGATGCTGAAGAAAATAACACTGTAAAAAATGAACTAACTCAAATGACAAAAGAGATCCAAAAACTCAATGAAGACAAGAATGCCCTAAAAAGCAGAATTGGCCAGACTACAAAGGAGGTCCAAAAGCTCATTGTAGAAAATAATTCCTTGAAGATTAAAATGGAAAATATGGAAGCCAGGACTTTATGAAAAGTAAAGAAAATATAAAACAAACACAAAGGAATGAATAAAAGCAAACAAAGTGAAATATCTGATTGGAAAAAACACAACTGACCTGAAAAATAGATCCAGGAAAGACAATTTTAAAATTATGGAACTACCTGAGATGCATGATTAAAAAAAAAAAAAAAAAGAACCTAGACATGATCTTTCAAGAAATTGCCAAGAAGGGGGTGGAACTATGAATGCAGCATAGAAGGATGAACCTGTAGAAGCTCTCCCCCCACAGCACATACCATACCTGTAAAAATGACTTTAAACAAATTCTAGAGAAACAGAAGTCACAAAATGAGAGAGTGAAAGATATGTCCAGCCCAAGGCAGCCTGAAAGGCTGACAGGAAAGGTCTGTCTCATTAGGCTATGAACAGAGTGCAGCTCAATCTTGGTTTAGCCTCAAGGACAGGAGTGGACCAGGCTTCATGGCGGGGAATCATGGGCAGAAGCTGCTGTTCCCAGATTTCTCAATCAGCAAACTCCAAAGGTCACTGAAAAAGTACTTTCACCTGGGTGAAAAGGGAATGCAATATGGTCCAAGTGCCAGGGAAGCAGCAACCACTGCCATGGCAGCGTCCGTTTTTGGAGTCCTCTGGCTGAAGACACCAGGGGCATTGAACAGTTGATCTAGATCTCAGACCTGCCTGGCAGCCCTGGGATGAGGAGTGGTGCTGGTGTGGTGGACCTGGTGGAGGCTCTGGAGAGGGAATTCTATTTTCAGGTCCTAGGCTGAAAAGCTTGTTGTTGCTCCCAGATCAGAGCAGAGCTCCCAAATGAAAGTTTACTCCTCTCCCTTGATAGTGCCAACCTGGAGGAACTGAGAACTTACAGGTCCACACACATATCTCAATGAAAAGCTGCACAAAACCTCTGAATCCTATGTTAGTATATGCTTCACTTGACAAAAGACTCAAAAGTCAAGTAACTGGTTGGGAAAACGCCCAGAAAAAGGAAAAAAATGAGATTATGGAAAGTTACTTTTTTAGTAAACAAGTATGTGCCTCCATTCTTTCAGATAAGGAAGAGCAATGCATAAGGAAGACGTCAAAGTCAAGGCTTCTGCATGCAAAACCTTCAAAACAAATATCCGATGTTCTCAGGCTATTGAAGAGCTCAAAAAGGATTTTGAAAGTCGAATAAAAGAGGTGGAGGAAAAATTGGGAAGGGAAATGAGAACAATGCAAGAAAATCATGAAAAATGAGTCAACAGCTTGCTGAAGAAGACTAAAAAAACTGAAGAAAATAGCACCTTTAAAAATAGACTAGCTCAAATGCAAAAGAAGTCCAAAAAGTCATTGAGAAGAATGCTTTAAAAAGCAAGATTAGCTAAATAGAAAAGGAGGTTCAAAAGTTTACTAAAAAAACAATATTTTAAAAATTGGAATGGAGTAGATGGAAGCTAATCACTTTATGAGAAACCAGCAAATTACAAACAAAATCAAAATAATGGAAAAATTAAAAACAAGTGATATGTTTCATTGGAAAAACAACAGACCTGGAAAACAGATGAGGAGAGACAATTTAAAAATTATGGAACTACCTGAAAGCCATGAACAAAAAAGAGCCTAGACATCATCTTTAATGAAATTATGAAGAAAAACTGCCCTGATGTTCTAGAAACAGAGGGCAAAGTAAATACTGAAAGAATCCATCTATCACTTTCCTGAGAAAGATCCGAAAAGAAACACTCCTAGGAATATTGTAGCCAAATTCCAGAGTTCCCAGGTTAAAGAGAAAATGATGAAAGCTGCTAGAAAGAAACAATTCGAGTATTGTGGAAATACAATCAGGATAACCCAAGACATAGCAGCTTCTACATCAAGGGATCAAAGGACTTCGAATACAATATTCCAGAAATCAAAGGAAATAAGCTTAAAACCAAGAATCCCCTACCCAGGAAAACTGAGTATAATATTCCAGGGAAAAAATGGTCATTCAATTAAACAGAGGAATTTCAAGTATTATTGATGAAAAGACCAGAGGTAAATAGAAAATCTGACTTTCAAGCAGAAGAAGCAAAATAAGTATAAAAAGGGAAACATGAAAGAGAAATCCTAAAGGACTTACTAAAGTTGAACTGTTTACATTCCTACATGGAAAGATAATTCACCAGACACCTCCTGAAAGACATTCCAAAAGCAAAACTCCTAGGAATATTATAGACAAATTACAGAACTCCCAGGTCACAGAGAAAACATTGCAAAAAGCCTATTTTATGATCAATAAATTATAAACATAGTGGGTTGAGCTATTCCTCAATTAACTTTCTCCATGTGAAGATGCAAACTATTGCTTAAAATACTGTCCCTATGCTTGTTTTCCATCTGCCACGTTTTCATATAGAATACCGTTGTTCTACACACAAACCATTTTTGTAAAGCTTTTGTACAGGTGGATGAGTAACTATAGTCATTCCTTTGGGCAACTGCTTTCTTTATAAATATAGTGTTCTTTTAGCATTTTCGCTTCTTTGACATATCTTAGAAATATACCCTGAGTTCTTTGAAGAAGGTTACTCCCAAAATATATTTTCTTAATTTTTTAATGTCTAGCTGCTCTTTCCACACACTATTTCTATTTCTTCCTTTTACACATCAGATACCAATGCCTCAGACTCTATATGTAGTCTTTTGACTCCCATCAATGATAAGAAAAAAATTGCTGTGAATATAGTGACAAACATTTTTTCTTTCACCTCAGTTCATTTTCCTCCTTCCAGTTTTATTTCTATGTGTTCTGGAGATAGTTCAGTTTATTGAAGTCTCTTGCCAAAAAATGCAAAGCCTCATTTTCTTTTAAGATGTTCTGTTCTGTTATGTGAGTTGATCCTTTCTATAATCTTGCATATATCCCTTCCTAATATTTGATAAATAAGGGGCAGAGCCAAGATGGCGGAGTAGACAGACACACATACACATAGCTCAGAACCCAGATCCCATAGAACATCTGTAAAAAGAACCCCTGGCGAATTCTGGAGCAGCAGAGACCACAGAATGGTGGAGAGGAAGGAGATTTCTGTTCCAGAGAGCCCTGCAAACATCTTGCAAAAGCACCGAGAGAAAAGGATCCAAGCGGGCTTCAGGGACGGAATCTCCAGTGGCCGCGTGGGTCCCTCTACCCACAGGTGATGGGGGTCGGTGAGAGGGTCTCTTTGGTGGGTCAAGAGGGGAGTGAGGTGCCCCCATAACTCAGGCCCCCTCGGGAGGCAGCAGTGGAGGCAGGAGCCCTGATCCATTGTTGAAGGTATCTGCATAAACCCCCTGAGGGAACTGAGCCCGGGAGGCAGCCCTGCCCTGCCCCCACCTGAGCAGCTGAACTTAATCTCACACTAAATAGCAGCCCCACCCCTGCCCAAAGCCCTGAGGCTGGGAAGCTGCATTTGAATCTCAGACCCCAAGCGCTGGCTGGGAGGATTGGGAGAAGTGGATGTGAAGAGAATATTCTGAGGGCAAGTCATTGGCTGGGAAAATGCCCAGAAAAGGGAAAAAAATGACTATAGAAGGTTACTTTCTTGTTGAACAGGCATTTCCTCCCTTCCTTTCTGATGAGGAAGAACAATGCTTACCATCAGGGAAAGATACAGAAGTCAAGGCTTCTGTATTCCCACCCATTCAATGGGCCATGGAAGAGCTCAAAAAGAATTTTGAAAATCAAATTAGAGAGGTGGAGGAAAAACTGGGAAGAGAAATGAGAGACATGCAGGTAAAGCATGAACAGCAGGTCAGCACCCTGCTAAGGGAGACCCAAAAAAATGCTGAAGAAAATAACACCCTGAAAAATAGGCTAACTCAATTGGCAAAAGAGGTTCAAAAAGCCAATGAGGAGAAGAATGCTTTCAATAGCAGAATTAGCCAAATGGAAAAGGGGGTTCAAAAGCTCACTGAAGAAAATAGTTCTTTCAAAATTAGAATGGAACAGATGGAGGCTAATGACTTTATGGGAAACCAAGAAATCACAAAACAAAACCAAAAGAATGAAAAAATGGAAGATAATGTGAAATATCTCATTGGAAAAACAACTGACCTGGAGAAGAGATCCAGGAGAGGCAATTTAAAACTTATGGGACTACCTGAAAGCCATGATCAAAAAAAGAGCCTAGACATCATCTTTCATGAAATTATCAAGGAAAACTGCCCTGAGATTCTCGAACCAGAGGGCAAAATAAATATTGAAAGAATCCACCGATCACCTCCTGAAAGGGATCCAAAAAGAGAAACTCCTAGGAACATTGTGGCCAAATTCCAGAGTTCCCAGGTCAAGGAGAAAATATTGCAAGCAGCTAGAAAGAAACAATCCAAGTATTGTGGAAATACAATCAGGATAACACAAGATGAAAAGACCAGAGCTGAAAATAAAATTTGACTTTCAAACACAAGAATGAAGAGAAGCATGAAAAGCTGAACAGCAAAGAGAAGTCATAAGGGACTTACTAAAGTTGAACTGTTTACATTCCTACATGGAAAGATAATATTTGTAACTCTTGAAATTTCTCAGTATTTGGCTACTGGGTAGGATTTCACACACACACATGCACATGCACACACACATACACACACATAGAGACAGAGTGCACAGAGTGAATTGAAGAGGATGGGATCATATCTTAAAAAAATGAAATCAAGCAGTGCGAGAGAAATATTTTGAGAAGAGAAAGGGAGAAATGGAATGGGGCAAGGTATCTCTCATAAAAGAGGCAACCAAAAGACTTATTAGTGGAGGGATAAAGAGGGGAGGTGAGAGAAAAACATGAAGTTTACCCTCATCACATTCCACTAAAGGAAGGAATAAAATGCACACTCATTTTGGTATGAAAACCTATCTTACAATACAGGAAAGTGGTGGATAAGGGGATAAGCAGGGTGGGGGGGATGATGGAAGGGAGGGCATGAGGAGAAGGGAGCAATTTGAGGTCAACACTCACGGGGAGGGACATGATCAAAAGAGAATAGAAGTAATGGGGGACAGGATAGGATGGAGGGAAATATAGTTAGTCTTACACAACATGACTATTATAGAAGTCATTTGCAAAATTACACAGATATGGCCTATATTGAATTGCCTGCCTTCCAAAGGGAAGGGGTGGGGAGGGAGGGAAGTAAAGAAGTTGGAACTCAAAGTTTTAGGAACAACTGTCGAGTACTGTTCTTGCCAATAGGAAATAAGAAATACAGGTAAAGGGGTATAGAAATTTATCTGGCCCTACAGGACAAAAGAGAAGATGGAGACAAGGACAGGGAGGGATGATAGAAGAGAGAGCAGATTGATGATAGGGGCAATTAGAATGCTTGGTGTTTTGGGTGGGGATGGGTCAAAAGGGGAGAAAATTTGGAACCCAAAATTTTGTTGAAATGAATGTTAAAAGTTAAATAATTAAATAATTAAATAATTAATTAATTAATTAAAAAATATTTGATAAATAAGCTTGTACTGTAAACTGCTATTGTCATTATTTATTTTGTATCTTCATTTAGTGAAGAGTCTTTGCTGCTGTTGTCATTGTTGTTGTTTATGCTTACTTCTGGGCTCTTTTTGGCTTTTTATACATATGAGATGAGTTATTTTCACTGTGTAAATTCTGAACTTAATGCATATAAACACACAAATACACATGTTCTACATGAACATTAGAACTATTCAGTTACTCAGGTCATATTTCTTTCAAATGAGATTTTTAAGCAGTGAATTGGATTCTTTGGTTATGTTTTTAAAAATAAATCATGAATAATTTTCACTTAATTATGGTAAGTCAAGTAGAGACCTTTGGTACACGCGTTTATGCATAGGTAAAATGGTTATAAAATAACAAATTCACGGAGAGTGTAAGTTCTAAAAATAAATGCAACATTGCCATAATCTTTACTTTGAAAATATACTTGGGTATTTTGATTTGATCTAATTGCTTATAGAATTTAAATGTGATATTCTAGTTGCCCCTATTATCAAGCATACATTCTCAGAGGTGCTTTATACAGACTTTAAAACCCATTAAATGATTTAGAGAAAACTGGTTTCCTCCTAAGTACTCCAATGAAGTAGCTCTAAGCTGATCTCCATGGAGTTAACAATTGTATATGGTTTTATGGTGCTTGTTTAATTTGAATAGAAGTTATTTAGTTATCAAGGGCAAATCACTTTGGTACTTAATGAAAATGATGGAAACATTAACTAGCTAACCCAAAGTGAACCACTTTTAGGGTATAGAAAAACTGAGGGAAATTTATTCCTTTATCCCCTATTACTTTTCAAAATTTCTTATCTCTCTTAGAGATATGGGTAGGATATCTTGTGATATTTCAGAAATGTTTGCAAATTTCAAGATATTTAGATAGTCTGTGTAACAATTTGGTGAATATTTCTGACCTTGTCTTAAGTTCACTATCTCTCAGATAAAATGTTAAATTGAAATGAAGAAGCAAAAATTCCAAAGATTATTTAGTTCACAGAATCCTGGATTGAAAACATCAAATAATAGAGTAGATATTTTCTACCATCTATCCTTTGTTCACAATATGAATATATCTCCTTTTTCCCTTTAAATATTCTTCCAATTACATGTCAAAATTGTTAACATTTGTAGTTTAAACATTTGCTTTAAAAATTAGTTCCAGATTCCAGTCTCTTTTCCTTCCCCTCTTCATTGAGAAGAAAAGCAATGAAAGACAAGAAAAGCAACCTTATATATATTTCACAGTTCTCGGGGCCAACGTCTAAGACCAGATTTGAACTCATGAAAATGTGTCTTCCTGATTTCAAGCCCAGTGCTCTATCCACTGTGCCACTTAGAGGGCCAGTCTTGGGTTGAATATGGTAAATATTGTGAATAGTGAGCAGTTACAAACACAGAGTCGTAGGGTGCAAGCTTGATTTCTGGTTTGCAAGCGGAGCCAAGAATGCTATAGCACGCAGGGTGAATATGACAGGGAAGGGAAGGAACAAAAGGAAAGGAGCAAGCATTTATTAGTCATATGATGGATGGAGAAGCTAAGTGGTGTGTGGATAGTGCATCAAGCCTGGGATCAGAAAAATTCAAATTCAATTTCTAACACTTGTTCGCTGTGTGACACTATACTTAACCTTGTTTACTTCAGTTTCCTCCTCTGTAAAATGAGTTGAAGAAAGAAGTGGCAAACCACTCTGCTATTTTTGTGAAAAAATTGGGTCTGATTCAGACATAACCAAAATAACTGAGCAACAATGACATATAACAGATGCTATGTTAAGTATTTTATGATTAGAATTATTTAATTTTCACCAAAAATAATCAACAACAAAAGACCAAAAAACCTGTGAAGTAGGTATTATTATATCCATTCACAAATGACAAAAATGAGAAAGGGGGAGCTAAGTGAGTTGCCTAGAGTCACACAACTAGGCTAGTATATGTGACTGTATTTCATTTCACACCTTTTTGACTTGAGGAGTAGCACTCCATCAACTGTACCATCTAACTGCAAAAAGCTGTCATTCGATAGTTTCTTTTCTTGCAAAGTGTATTACCATATAGACAAATTTGGACAGCTATGTGGAGCAGTAGATAGAGTGTTGGACCTGGTGTTAAGAAGACTCATTTTTGTGGGTTCAAATCTGGACTGAGACACTTACTAGCTCTGTGATCCTGGACGAGTAACTTCACCCTATCTACTTGAGAGCAGAGGAAGGAAACGGTAAACTGGTATCAGTACCAAGAAAACCCCAATGGGCACTTGCAATGTTGCATATTAATGAAAACTACAGACAAAAGTGTGTTTGCTTCTTCCAATTTACTCATGTTGGCCCATGAACAATGCAATATATCACAAAGTCTATCTATACACAAAGCCTTTTTACCTTGGTAGAGTATGTTGGGACTGAAGGATTGCCAAGTACGGGTTGCAAATATTCAGGGTCATGTTTTGCCTCAGTAAGATATGGAAGTCAGATAATCATAGTGGTTCCTTCTAATATCTATTATAAATATATTTAGTGCAATTCTTGTTTTAATACTAGTAGATGGGAGTTTTCTCCCAACCAGTTACTTATGGAAATTTGATCTTAAAAGGGAAATTTTTAGCTGTATATATTTTGTTCAGAAATGGAAGTCCTGGTAGGGAAATTCCCCTTATGATGATAATTATAGCAGAATGTTGACTTAATCCAGGCAATTAGATATCAATCATCTACTAGGGGAAAGACCTCAGACATCTTAACCTAATGGAGGCCCTCAAATGCTATGCCAGTGATCAAAAGTTCTGGAAGGCCTGACCAAATTTAAACACCTTTGAGCGCAGGGCCAGCAATTTTGTTGCCTATGCAGCACCCTCTTACCTGCTTCATTTTAGAACCACCCTACAGCTAGCTTCATTTAGACCTTAGGTATCATGAAATGATTTCATTTATTTATTCATTTTTATTGAGATGAATAGAGAAAGTCAACTTTGGCAGTGAGTACACAAACACAATCACAGGTATGTTGGAAAATGAGCATGAAATGTGCTAGGTACTGAATTTTCCACTGGTGATCAGCTTTAGAGCCAATCTACTATAATGATCACAAATATTATAGAAACATTACCTGGCCTACTAAAAATAGCTATGGTATGGTTCATAGAGACTGGCTTTGGGGTCAGGAAGACTGGAGTTCAAGTTCAGGCTGTCCCTTTCTAGCTCTATGAGCAGGTACAAATAATTTAACACTTCAATACCACAAGTAAGATTATAAATTACAGATAATTTACTGATCTGCATCAATGAATAGTGTTTCCATACTACCCTGTGTCTTGTATCTCTGGTCCTCTCTCTCTCTCTCTCTCTCTCTCTCTCTCTCTCTCTCTCTCTCTCTCTCTCTCTCTCTCTCTCTCTCTGTCTCCTATCCACACTGATCCCCTCAGACACCTACTCTTTCCAAGTTGTGTATCCAGTGTCCTCAGATGGTGCCTCTCTCATACCCCTGAACAAACTTTGAAAGTCTCAAGCACTCAGTGCTCGTCTTCTGCCCTCTCTCCTTTTATCACCACACACAGATCAGTTAACAACAATTTCTGTAACATTATCCTAAAGCTACTTTCTGAATAACTTAAATACGCTCATGGGATTCCATGGGGGCTACATATCCTTATAGTGCCAGTTATAAAGCTACCTGCCCTTCTTCTATCCTTCAGATCCATAACACCTCGAATTTCTCATAATAATTTAGGTTCTGTACAGAAAATTAAGGGGACATGCAATTAGATCACCCTTTAGGCAATTAGAATGGTACAAGAACTCAAAATAAATTAAGGAGGCTACAAATAAAACAATTTGACTATATTACCCAAGTCACCTATCTTGAGACCACTGATACTTCTTGCTGTTAAGAATTTTGATTGTCTTAGCTGCCTTAATGAAAAATATAGGTTGATTACATTGTCAGAGCAGATAGGTTACACGATACTAAAATCTGTCTACAAAATATTTTTGAGATAGAGCATCCAATTTTTTCACATGCCAGTTGCTTACTTTTTAATGCATATTAAGAATTTCAGGCTATTAGATGACTATTAGGGGTAGTAGATGAATGAAGTAACTACGTAAGTGGTGTCTGAATTGGCTAGAAGTGTTGACTGTGCTTTTAAAAAGTGGCCAATTGTTTCTTTTCTCCTGGGTCTCATTTCACTGAACATGTTAAAATATAGTTTCTTGTGGGGAGGGGAGGCACTGTTCATAAGCAACAATATATAACAACACTACTTTTATTCTCCTGAATCCCAAATTAAAGTGGGAAAAAAGTTAAATCGCAGAACATCATGGCAGGTCAGTTTGTTTTTTGTTCTGTTTTGGTTTTTAATTTTAAAAATGAGTTCATTTTTCTTAATATATCATGGTTAAAATCCTTTATTTTATATAACTCCAACCCTTTTTAACTTTAAAACTTCAGAATAGTTTTTTTTTTTTTCCTGTGGGCTATTACAGTCATGCACATCCTGAGTCTTGGTATCCAATATTCCTATTCTTCTTTCTCTTGTGTTCTCCATGAACCTGATTTAATCTCTCTCTCTCTCTCTCTCTCTCTCTCTCTCTCTCTCTCTCTCTCTCTCTCTCTCTCTCTCTCTCTCTCTCTCTCTCTCTCTCTCTCCATATGAGCAATATATTCAGAGGGTTTACATTCCATAGAGGGAATGCAGCAGCAACACAGATAACTTAATACAAACCAAGTTTGAATTCTCAAGAAAAATAACCTATGTAAGAAGAAATTCACTTTCTGATAACCAATATCCAAAATCTAGTTAAAGTCTTCACTTTCTGCTCCTTAGTGCACAGAGTGAAATTTCAACTATGTAGTCCCAGTAACAATGATGTCCTTAAATTGGCAGGAGAATTGGTTTCAATTTATTACTATGACTACATTAATATTCTGAATTGGTCTTTTCATTCAGCATCTTCACCTTTGAGAATGCAAAAGGGAAAACTAGGGCAGTGGCTTTTAATACATTAATTAACTAAGTCTGCCAAAAATTGCCACTGATTTGAATTTGTAACAAAGGACTGTAGGGCTACCTGTCTTGGCAATGTCCAGGGAGACCTGTTTCTGATATTGTTCCGTTTTTACCACTTTGTATTCAGGATTCTAGGACTTTGCATTAGAAACTGCTTTATAATCAAGAATTATAATCAAAATTTTATGGAATCTCGCAAAACTTTAAATTATCTAAATATTATTTAAAATCCCTACTAATGCAATTTTCCATCAGGGACATGGGATTCTCTGGCTTCATAACATCAGAGATATAGGTTGGGAAAGGACCTCAGAGACAACCTAGTCTAGCCCACTTTACAGATGGAAGAAATAAGATAGAGGGAGGTTGTGATTGATTTACACAAGATCATGACAGAAGTGGAATTTAAACTCTGGCCCACATATTCTAAATTCACTGCTTTTTCCACTGTACATACCAAAGTTTAACTTAAGAAGGAGTTGTGCCTATGCCATAAGGAGTTGGGATGGTCTAATTGAAAACACTTTGGCTTTGGAACTAAAAGATAAATTGTTCAAATCCTTCTCACTATGCCCTTGGGTATGCACCTGAAGCACATTACAGAAACTGAAAGTTACTGGGTTAAAAATCAATAATTAGTAAGACCTGTTTTGCCTCTATATACATCCAAGTATACAAAGAATTTCTTCAGCTTTGTAGAAATGAAGCAATTGACCTGAATTTTATTGAGAGGAAGAACCCAGGCCTGTTCTTTTTTTATAGCATCTATCCTGATAAGATAACTGGGAAGGTATCAAGTGGTTATTGCTATAATTAATGTCTGCTTTCATCATTAATTCATTCCCCAGATGCTTTGTCATCTTAAATAGGAAAGCAGAATATCAGAGTGAGGTCCGCAAAGGTTCATTTGCTTTAAAATATTCATAACTCTAACAACTAGGTATCTTATAATAAAACAATGGAACACAGTACCTCCCTTACCTGAACTTTGATTACTGGAAAAAATACATGACATGAAATCAACAAAAGGATGCCCCATCTCCTTCCAAAGACATTTACGAAAGAAGTAGTTTAACAAAATGTAAAAACTAGCTTAATTGAGTGCTTTACAAACACCACTTTAAACAATTAGCACATAAAGTACAATTGGCTTCCATTATTTGAAAGAATACACAGGTTAAAAAGTTAACCTTCTGAAACCTTATACCCCATACCAGATTGGCTCTGTAGATGTATTGAATATACCAGGCAGGTTCTTCAGAAGCCTTTCATGTGTGGTAGGACTTCATGTCTTCAAATTCAAACAGATACTATGAGATGACACTGTGGTGTTCACAAAAGAATGATTTTTTTTTTTAATCCAGAGCTTTTCAAACTGTGATATAAATAAAAATCCAGATAATTTTTTTTTCTAAAAGCAAATAATAACTCTTTAAAATCAAACCAAAGCCTCTGAGAAATATACGAAATGTTCTCATGTCATGGAAGACCTCAAAAAGGATTTTGAAAATAAAGTAAGAGTAGAGGAAAAATCGGGAAGAGAAATGAGAGTGATGCAAGAAAATCACGAAAAACAGTCAACAGATTACTAAAGGTTATCCAAAAAATGCTGCAAAAAAAATAACACCTTTAAATACATAATAATCCAAATGGCAACAGAAGTACAAAAAGTCAGTGAGGAGAAGGATGCCCTAATAAGCAGAATTGGCCTGCTAGAAAAGGAGGCCCAAAAGCTCATTGAAGAAAATAATTTCTTAAACATAAGAATGGAGCAAATGGAATTTAATGATTTTATGAGAAATCAAGAAATGATAAAACAAAAGCCCAAATAATGAAAAAAGATGAAAAGAAATGACAAGGTAAAATATCACACTGGAAAATGAAATGACCTAGAAAATGGATCCAAGAGATATAATTTAAACATTATGAGAGTACCTGAAAGTTATCATCAAAAAAGTAGCCTGGAGGGTAATATATAAATGGAAAGAATTCACTGATCTCCTCTTGAAAGAGATCTCAAAGAGAAAAATTTTAGGTATATTTTAGCCATATTCCACAGTTACCAGGTAGAGAAAAAATATTACAAGTAGCCAGAAAGAAAGAATTCAAATATTGTCAGCTTCCACAGTAAGGAATCAGAGGGCTTGGAATATGATAATCCAGAGGTCAAAGGAGCTAAGATTAAAACGAAGAATCTCCCAGGCAAATTCTATATAATACTTCAGGGAAAAAAAACAGAATTTCAATGAAATAGAGGACTTCCAAGCATTCTTGTGGAAAAGAGAAGAGCTGAACAGAAAATTTGACTCTCAAGGACCAGAATCAAAGGAAACATGAAAATATAAAGAGGAAATAGAAATCATAAGGGATTTTTTAAAAGTTGAATTTTCTTCATTCCTACATGGAAAGATGATATTTGTAACTTATGAGACCTTTTTCAGTATTGGGGTAGCGGAAGGAGAGAGAGAGAGAGAGAGAGAGAGAGAGAGAGAGAGAGAGAGAGAGAGAGAGAGAGAGAGAGAGAGAGAGAGAGAGAGAAGCATGCTCTGGCTCCAACCCCAGTACTAGCCCCAGATTCAGCCTCAACCCCAGCCTCAGGATGACAACAGCCACTGCTGAAGTGGAGGTTGCTTCTGGATCTGTTCTCTTAAGAAAGACCTCAAAAGTCAAGTAAGACTGGAAAAATGAGCAAACGAAAGGGAAAAGAGACTATAAATTCTTACTTTCTCAGTGAAGAGGCATTTTCTTTGCCTTCCAGGATATCTTATTCCAAGCTCTATACTCCTTTAAATTAGAAGTTGCTAGGTCCTGTATTATCCTGACCGATTTTTCTTCCATGATGTTTAAATTATTTCTTTCTGACTGCTTACTTTTCTCCTTGCCCTGAACAGTCTGAAATTTGACTACAGTATTCCTTGTTATGTTTGTTTTTGTATTCTTTTCAGGTGATTGATTTTGTCTTTCAATGACTGTATCCTTTGGTTCTACAAGCTCAAGACAGTTTTCCTACATGATTTCTTGAAAGAACTTATCTTATTTAATCATTGCTGTAAGGTAAACCAATACTTCTTAAAATATACCTCCTGCGTTTATTTTATAGGTTAATTGCTTTTCCAAGGAGTTAGCTTACATTTTATTCTCGTTTCTATTCGTTTGATTTTCTTTGACTGATTTTTGATATCTCACGAAGTCATTAGCTTCCACTTACCCAATTCTGATTTTTAATGAATAATTTTCTTCCACTAGCTTTTGTACTTCCTCTTCCATTTCTGCATTTTAAGTTTTTCTTTTTAATGGCTTTTTTGTGCCTTTTTTCCATCTGATGAATTGTATTTATTAAGAAGCTGTTTTTTTTCCCTCTCAGTTTTTGTCCTTCCATTTCCAATCTATTTAGCCTCTTATCTACCTCTAATTTCTTTTCACTTTTTTCTTCTACTTTCTTATTTGACTTTGAAAATCCTTTTTGAGCTCTTCCAAGAAGTCTTTTGGGGCTCAGATTTATGTATATGAACATTGTTGTCCTCTTCTGAGGTTGTGTTTTCATCTTCCTTGTCACCATAATATTTCTCTGTTATCAGTGTTCTTTTGTACTTCTTGTTCGTGATGTTTGCCTATCTCCTGATTTTTAAATTTGAGGTTTGCTCTTGGAGCACAGGGGTTCCTCTATTAAGCTTCTTGTACTGGTGGCCAGGAACCTTGTCACTGGCTTTGTGTTCCAGGGTCTCAGGTTTGGAATCTGGGGGCTCTAGAGGTCTTATAGCTTGCCTTTTGTTTAACTGAGGACCTAGTATTGGTCTCTGACATTTGCTGAGGAGTAGTGAGTTGTGTATGCATTTCCCCATGCTGCACTGAAGCTGGAGGATGCTTGCTTGCCTGGGGCTAGGCTTCAGGACAGAGGCAGAGTGAGATCTGCATGCTGAAGGATGCCTACCTACCTCAGACTACACTGAAGTACTTGGGTTCTGCTACTAGAGGATATGTTCTACCCTCTCCCCCCAAGGCTCCAGTTCCACCCAAGGATGTCCACTTCTTGATGACACCTACCTTCCTGGAGCTGCTATGCCAGGGCATGTGGTGGTTCTCTGAGCATGATCCTGCTGGTTATCTTGCTTTTCTAAAGTATACGGGAGTCCTTGTGCTGGCATTTGACTGCTTCACGACCCTAAGCCTCAGGATCTCCTGTTGGTTTGCTGAGGCAGCGCTTGCCACAGGCTTGCAGGGACACCTGTCCTAAAATGCACTCCCCTTTTACATTAGTGAAACAGACCTTTCTTGTTGATCCTGCAAATTTCCTGGGATAAGAGACTGCTCCACCCTGTCTTTCTGCTTGCTCTTCTGTTACAGAATTTTTCCTGGGGAGCTATAATATGTTTTCTAAGAGGTCAAAAAAGGACAGTGATAGCAACTTACTGCTTACTCTGCCATCTTGGCTTCCAGAAATGTGTTATGAAATTGACTCTTAAAGTAGTTGACAAAACAACTGCACCTTGAAGGAATACTGTGATTGTGAAGGAGTTTAAAATCTATTTAGGTCGGCTTAGAATTTATTTGTGTTTATCAGTTCCTTCTGTTATTCCTTTGTTCTTTGTTCTCAAACTTCAGTGAGAGAATCGTTATCTGTTTTAATTCTAATGTTTTATGATGTGCTGACTTTTGTTTTTGGCTTTTTAAATCAGAATTGTATTAAAAACTGACCTCAGAAAATTGAAATTTTTTTCCAGTTAGCTATTGACCCACGTCTTTAATAATATTCACCTGTATGACACTGTGGATAGAATGCTGAATCTAGAGACAGGAGTACTTGAGTTGAAATTTAACTTGAGAAATTTACTAGGTAGGTGACTCTGATCAAGGCACTCAGCGTTTGTTTGCTTTAGTTTCCAAGTCAGTGAAGAGGGCATAATTATAGGCCTTATCTCCAATGGTTATAATAAGGATAAATGTGTTAATATTTGAAAAGAACTTTGCAAACATTAAAGTACTACATAAATATGAGATTGTATCATTACTGTTCAGGGAGATGAAATGGAAAACAAATTTTGTAAATATCACATTGTATTTCAACAAACACTCAGACACTCCTAGTGTACAGAAAGCTCTGCAGTAGGTGAGATAAAACAAGCAAGACAGCCTATTCTCCTGAGTATCCTAGTGGAGTGGGGGAATAAGACACATTAAATATTCTAATAAAATTATGTGCATTAAAAACACAAGAAGAATCAAAGCCAAGTCTTATTTAAGGTCTTAAATAATAAGGGTTATTATTTGGTAGGATAAGACAAGGTAAGTATCATGGATGATAAAGCATTTGAACTGGACCTAAAAAGAATGAGGAAGCTTTCAATAGTTGGAGATGGGATGGTGAATACCCTGCAATAAATCAATCCTAAATTGGTCAGATAAAGACATAACAAGAAATTTACTACGAGATTGATGTCCCTTCCAAGTAGACCTGCAGCCAACTACTTGAATCATCTAAAAGTTGAATGCTTTCAATTTTCTAATAGCCATTTCATCTTACCTCACCATTCATTTAATAGTGTTTACAAAAATCTGAGCAATATCAATTAATTACCATTTTATTTTTATTTTTTTTTTATTTTTTCAGTTTTTTATTTGGAGCAAAAGACTACACAAATACTGGATAAATTATTTTGCTTTGGAATTGGCAAAGATAAAGTGATTCAATTGCTACAGTTGGCAGAGTACTTTATGTCCTTGAAAGTTAATATAGGGACTTAGAATCTAAAAAAAACACTTCTGTGTCGTACCCTCAGAAACACAGCTTAATTTTTTTCATTGATTTTGCCTTGAGGGATTAAAAGTGAAATAAAGAGTAGTAAGAATAAAATGAGGGCTAATAATAGTTACAGGACTATGGGAATGCGAAAAAAGTTTGGGAAGAGAGATTAAATAACTTCAAGGTAATAGGATTAGAAATGGAAGGAACCTCAGAAATCATTTGACTTATCCTTGCATTACTAAGATGGAAAAATCAGGGCAAGAGAATGAGAATGCATTTTCCAAAGTCATAAAAATAGGAAGTAATTAAGTTGGAATCATTTTTACATGCAAAGCACGTAATTTCAGTAGAGATTTGATTTATTCTTATAGTTCCATAATTCTTAACTCAATGTCCACAGTTCCCTAGTAGTTGCTATAAAATAATTGAGGTGAAGGAAATAACTTTTTTTAAATTTTCACTAATATTTTGTTGTCATTGTGACCCTATGTATTTTATTTTATTCATTTAAAAACATCATTACTAAAAGAGAATAATAAAATAGAATTCTCCTGACTGTAGAAATGAAACACACATGAAAGTGAAGATCTGTGCTTATCCTTTTATCTAGCAATACTATTCCTAGTAATATATTACTATTAGGTAAAAGAGAAAAGTAAACTACATCAATGTATGCCAAAATTATTTATATAAACACCTCCATTGTAGATAAAAATTTCAAGTGGCTGATCATCAATTGAGAGATAAATGAACTAATCATAGTAAATGGATATAATGAAATATTATTGTATTGCAGGAAAGGATGAAAAGACAGAACCACAGATACCATTGTAATCTTGTAAAAATGGATGCAGTGTCAATGTAAGTATAGCAGGAAAAAATTCTACAATGAATATAATATTGTAAGGAAAATCAAGTAATGGACAAAACTGTTGTCAATGAAGTGGATTTTCATCTTTTCAGACGACTGACTATAAATCGTGTTTTACCACCACTTCACAGGTAAATGTTGGATTGTAAGTACACAAAACAACAAGGCATTTTTCATAATCAACCAATGTATGCACGTATGTGATTTATTGGCTATGCATATTTATTACAAGGGAAGCAATTTATTTGCATTGAGAGTTGGGGAGACAATGATGCAAAAACGAATGAACAATAAAAGGAAAAGAATATCAAGTTTCAATGTTGGAGAAAGACTAAAATTGTAAATGATTATAGGAGGAAAAGAAAGAAAATCAAATCTTAAGCATAAATTTGAATGTTGCAGGATGAAAAGCTTCTCATGCAAACCAGCCAACTCCCTTTCCATTTGAGCTTTCTCTTCCAGTAGCTTGTCTCTGTTTTTACATATAAGGTGATACATTGTTAGTAAGGCCTAGGCTCTCCTGCATATACCTGCCCTCTGAGCACTACTCTGATGTGTCACCCCTGGACCTACCATTGACCAAGCTTCGGATGCCAGCTAAAGAACTGACCTCTCGAGTGAGACCTCTTGGGGAAGGGAAAGCTCTACGTCCAATTTCAGCAGGAAGTAGCTATGGAAGGAGAGACCTTCATTCCTTACACCTAGATTTTGAGCCCATTCATTAGAGGTGGAAAGGATGGAGTGCATGTGTGTGTGTGTGTGTGTGTGCACATGCATGTGTGTGTGCGTGTGTTCAACTCATGGAATGAGTTGAAGAATGACAGATTAGAATGAACAGAAAGAGAAAAATAAAGAATAAAGAGATTGGTAGAAAAATATTTTTTAGAAAAGTGTACACAAAATGCCATTTAAAAATATGAATAAAACAATTAGAAGGGGAGGAAAAATAATCCAATCACTACTTAACTGAATAAAAAAGGAGAAAAAATAACTAGATAACAAAGGAACTCATACAAATCAAAATCTGGTAGCTAGCGAAAGGTACCACAAATGGGGAAGGGAGAAGAGCTTTTGATGCAATGTGAAAGTGGAAACAGGGTTACCTTTAAAATAAGTTAAACTGAAACAATTGAAAGGGCAAAACATTGTATTTGCAGAACAAGAGGACAGAAAATCTAAATTTGGAAGAAAAAGCTATATCAGAAAAAATGGAGGAAGATATAAACAACTCTCATAGCTGTAAATGTGAAGGAAATAAACAATTAAATTAAGTGGAAAAGGATGATAGATTGGATACTAAATATAAATTAAGGGCTAGAAATATTTATTATTCATCAATCAGCTAAAAAAAGTGGAAGTTGCAATGATGTCAAGCAAAACGAAAGGAACATTCAAAACATACGATGAGATGAAAAATAAAACTGCATAATACTGAAAGAAATCAGATGATAAAACCAACACAATATTCAAATTATGCTTTTGATTGTATGCCTCAGCCTTTGAAGTCGTAAAGGAAATAACTGAATTAGTAGACATTATAACACCAATGCAGTATTCACAGCACCTATGGCGCCCATGAATGTCCCTCTGAATGGCAAAATACCACAGATTTTCTGCATGGAAGACAGAACTAGAATATTTATTCAGACCAGAAAGCCAAATCCATCATAGTAACAAAAACCTATGCTTAATAACAATGCAGAGCACAGCACTAGTCCCAAGCCTTCGCCCTGCTTGGCTTCCCATAAGCCAGCTCTATTAAACAAATCATAAGCAGGCTTCCCTTAAACAAAATGAGCTTCTCACACTCGCTGCCAGCTGCTGACTTGCCTGTATCCTTCAGTTCTGACTGCTCTGACCAAATTTCCTCTCAGTTCTACTCTAGTTCCAACTCTTCCTGTTCCACCCATTTCATAAACTCCAACCACCACAGGCACCATGTGAATCATACTCATGTAACTGACTTCCATGTCACCCAGGCAGGCCACATGGGGCTATTAATGAATAAGAAAGATATGCCCATTTAAATTGCCATTGGAAACATACACAGCAATCCAACAATAGCAAGGTATTCAATGTCCTCTCAGTTTTCTATGAGTTTGATTTAAAAAGATTTTTAAAAAGAATATTTAAAGCTGAGCAAATTCCTGGAAAAACTAGACGTAAAAGATACAAGACATGCTAAATTAAGATATTAAAAATATTTCTATTTTGCAATGCCATTTTGCAAGTGTTAGAAAAAATGACCATGCATTACGGACTAAGACAATGCAAGTGAATGTGAAAAGACACACATAATAAACAGTCTTTAGAGAGCATAATGCAAAATAGTAATCATTTAAAGAAGCAGAAGTAAAAGGCAAATTTTTTTTTTAAACACAAAGAAAGTGAGTAACTGAGGCCAAAATGGCAGAGTAAAAGCAAGAATTTGCTACAGCTCTCTCACCAAATCCAGACAGATGACTGTAAAAAAAATGACTCTAAACAAATACTGGAGCTGCAGAACCAGTTGAACGATGGAGTGAAGCAAATCTCCAGGACAAGACTGGAATGTTGAAAGGAAGTTTCTACAGTGCCAGGCTGGGAGCAGAGTGAAGTACAGCATGAGTCACGTCAGATGGAAAAGAAGCTCCAAAAGCTCACTGAAGAAAATAATTGCTTAATGATGTGAATGGAACATATGGAAGCTAATGGCTTTATGAAAAATCAACAAATTATAAAGCAAAAACAAAAGAATGAAAACTAGCAGACAATGTGAAACATCACATTGGAAAAACAAATGACCTGGAAAATAGATTCAGGAAAGACAATTTAAAAATTTTTGGACTACTTCAATGCCACGATGAAAAAACAAAGATCCAAGTCATCATCTTTCAAGAAATTCTCAAGGAAAATCTGCCCTGATATTCTGGAATCAGAGATTATATAGACATTAAGAGTATCTACAGATCACCTCCGGAAACAGATTACAAAAGGAACCTCCTAGGAATATTGTAACCAAATTGCAGAGCTCCTGGGTCAAGGAGAAAATATTGCAAGCAACCAGAAAGTAACAATTTAAATATTGTGGAAACATATTCACGATAATACAAGATCTTGCAGCTTCTATATTAAAGGATCGAGGGGCTTAGTATATGATATTCCAGAGTTCAAAGGAGTTAGATAAAACCTAAGAATCACCTACCCAGAAAACTGAGTATCATACTTAACGGAGGAAAGTGGTCATTCAGTGAAATAGAGGACTTTCAAGCACTGTTGATGAAAAAAATCAGAGCTGAATAGAAAATTTCGCTCTCAAACACAAGAATCAGGAGAAGCATGAAAAGGTAAATATGAAAGAGGGACTTACTAAAGTTAAATTGTTTACATTCCTATATGGAAAGAAAATATTTGTAACTCTTGAGACTTTTTTCAGTATTATGGCAGTTGGAGGAATTTTATATGTACATGTACAAATATACATATTTATATTACACACACACACACGTACACACACAGAGGGTACAGGATGAATGAGTATGAAGTTAATATGAATATGACCTAAGGATTGATGATTTCTAAAAAAAATTTTTTTAAAAATAATATTAAGGGGTGAAAGATGAATATATTGGGAGGAGAAAGGGAGAAATAGAATGAGGTAAATTATCTCATGCAAGGATGGTTCAGTATTAGGAAAGCAATCATTAAACTTATTCACATTGCAAACAAAACCATCTGAAACCATAGTTATTGCAATAGATGGGGGGAAATCCTTTACAAATTACAATATTAATTGATTGAAATATTACAAAGTAAAGACAGAGGTGGAACTTTTTAGATGTCATAAAATGTATCTATTACTCTCCCAAAACTACATATAATGGCGTTTCCCAATAAATACAGTAGTAAAATGAAAATGCCCATTATTACCATTACTACATAATTATTATTTGAGCTCTATAAATTCTATGGCTATGTATAAGAAAAGAGAAAGGAAGACATTAGATAAGATTAAGAGAAGATAATAATCTATCCCTATTGGATGAGGACATGATGATTTACTTGGAAGATCCTAAAGAAATATTGAAAAACAGTAATTGAAGCAATTCCTAGTTTTAGCATTGTTTCAGGCTCCAATCCTTTTCACAAATATATTGCAGTTCTGTGTAATAATGACAAAATCCAAGAGATCATAATAGAAATCAATGTCCCTCAAGTATAAAAGGAATTAACTATCAGAGGATCACTCTAACAAACTACACCACATACTTGTACATATTCAATTACAAAATTGTCCTTTATGAAATAACATTTACAAGCAAGTGGGTGAATATCTCAGTGTCAACGGCCAGAGTATGCCAATGCAATTATATTAGGAGCTTAATCAACACCTTTAATTACTTTCGAAATTTAAATTAAGTTAATTTTTGATCAAAGTGACATGTGTTTAGCATTTGATAAAGCAATAGCAATATTTCTTTGAAAAAATAACAAAAAATCAATTGAAATTATGAAAATATTACAGACCTTTAATTATACTGTAAATCTGTCATCACCAAAACCTTATGATACTGATTTTGAAAATATAGAGAGATGTATTCAAGGAAAAGACTAGACAAAGGGGTAGAGGAAACTGAAATTCAATAACTGCATGTTCATAAAAAATATGTTTTAAGAAATAATTTCATATTAGGTAAAGACTGCTGAGAAAACTAAAGTTTAGCAGAAATTAGGTTTAAACCAACATCTTCCATTCCATAATATGTTCAAATCAAATATGTGACCTAAGTATTGAGGATAACTCCATTAAAAAATTTGTGTGAAACAATTCAGAAACTCCACACAGCTATAGTAAGAAGTCTATATGAACAATTGAAATCTCTCTCTCTCTCTCTCTCTCTCTCTCTCTCTCTCTCTCTCTCTCTCTCTCTCTCTCTCTCTCTCTCTCCCCTCTCTCCTCTCTCTCGTCCTCCCTTTCTTCACACACATTACCAGGTCATTATTCAATAGAAACATTTTCAAAGATGTGAACAAACAATGCTCAAAAAACAATTTCAAACTATTAATAATCATATGAAAGAATGCCACAAAACTCTAATAATAAGAAAAATTAGGAAATAACATTCCCGGTTTTCCCTTCACATTGAGAAAATTGACAATGATCAAAAATGGGAATAGTGAATGTTGAAAGTATTGTGGAAAGAAAGTCACAATACTTCGTTGGTCGAGGATCAGTGAATCAGTATACCCGTTTTGGAAAGCAATTTGTAATTAGTTAAAATAAAGTAAGTAAAGCAAATAAGGTAACTCTAAAGAACATATTCTTTGACTCAAATATTTTCAATTAGGCTAACCTTCAAGGATGTCATTAGTAAGAAAAATTCTCCCAAAATTTAAATATTTAGAGTAGCATTGTTTTGTGACAGAAAACTAGAAACAAAGCATTTATCCTTCAAACTGGGAATGACTAAACAAATTATTTTGCCTGAATGTAATGTAATATTACAGGAAGAAATTATAGACATAGAAAAGCTTTAAGAGATCTCTATGAATTGTGAATGAGTTAATTAAACAAAGCTGAGAAATTTATGTTTTATAAATGCCTACACTTTCATCAAAAAGTACTGAAGAAATTCAAAGGTAAATATTTGAAAATTGTAAAGAATAAATATGGCTTGAAAGAAGTAAAAGGAAAGGAAATCCCTAACCTTTAGTAGAAGGGATAGGCCAAATATTTTACACTGTATATATTTTTAGACTATTTTCCAAAATGCTCGTCATTTATTTTGATTTTCTTCTTCTTTTTCCTCTACTTCTTCTTTGTTCACTGGATTATATGATCAACAAATGAAGGACTAAGCATTTTCTCTAGTGCTTTTCGTTTTTCAAATCTTTCCAAACTGGAAATTACGCACCACAAATTGGGCAACCTCAGCATTCTCCATGGTCTAAGACAGCCACCTGGAATTCAAAAAGTTAAAAAATCAAATCCATGAATTAATCCATGCACTTAGCTCACTTATACTCCTCTCTCCTGCCATGCATCAGTATTATCAGTGAGGGTGATGATCAGTGGGTCATCCCAATGATCTAATACACATATGAATGTTCATGCACGCAAGCATACGCACACACACACATGCACACACATGCACACACAGGATTGCAATAAAACTGAAAGACCTGACAGAACATCTTGAAACTAAGTCCAATTCCACAACCACCTTCCTCCTCCCTCTTTCCAGTGCTATAAGAATACATACTATATATTGCAGATGTTCAACTCATTAAAGACATTGAACCCTGCAGCACTACTTCAGGCTGCAAGAAGATTTATGGGGCCAGGAAAGAGGCAAAAGACATGTATGAGCTTTATTTAAAAAATAGATAGATAGATAGATAGATAGATAGATAGATAGATAGATAGATAGATAGATAGATACAAACTATTATATTTTCAGTTTTCAACATTGACTTCCACAAGAATTTTAATTCCAAATTTTCTCTCCATCTCTCCTACCCCCCACCCAAGTATAGTGTGCATCTCATCCACTCATTCCTCCAAGATGCCCGCCCTTCTATCTCCCCCACTCCCCCGCTTCTTCCATTCCCCTGTTCTCTATTTTTCTGTAGGGAAAAAAAAGATTTGTATACCCCTTGTCTGTTCAACTTTTTCCCCAGTAGCATGCAAAAACAATTTTCAACATTCGTTTTTAAAACATTGAATTTCTTACTCTCTGCCTTACTCCCTACCCACTCACCCACTTTGAGAAAGCAAACAATTAGATATAGGTCATACATGTGTGGTCATGCAATACACTTCCATAACCATTACATTGTGAAATACTATGTAGTGAAATACACATTTCCCTCTGTTCTATCTACCCTCAATTTATTTTATTCTCTCCCTTGACCTGTCCAACCATAAAAGTGTTTGGTTTTGGTTATCCCTTTACCCAATTTGCTTTCCTTTCTTTCATTTTCCCTCTCTCATGTCCTTCCAGCCTGCCTTCCCACAGGGTAAAATAGATTTCCATAACAAGTAAGTTTGCGTTACTCCCTCCCTAAGCAGAATCACATGAGAGTGAGACTTACTTATGCCTTTTCATCTCCCCTCTCTTCTCCTCCATTCTCCACCTCCCTCCTCCTCTCTTCCACCACTTTCTGGCGTCTTTTATATGGGATGATTTGCTACATCCTAACTCTACCTTTCTCTTATTCCTAGTACATTCCACTCAACAGAAAATTTTACTTTTTAGGTATTCTCCCTTCATATTCGGCTGACCCTGTGCCCTTTGTCTATGTGTGTGTGTGTGTATATATATACATATATATATATGTATATATATACACACATACTTATATACATGCATATGTGCACATACATACATGTACATACGTATATGCACATATGTACACACATATACATATACCTACTTGCACATATATAATATGCACATACAGGCATAGCCATACACACCTACATATCAGTGTGTGTATGTGTGTATACATTTATATGTTTATATATATGTATATAGCATAAATATACAGTGCATATACACATTATATATGTACATATACACATTTATATGTGTGTATACATGTTTGTGTGTCTCTACCTATATCTACATAGATATAGGTAGACACACACACACATATTCCGTCTAACTAACCAAACACTGCAAAAGTTCTCATAAGTTACAAATATCATTTCTTCATGTAGGAATGTAAACAGTTCAACTGTAATGAGCTCCTTATGACTTCACTTTTCTGTTCCTTTTCATGCTTTTCTTGATTCTTGTATTGGAAAGTAAAGTTTTCTATTCAATTCTGGTCTTTTCAGGAACAATGTTTGGAAGTCCTCTATTTCATTGAAGTTCCATTTTTCCCTGAATTATTACACTCATTTTTGCTGGGTAAATGATTCTTTGTTTTAATCCTGCTTCCCTAGACCCCTGGACCATCAGACACTAAGACCTTCAATCCCTTTAATAGAGAAGCTGCTAAATCCTGTCTTATTCTGATTGTATTTGCACAACACTTAAACTTCTTCTTTATAGTTGCTTTTAATATTTTCTCCTTCATCTGGGTACTCTGTAATTTGACTATAATATTCCTAGGAGTTTTGCTTTTGGCATCTCAGGAGGTGATCAGTGCATTCTTACTATTTCTATTTTAGCTTCTAGTTTTAGAATATCAGGACAGTTTTCCTTGACAATTTCTTGAAATATGGTGTCTAGGCTTTTTTTTTCATTCTGGTTTTCAGGGTGAACAATAATTTTTAAATTACCTCTCCTGAATCTATTTTCCAGGTCAGTTGTTTTTCCAGTGAGACATTTCACACTCTCTTCTGCTTTTTTCATTCTTTTGGTTTGTTTCAAAATTTCTTGATTTCTCATGTTGTCGTTAACTTCCATTCTAATTTTTAAAGAACTGTTTTCTTCAGTGAGCTTTTGGGTTTCCTTTTCCATCTGGCTAATTCTGCTTTTTAAGGCAATCTTCTCCTCATTGGCTTTTTGGACCTCTTTTGCCATTTGGCTTAGTCTGTTTTTAAAGGTGTTATTTTCTTCAGCATTTTGGGGGGTTTCCTTTAGCAAGCTATTGACTTGTTTTTCAAGATTTTCTTGCATCACTCTCATTTCTCTTCCCAATTTTTCCTCCATGTTTATTACTTGATTTTCAAAGTCCTTTTTGAGCTCTTCCATGGCCTGAGATAATTTCTTTCTCTTTTTTTGTGTCTTTGGGTGTAGGAACCTTGACCTTGCTATATTCCTTCAGTTGTATGGTTTGCTCTTCCTCTGGTTTTATGCTTTGATCTTCCTCCCTCGAAAGGATGGAAGAAAATACCTTGTCACCAAGAAAGTAATCTTCTATAGTCTCATTTTCTCCTGACATCTTTCTGGCCAAATTCTTGACTTTGGAGCCCTTGGTCAAGTGGAGGGTATACCACCCTAGAGTTCAGAGATTTTGTGTAGCTGTTCTCCAAGATATCTCTAGGGATCTGTAAATTCTCAGTACCTCCAAAATTACATAATCAAGGGAGAGGTGTTTACTCCCCTCCTGGCCTGTGCTCTGGTCTGTGATCAACCAAAAGCATTCTTTTCTCTCCCAGAACTGCGTGTAGAATTCTCTGGTTCCTCCACCCCAGTGCTCCTCCTCACCCCAGAACTGCTACTCAGGACTTGGACGCAGATCAGCTTCTCAAGTCCCTCAGAGTCTGTAGGCCCTGAGTTCCAGAAACAGCCACTGTGGCAGTGGCTGCAGCTGACCTGGGGCTGCGACTAGGGCCTAGATCATACTCCCCTGTCATCCAGGTGAAAAAGTTTTCTCACTGACCTTTGAAGCTGTGTTTGGCTTTTGTGGGTTGAGAAATCTGGAAACTTGCAGCAGCTGTCTGTGATTCAGCACTTGAATCCCATGCCAGTCCCATCTGTACCCCACTGCCCTTCTGGGCTGAGCTCAGCCCCAAGCCCAATATTATAAACTCTTTCTGTCTGCCTTCCAGGTTGCCTTGGACTTGAAATCTCTTTGACTCTGCCACCTCGTGGCATCTGTTGCTCTATAATTTCTTTAATTTTTTTTTCTATAGTTATTTTAAGGGCCTTGGACGATGGTTACTGCAGGTCCATGCTTCTACTTCCCCACCGTGGCTCCACCTTCTTGACCTTGAATTTTATCTCTACACTATATGTTCCCCTCTTTTCAAAACACCAGAGGTGGAAACTACAGTTTTATGAAACCTGAAGCACATGGATGGCAGGTCCCTGAACTTTTGGTACTGGGCAAGTGAACTGAGGAACAGTGAGAGTAAATTAGTGTACCAAAAGAGGTTGGCACTCCATTAAACTTAGTCTGAGAAAAAGAGCTTAGTATACAGCTGGTGCTAGTTCCGTCTTCCAAAAATTCATGTTAGGCAGTTTAATAGTAATTTGAATTGAAATATCTTTCTCATTCATTAATAGGGTCATATGATATGCTTAAATCACCTGGAAGCCTTAGTCACATGTGGTGGACATAGAATCCTGAAGAGATGGATCAAGAAGAGTAGAACAGAACTGGAAGAAAGTGAGTGAGCATGGATGGGGCAGAGGAGAGAGGACGCAGGTAGGCAGGCTTGTCAAGGTTTAGGAGAGTGAGTGTTTGCTTGGGAGAAGGCCCTGGCAAAGGGGGTGGGGTGGGAGGCTTAGGAATGTCTTTTCAACTTCACGTTCACCATGAAAGATTTTGTTTTCTGGTTTGGGGGTTTGGCTTTCTGGTTTCTAAATAAATGCTTTTCTTCTGCTTTCTACATGGAGAGTCTGTTTTGATTTGCAACTATACTGCCATATTCGCAGTCACCACCAGTACTGTGAATATTGCCTAGGCAATACATTTGGTGTCACAAATAGGATCACAGAGTATAAAATCTCCATTTGGAGGCAGAAATGATTTAGAGGAAGAAAGTAGTATCCCAGGTTGGAAAGATTTAAATTTTTTGTCGCTAGCCAGAGAATGGTCTAAAAGCACTGGACCCTGTGAAAACTGGGAAGGGAGGTGACAGGAGGGGGAACCTGGAGATGTGGAAATGTGTCTTCAAGGAATAGCAATAGGACCAGGGAAGGGGTTGACAGGGGTGTGTAGGAGAGGCTGGATTTTATTAACGGGTTATGATATTATGTGTAAAAAGAGAGGTGAGCTATTTAAGGGAAAAATTCAGTTGGAAAAAGAGTTAGGAAGTTTGCATGAGAATTCTCAAACTTTGGGCTCTTCTTTACATGGGCAATGTGAGGGCTCTCAGGTGGAACTAAAATCTGTTCGTTTAGCGCAGAAGAAGGTGAAAGGTAACAAAAGAAATGTGCATATAACCTTTGAACAGACACAGCCTAGTTGCCACAGTGACCAAGGAAGTGAAATAATTTTAAAGAGAGAAGTTTTTCAGGAAGAAGCATGCCCAGTAGTGAGGCAGGAACAGGAAAACCCAGGAGGTAACACAGTATTCCGGGAAATAATTGTGCATTATACTATACAAGAAGTCACAAATATTTTGAGCACGTTCACTCAAAGGATGGGAAAATCGTTAATATCTTGGATGGTAAGAATCAGTGATGAAGGGATCTCTAGACAGCATGGAATGTTTAAAATTTATAGGTACTAGAATCCTTTTGTGCAGCAAACTTTCAGAGACTACGATATGCAAGGAGGCAACAATACAACTAATCTGTTAGATTTGACTGCAGAAGCCTACAGTATTAAGTATCCTACTGACTATGTTGCCTAGTGGAGACAGATGTGGTATTCATTTAGGGACTGTATAAGAAATTTAAAGCAGGAGGTAAGGAAGATTGCTGTAATGATCAGAACTGCAGGTGCAATCAGAGTGAAGATGGCTCCTCCTACTTACAAGCACTTGATTTTGATTAGAATAATTGAGGAAATAGGGCACCTCCTTTCAGAGATACTGGAAAAGATTTCCAGTTTAGGGGACTGGGGAAAAGACAAAATTCTAGAGAGAATACTCAGCAAATTCAACATCAGAATACACTGAGAAGGAGAGAATTGTTTACTGCTCTATAGAGAGCAGAGGTAGATTTTGGAATCATAGAAGGTATTTCAACTAATGAACTATACAAAATGTAGTGAGAAAAGGGACTTGATCCAGACAAAACAGAGAAGTAATAAGTGCCCTTACAGATCCTGTTGAATCCTTCTATCCAAGTTTTTCACACTTTCAGGAATAATGGGAAACTGGCCAAATCCCAGGTCAGATTACAGAAATAAAAGGACAGGATTACAGACTCCACATCAAGTTGACCATATTTTGGAAAAATGAATCAGATACTGTAACTTGAGCATTAATAGATAGAGGAACTTAGGCCTCCTTTATAAATAGAAAACCTGATAAGTTTAAAAATGGATTCCTATCACCATCACAGGATTTGAGGGGCTGAAATATCAATAAATGAACCTAACGATGAAAAATGAACAACTGCCTAAGAAGGAATATATCACTGTAATTGTACACATTTCTGAATATGTCATTGGAATAGATATATTGAGAGTTCTAGCTTTAAATTTACTTGAGGGGAGATACCAGTTTCCAGTAAGGAAGATAGGGATGAATACAGTTTTAGTGGGTAAAATAAAAATGAATCCAATGACTCTACCTGAAGCGTGTGAAGTGAATACTTAATTTAATTTTATTAATTTGTTTGTTTTCACTGTTCTACAATCATTTCCAATTAACTTAGATTTTTCCCCTCCCTCTCCCTCCTTCCCCACTTTCTCCCCTCTCTGTCCCTGAGAGTGCATACAATTTTATGTAGGCTCTACACATACATTCATATTAAATGCATTTTCACCTTAGTCGCTTTGCATAGAAGAATTAAAATGAATGATGGAAATCATAAAACAAACCAAAACATAATATAAAAATAAAGGATCTGCCACATTATACAATTGAATTCCACAGTTCTTTCTCTGAATGTGGAAGGCATTTTGCCTTGAGACAATTGGGAATTTTTTAAGTCCTTGCATTGCAATGAAGTATTAAGTCTACCAGAAAAAAATCCTAATCCACTGTGGTTGTTGCTGTTTAAAAAGTTCTCCTGGTTCTGCTCCCTTCACACAGCATCAACTCATGTAAGTGTTTTCAGACTTTTCTGAAGTCTTCCTGTTCATCATTTCTTATAGCACAACAGTATTCCATTACAGTTATATACGACAATTTATTCAGCCATTCCCCAAATCATGGTCATTCTCTTGATTTTCAGTTTTTGGCCACCACAAAGACAGCTACTATAAATATTTTTGTACATGTGGGACGTTTTCCCATTTTTATGATCCCTGGGGGATACAGTACCAGAAGTGGTATTGCTGAGTCAAACGGTATGCACATTTTTGTAGCACTTTGGGAATAGTTCCAAATTGCTCTCCATAATGGTTGGATCAGCTCACAGCTCCACCAAAAATGAATTAGTGTTCCAACCCTCCCACATGTTCTGCAACATTTATCATCATCCTGTTTTGTCATGTTGGCCAATTTGATAGGTGTGAAGTGGTATCTCAGAGTTGTTTTGATAAGCATCTCTCTAGTCAATAGTGAATTCGAGCATTTTTTCATATGATTATAGATAGTTTCAATTTCTTCCTCTGAAAACTGCTTGTTCTTATCCTTTGACCATTTATCAATTGGGGAATGACTTTTATTCTTGTATATTTGACTCAGTTCTCTATATATTTTAGAAATGAGGCTTTTATCACAGACACTAATTGCCAAAATTCTTTCCCAGTTTTCTGCTTCCCTCGTAATCTTGGTTGCATTGAATTCATTTGTGCAAAAACTTTTCAATTTAATGTAATCAAAATTATCCATTTTGCAATTCATAATGTTTTCTATCTCTTGTTTAGTAAAAAGTTCTTCCCTTCTCCATAAATCTGATAAATATACTATTTCTTACTCCACCAATTCTTCAATATTATCAATATTCATAGCTATATCATGCAGCCATTTGGACTTTTTTCTTGTGCCTGGTGTCCGGTATTGGTTTATGCCTAGTTTCCAACACACTGTTATCCAGTTTTCCCAGGAATTTTTGTCGAACAGTGAGTTCTTATCCCAGGAGCTACGGTCCTTAGGTTTATCAAATGGTTCATTGTTATATTCATTGAATACTTTGTCTTGAGTACTTAAACTATGCCACTGATCTACCCTTCTGTTTCTTAGCCAGTACCAAGTGGTTTTGATAATTGCTACTCTATCATACTATTTGAAGTCTGCTAGAGCTAGGCCCCCTTTCCTAGCATTTCTTTTCATTAGTTCCCTTAATATTCTGGACCATTTGTCCTGCCAGAAGAATTTTGATGTTATTTTTTTCTAGCTTTACAAAATAATTATCTGGTAGTTTGATTAGTATGGTACTGAATAAGTAAATTTATATAGATAGAATTGTCATTTTTATTATATTGCCTCGGCCTTCCCAAGAGCAACTAACGTTTTCCACTTACTTAGATCTGATTTTATCTGTGCGAAAAGTGTTTTGTAATTGTGTTCATATAGACCGTGGATTTCTTTTGGCAGGTAGACTGCGCAATATTTTGTAGTTTCTACTTTAGCTTTAAATAGGATTTCTCTTTCTATCTCTTGCTGTTAGACTGTGTTAGTAATATATAGATATGTAGAAGTTTTGTGTAGGCTTGTTTTTTGACCTGTAACTTTGCCAAAGTTGCTTATTATTTCAAGTGGTTTTTTACTTGATTCTCTGCGATTCTCTAGGCATATCATCATATCTACAAAGAGTGATGTTAGTTTCTTCTTTGCCTATTCTAATTCCTTCAATTTCTTTTTCTTCTCTTATTTCTACAGCTAATATTTCCAGTACCATATTGAATAATAGTGTTGATAATGGACATCCTTTTTTCACCCTTGATCTTATTGGAAATGCGTCTAGCTTATCCCCATTGCATATAAAGCTTACTGAAGGTTTTAGATGGATACTGTTTATTATTTTATGGAAAGTTCCATTTATTCCTGTGTTCTACAGTATTTTCAAAAGTAATGGGTGTTGTATTTTGTCAAAAGCTTTTTCTTCATCTATTGAAAGAATTATGTGCTTTGTATTAGTTTTGATGTTGATGTTAATAATTTTCCTAATATTCAACCAACCCTGCATTTATGGTGTAAAACCTAACTAATCGTAAGGTACTATTCTTGTGTTAAGTTGCTGCATTCTTTTTTTGCTAAAATCTTATTTAATATATTTCCCTCTATACTCATTAGAGAAACTGATCTATAATATTCTCTCGCTATTTTGGCTCTTCATGGTTTAGGTATCAAAACAGTATTTGTATCATAAAAAGAATTTGTGAGGACTCCTTTTTCCTCAGTTTTCCAAAATAGTCTATATAGTATTGAAATTAACTCTTTTTTAAACGTCTGATAGAATTCATTTTTGAATCCATCTGGCCCTGCAGATTTTTCCCTGGGGATTTCATTGGTGGCTTTTTCAATATCTTTTTTCTGAGATGGAGTTATTTAACTATTCAACTTCCACATCTGCTAATCGGCACATTTTGTATCTTTTAAAATAGTCATCCATCTCATGTATATTGACTAACTTATGGGCATACAGTTGGGCAAAGTAATTTCTTACTTTTTAAAAAAATTTCCTTATCATTGAAGGTGAGTTCAACCTTTGCATTTCTGATACGGGTAATTTAGTTTTCTTCTTTCTTTTTTTTAATCAAAGTGATCAAAGGTTTATCATGTTGGTTTTTTCATAAAATAGCTCTTAATTTTATTTATTATTTCAATAGTTTTCTTAATTTCAATTTTATTAGTCTCTCCTTTGGTTTTCAGTATTTCTAATTTAGTATTTACTTGGGGATTTTCATTTTTTTATTTTTCTAGCTTTTTCAGCTGCATGTCCAATTCATTGATCTTCTCTTTCTGTATTTTATTTATGTAGGCATTCAAAGATGTAAAATTTCCCCTAAGAACTGCTTTTACACTATCCCAAAAGATTTGGTTTGTTGTCACTTTCTTGAATGAAGTTGTTGATTTTTTTCTATAAATTGCTGTTTAACCTACTCTTCCTTTAGGATTAGATTTTTTAGTTTCTAATTAATTTTTGGTTTATATTTGCATGGCCTTTTATTACATATAAGTTTTATTGTGTTATGATCTGAGAAGGATGCATTGACTATCTCTGCCTTTCTGCACTGGATTGTGAGGTTTTTATACCCTAATACATGATCAGTTTTTTTTTTTTTATATGTACCATGTACTACTGAGAAAAAGATGTATTCCTTTCTATCTCCATTCAGTTGTCCCCAGAGGTGCATCATATCACCTTATCCGGAATTCTATTAACCTCCTCAACTTCGTTCTTGTTTGTTATGAGGCTAGTTCAAGTTCAGGGAGAGGGAGGTTGAGGTCCCCACTAGCACAGTTTTGTATCTCTTTCTTCCTATAATTCCCTTAATGTCTCCTCTAAGAATTTGGATGCTGTACTACTTGGAGCATATATGTTAAGAAAGGAAATTCCTTTGTTGTCTATGGTACCTTTTAGCAGTATATAGTTTCCTTCCTTATCTCTTTTGATTTTATCTATTTCTGCTTTTGCTTTGAACTTGCTCCTCCATTTAGCTAATTCTGCTTTTTAAAGCCTCCTTTTCCTCATTAGCTTTTTTGACCTCTTTTTCCAATTGAGTTAAAGTCTTTTTAAAGGTATTATTTTCCTCAGCATTTTTTTGGTTCTCCTTTAGCAAACTGCTAACTTGTTTTTCAAGCTCTTCTATTGCCTGAGCCCAGTTTAAGTTCCCTTTGGAAGCCCTGGAAGTAGGGGCCTTGTCTTCCTCTGACAGTTTGCCTTGTTCTTCCTCATCTGAAAGGATTAAGTGAGACACCTGTTCACCAAGAAAGTAACCTTCTATGTTCTTATTTTATTTTCCTTTTTTTTTAGGCATTTTCCCAGCCAGTTACCTGACTTCTGAGTTTCCTCTCCACAACCACCTCACCTCCAGTTCCGTCAAGCCAGCACTGGGGGGCTGAGATTCAGATGAGGTGCTCCAATCCTTCAGGGGCTTTAGTTGGGAGCAGGGGTGTTATTCAGTGTGAGATTAAGATCAGCTGCTCATTTAGGAGCAGGGCCACCACACAGGGCTCATTTCCCTCAGGGGCTTTACAATGAGACCTACAACAATGGATGTGGGCTGTTGCCTGCCTTGGGAGCCCCCTACCTCTACTGCCTCCACTGCTGCCACCTGAGGAGGCCTGAGTTATGGGGACACACTGCTCCCTTCCTGGTCAGCTGAAAAGACCCTCTCACTGACCTTTAGTGCCTGTGGGTTGAGGGATCTGCCCTGCCGATGGAGATTCTGTCTCTGAAGCCTGCTCAGTTCTGCTCCTCTCAGTTTCCCACGTGGCCAAGGCTGAGCTGGGCTCTGCTCTGCATCCCATGTGACACACCTTTCCTGGTGGTCTTTCAGATCACTCTGGGCTAGAAATCTCCTCCACTCTGCTGTTCTGTGGCTTCTGCTGCTCCATAATTTGTTGAAAGTTCTTTTTTTTACAGGTATTACAGGTATTTTGTGGGCTGTGGGGTACAAACTAGTGGGTTAAGAACTAGTGTATGGATGTCTTTCTGCTCTGCCATCTTGGCTCCACTGCTCTGCTTTTGCTTTGCTGAGATTAGGATTGCTAGTCCTGCTTTTTCACACCAGCTGAAGCACAAAATATTCTGTTCCAACCTTTTACCTTTACCCTGTGTGTATGCCCCCATTTCAGATGTGTTGCTTGTAAATAACATATTATTGGATTATGGTTTTTAAATCCATTCTACTATCCCTCTCCCTTTTTTGGAAGAGTTCATCCCATTAACATTCACAGTTATGAATACTATCTGTGTCTTTCCCTCCATCCCCTTTCCCTTTGTTTGTTTTAAGTTCTCCTTTCTCCCTTCCCCTTCACTACAGAGTTCTAATTTTTGACCACTGCTTCCCTCAGACTTCCCTCCCTTCTATCTCTACTCTCTCTTTTATTTCCCTTTTCATTTACTGCTTCTTCCCTCCCTTTTAACCTCCTTGCCTTTTTCTTTCCCCCTTAACTTCCTACAGCCTGTAGAGCTAATTGTATTTCTATGTATATCTGAGATTGTTGTACCATCTTTGAACCCAATCAGATGAGAGTACTTCTCAAACAATGACCATCTCTCTCTCCTCTTTCCCTCTACTCTAATAAGTTTTTGTGCTTCTTCCTGTGATGGAATTTATTCTTTTCTGTCTTCTTTTCACATCTCCCATTACACTCCCTTCGCTCCCTTAATTCACCTTTGTTATCATCACATCAACTTTAGTAAGTCCCTTATGACTTCTCTTTGCTGTTTACTTTTCCATGCTTCTCTTCATTCTTGTGTTTGAAAGTCAAGTTTTCTTTTCAGCTCTGGTCTTTTCATCAAGAATGCTTGAAAGTCCTCTATTTCATTGAAAGACCAATTTTTCCCCTGAAGTATTATACTCAGTTTTGCTGGGTAGGTGATTCTTGGTTTTAGTCCTAGTTCCTTTGACTTCTGGAATATCCTACTCCATGCCCTTTGATCCCTTAATGTAGAAGCTGCTAGATCTTGTGTTATCCTGATTGTATTTCCACAGTACTTGAATTGTTTCTTTCTAGCAGCTTGCAATATTTTCTCCTTGACCTGGGAATTCTGGAATTTGGCCACAATATTCCTAGGAATTTCTCTTTTTGGATCTTTTTCAGGTGGTGATCAGTGGATTCTTTCAATATTTATTTTGCCCTCTGGTTCTAGAATATCAGGGCAGTTTTCCTTGATAATTTCATGAAAGATGATGTCTAAGCTCTTTTTTTGATCATGGCTTTCAGGTAGGCCCATAATTTTTAAATTGTCTCTCCTGGATCTATTTTCCAGGTCAGTTGTTTTTCCAATGAGATATTTCACATTATCTTCCATTTTTTCATTCTTTTAGTTTTGTTTTGTGATTTCTTGGTTTCTCATAACGTCATTAGCCTCCATCTGTTCCATTCTAATTTTGAAAGAACTATTTTCTTCAGTGAGCTTTTGAATCTCCTTTTCCATTTGGCTAATTCTGCTTTTGAAAGCATTTTTCTCCTCATTGGCTTCTTGAACCTCCTTTGCCAATTGAGTTAGCCTATTTTTCAGGGTGTTATTTTCTTCAGCATTTTTTTGGGTCTCCTTTAGCAGGGAGCTGATCTGTTGTTCATACTTTGCTTGCAAGTCTTTTATTGCTCTTCCCAGTTTCTCATCCACTTCTCTAACATAATTTTGAAAAATTTTTGAGCTCTTTATGGCCTTTTCCCAGAACTGATCCCATTGAGTGGGCTGGGATGTAGAAGCACTGACTTCCGTGTCTTCCCCTGATGGTGAGCACCACTCTTCCTCATCAGAAGGGAGGGGAGGAGAAACCTGCTCACCAAGAAAGTAACCCTCTATAGTCTTGGTTTTTTTCCCTTTTCTGGGCATTTTCCCTGCCAGTGACTTGATTCTGAATATTCTCTTCACATCCACTTTGCCTCCAGATCCTCCCAGCCAGCGCTTGGGGTCTGAGGCTCAAATGCTGCTTCCCAGCCTCAGGGCTTTGGGCGGGGGCAGGGCTGCTATTCAGTGTGAGATTATGTTCAGGTGCTCAGGTAGGGGCAGGGCCGCCTCAGGGGCTCAGTTTCCTCAGGGGGTTTACGCAGAGACCTTCAACAATGGATCCGGGCTCCTGTCTGCTTGCGGAGTCCTGGTCTGCTCCCGCCTCCGCTGTTGCCTCCTGAGGGGGCCTGAGTATGGGGGCGCCCCACTCCCCTCTCGACCTACCAAAGAGACCTTCTCACCAAGCCCTGTCACCTGTGGGTGGAGGGACCCGCGCGGCCGCTGGAGATCCAGTCCCTGAAGTCCGCTCGGATCTTCTCCTCTGGGTGCTGAGGCAGGGGCAGGGCTGGGCTGGGCTCCACGTCCACAGTGCAATGGACCATTTGCGAGAGGTTTGCAGGTCCCTCTGGAACAGAAATCTTATCCGCTCTGCTGTTATGTGGCTTCTCCTGTTCCCGAATTTATTGGCAGCTCTTTACTGCAGATATTTCTTGGCCTGTGGGTTCAGAGCTAGTGTATTTGTGTGTTTCTACTCCGCCATCTTGGCTCCACCCCCCTGAGGCTCTTTTTTGATCATGGCTTTCAGACAGTCCCATAATTTTTGAATTGCCTCTCCTGAATCTGTTTTCCAGGTCTGTTGCTTTATTAAATTATATATTTCACAATGTCTGCTATTTATTAGTTCCTTTGGTTTTGTTTTATTATTTCTTGTTTTTTTTATGAAGTTATTAGCTTTTATCTGCTCCATTCTAGTCTTTAAGGAATTATTTTCTTCAGTGAGCTTTTGTATCTCCTTTTCCATCTGGCTAATTCTGCTTTTTAGGGTATTCTTCTCTTCATTGGCTTTTTGAATCTCTTTTCCCATGTGTGTTAGTCTGTTTTTATAAATTGTTTTCTTCAGCATTTTTTGGATTTCCTTTAGCAAGCAGTTGACCTGTTTCTCATGATGTTTTTACATCACTTTCATTCTCTTTCCAATTAATGTTCTACTTACTTCTTACTTGATTTTCAGAATTCTTTTTGACCTCTTTCATAGCCAGAGACCAATTCATATTTTTCTTGGAGGCTTTGAATGGAGGAGTTTTGATTGTGTTTTCTTCCGTTTGCATGCTTTGGTCTTCCTTGTCACCAAGGTAAGATTCTATAATCTGATTCTTTTTTCATTTTTTGATCATTTCCCCAGCCATTCACTTGACTTTTGCCTTCTTTGTCAAGGTAGTTCCCTGCTTCCAGTGGGGGTGGGGTGTGTACTATCAGGTTCTTGATTCCCCCACAATCTGTGGGCCACGTGCTCAAGAAACAGTGGCGGCAGCTTCCTCTGCTCTTGCTGAGGCTGCTGTGGGTTCCTCTGCCCTCTCTCCCCTCTGCTGCCCTGGGACTGAGAATGGATCACTCCACTCCCTTGCACTGATCCCACAGGATTTTTCCACTGATCTTGCAATTTATCCTCAGTGTTTTGGGAGTCATGAAGTCTGGAAACTGTCACAGATGATAGAGATCCAGCCCCACCCAAGGCCTGCTCGGATCCTGTCTGTGCTGCCGTGGCCCATGCTGGACTTTGTTCTGCTCCCACCTTGCTGTGATACACTTCCCAGCAACCTTCCAAGCTGTCTTTTGCTTGACATTAGCTTCACTCCATCATTCTGTGGGTTCTGTAGCTCCAGATTTTTTTTTAGAGATTCTTTTTTTACAGGTATGTGACTGAGCTTGGGGCAGGGCACAAGAAAGTGACTGCTGTTACTCAGTCATCTTTGTTCTGCCATCTGTATGAAATAATTATAGAGAGGGGTAGCAGTGAACTATACTGAATTTGAAGATAATGCAAACCTAGTAGAATGGATAACTATTTAATGTATTAAGAGGCCAATACTGGAAAAATAGATATTAGGAGATAAAAACATCAACTTTAATCCAATGAAATGAAATTTAATAAGGAGAAATGAAAAGTTTTACACATAGACTCAAAAATCAAGTTCTGTGGAAAATATTGAGCAGACAAGGCTGGAAAAACAGGTTGAAAGTTAGAAACAGACAGAGAGGACTCCCCTTTGGCAATGCATTACACTATTACATAGGTTTATAGGTCAATTTAAGTAACCACATACATTGAAAAAGAAACCTGGATAGGCAGAGAAGAAATTATATTTAACAAGATCAATATGCCAAATTTAAATAAAAATACATTAGTTAAAAGTTTCCCTTGCCCTACCCAACATGTGTAAAAATCGTTTAAAGAAAATAAATTTTTTTAAATGTGTAATGGAAGATTTTTAAAAGATGGTTTTAATAAGGCCATTATATTCTATTTATATATTTTACTATTTCTTCCTCAGTAGTGTCTGATATTTCCCAGAAACATGCTTTTCCTTCAGTTAATTCATTTAAGATTATACAATTTTGCACGAATTGTGCTCATTCAGATACAAATTTTGTTTTTCAAAATAGGGTAATCTTATTTTTTATGTATTTTCTCTTATTTGCTATGGACCCATACAACCACTTTCTTAATTTCTTAGAATTTGTAGATTCTCTGAAATTTCACCTCACTACGATATACATTTTCTTCTTAATATTATCTATATAGATTAATTAGTAATCTTATGATTGTCATGAACCTTCCAGTAAAATAAAGATTTATATCTCATTCCAATGATTCCAAAAGCCTGGTGTAAATAGGTGTTTCTTTTAGAATCAGTTCACATGTATTCAGACTCAGACTTTGTTGTTTATTAAGCATGTGACTGTGGAAAATCAGCCACTTTCCTTCTCACACTCATTTTTTTAATAAGCTATGAAAAGCTTTTTTTAAACATTTATTTTAATAAAATTTAGCATAAAATATATTACAGAATTCCAGTTTTTGAGTTAAAATAGACTTCAAGATGTAGTCAAAGTTATTTTACCTGTGCATTCTCCCAGAAAAAATAATTTGATGAAAAAAAAATATATGTATCTGTGTATGTATGTATGTATGTATGTATGTATGTATGTATGTATTTCTCAGATTTCAACATGCTGTCAGATAGAAAGAGCACATTCAAAAGTATATACATCTAGGAAAAGTTGTCCAAATAGACAATGATATCGGCCCAAAGTTCAAAAAGGGGAGAACCTATAAGATTTCTTTTGGAAAATTGTAGAGTTGTTTTCTTCCTGATACCATCGTGTTTTCATTAAAGGCAAGATCTACCCATCTTATTTTATGACCCATCTTTTCAATTCTAACATTTTATATTTAAATTAATATACATCGATTGTCATTCCATCCCATGTCCTTGTTATAAAATCCCCAAATTCTGTGTAAAAAAAAAAAAAAGATGCAAAGCAAATTCCCACATTAGCCATGTCAAAAAGTTATGTCTCATTCTAGATATTTAGCCTATCACCTCTCTGTCAGGAGGTGGACAGAATCATCATTTGCCTTCATCATTAAACTTCTAGAATCATGGATAACCATTTTGCTGATTGAAGTTGATTATACAACATGCATGCATTGCTCTATGGCATCAAGAGGTAGATTGCTACGTTTTCAGTTGAACTAAAGGTGAATCATTACAAAGTGCTCGATTAAAGTCCATATGGTAGCTCTAAAGGGGGCATAGAATAAAAGACACTGGAAGGACACAACAATTGCATTCAAGTATATTCAGTGTTATCACGAGGAAGAAATATTAGAGTTCATTTATTTAGCCTCAAAAATTAGAACAAAATTAGAGAAAATTGATAGCAGTTGATTTTAGCAAAAATGTTGTGAAATCCTTTCATATATTTTGAGGTTGCTGAAAGTTAAATGAGTCCTCCCCATTCCTGGAGATCTTTAAGTAGGGACTGAATGATGACTTGTCAGGAATGATACAGCTGGAAGTCTGACTCAGGTATAATTTGAACTCAGTGACTTCCAAAGTACATTCCAGTCTTAAATTTTATGTAGAGATAATAAGTTGGAATTATTAAAATAGAAAGAAAAAGGCAAAGAAGATAATTTTAAGACTGAATTAAATAGTGAGCCATAGAATAAGATGTTATTGCCTCAGAATACCTTCCTGGAAAATAATTGTTTATTAAATAGCTTATCCTTTGCTTGGATCTATCAATTGCCAAACATCAAAGTACCTAGCATAAACCTAACATCATGCTCATCTCTTCTACTGACAGGGGTGTGATCTAAAAGGGTTCTCAGGCTTCGAAAGTGTACCAAGTCAACATTTTTACTTACTGAAAGTTTTAGGGAACCATAAACTGATACACATGTCTTTATAAGACCATTGAAGAAGTACATTGGATTTCATTGGTAGTAATGTGTATGTGGCTGACTGTATTCCATTATTTTTCATCCTATGGTTTCTTTTTTGATACCACAAAGGTGTTATTTAAAATATTTCTTCTTGGAATTATTGAATTCCTAGAAATAATTTTTAGATGTTTCTTAGAAATTTTCAAATTAGGAGGGGCGGAGCCACTATGGTGAAGTGAGAGCAACAACTCACCTAAGCTCTTGGACAAACTCCTTCAGATACCTCTGAAAGGAGAATCTGACCAAATTTTGGAGGTGCAGAATCCAGTGGGATACAGACTGTGGCAGATTCGGAGCCTAGGACAGACAGGAAGGATCTGTTCCACGGGGGTGAGCCCACAGCACACAATGCAGGGTGTCCAGCTCAGCAGAGCAGAAGGGCCCCAGGAAACCTGAGAGGAGCAGGTGGAACCAGCGGAGCAGCACCCGAGGGTGGGATATCAACAGAGCTAAAGGAACGGCAGCCGCTGAGCCCCAGATATCAGCGCAGCAGCTCCTGAGACTTTCAGCCCCAAGATTAAACATCGGTAAGTCACCTACTTGAACTTCCGGGAGCCGGGATGGCAGAGTGATCAGTAAAAACTCTCTCCTCCCCCCTTGATGACTATGAAAGAACCATAAAATATTTCCCCAGAAAAGTCCTGGATCAGCGGGAACAGCAGAAGGGGCCAATAGTCTCATAACACCTGAGACTAGGAAAATAGCTAAGGGGGATTCCTCCTACTGTGGTGGAGGCAAACTGGAAGGACAGAGGACCCAGGGCAGAGAATACTCTCACTAGGGCCCAGGCAAGCCTCAGCTCCAGGAGAGGAGCCCCAGGAGGGATGGGAACTCAGACTAACATCTACGCTTGCCTCAGCACTCCAGGGGAAACAGGAAGACAATAGGGCAGGTGGGATCACCATTTCCTGAGCTTACCTTTGCCTCTGCTCAGCTAAGGAGATCTCCCGTGACCAGACCACTCCTCCCCCACACTTAACAAGCTAACCTCAGGGCTGATTAGGGAAACACAAAACAAAAACTTGTTCTTAGTTTTTTCACATGTCAGCTCAACACCAAGTTCTGCAGTTTCTAACTGAAAGAACGAGAAGCCACAACACACAATCACCATCATGAATAAAAAAAAAATAATAAATTTTCAAATTAGAATCATTCATATTTCAACAGGAAGTCTTGGAAGTTTATATCTGAATAGTTTGGAAGCTTTCATATCACTCAGTCTTTAATTACAAGTAAAGAATCATCAATGAAACAAATCTTATATGAGAGTGAATTACAAAAATACCCCAAAAGAGTAGATGCCTATAAATTAGGGGATGAGCAAACAAATTGTGGTACATGAATGTAATAGAATATTGTTGCATTGTGAAAAATTATGGATATGAGGAATATAGAGAAACAGGGATAAATATTTATGAAATTATGAAAAGTGAAGTAAAGAGAACAAGAAAAATAAAGATACTTGGTTCCTATGTGGTTTCCAAAACATAAGGGACACTCAGTCTGGGGAGGAGAATGAAAGACATTGTGAAAAAATGAAGGATTCCTTTAAATGTTTGACTTTTACTGGATGGCAACCATAAATTTAATTTAATCTGAGAGAGAAATAACTGGGATTTTTAGAGATTTTCTGTAACATTTATGTACTTCCATAGGGATTAGAAAAAAGTTTATATTCTCTTTCTCCATACATATGCTTGTATATCTGCATATACAAACATATCTGCACAAATAAATATATTTGTATATATACATGTATGTAGGCAATTAATACAATAATTAGTGGAAAAATAGCAAAGCAATTGAGACAATATAATGGAATTACAATGATAAACATAGCCCCAAAGAAGAGCAATGAGAAAGCATTATTACTTTGAATAAATTGATGTGGGGATAACTATGAGTATGTATTACTGCATAAAATGTCATATACTATCAATATGTTTATTAGCTTTGCTGAACTCTTATATCCTCTCGTTTTCACTGTTATAAGGAAAGATTTTCTAGTCAGAAGAAAGATGAGATACATTTGGAAATTCAATTGTTCTAAACCAAGACTGTAGTAGACAGAATAGTGTTTAAAAATTGGTAATCATTCCCACATTCGATAGATAAAGAGATGATGGATATATCCAGTAACTTTTAATTTTATTGATGGCTTTAATTTTATGTGCATTTGCATATTTTTCCCACTTCTTGAAATGTCTAATGACAAAAGAGATGCAGTAGGTCAAATTAATAATGCAGTAACTTCACCTGAAAGTTCATGCAACTTTTCGCATCTGTAACATTTGAAAAAGAAAAGGAATATGTGGGCTTTGCATTAAAAATCATAATGATGTATCAAAAACACATATTAGATCATTGTCATTTAATGCGAATAAATACACATTACACAATGAATTTACCATATACTTACATACTAGTATGTATACAAACATATTTTTATATGAGTACATATATCAAAGGTTTTATTTATAAACTAGGCAAAATTTTATTGAAATGGACAGACCGAGACAAGCACAGGAAAGAGTCAATTGAGAATTTGGGAGGGTCTTTATTAGCCTTAGAAGAGGCAGCCCCGAACAAAGGTGTGTGTGCCTTTTAAGCATCTTAACACCTCCCAATACAGCCTTGCGGTTCCAATAGCACACATTTTTCACAGAACAGTTTTGACAGGGGTTCCTAGGTGCTGCCAGGCAAAGGGGCAAAACAGAGAGGGGGGCCCAAGCAGCTGCCAGGCAAAGGGGTACAACAGAGAGTGGCTGCTAGGAGAAGGGGCACAACAGAAAGTGGCTACTAGGTCCAACCCTGCCTAGAAACTCAACAGACATTTCTCAACCCAGGGGCTCTGGAGGGGTGGGGAATAACATCCACTTCACTTATCACAATCCAAATAAAATGAGTAAGAATATCAAGGATAATAGTCAAGAGAGAAGATGAGCATTATAGAACATGTTACAAAGCAGTGACCATCGAAATCATCTGACATTGGAGGAGGTCAAAGAAAAAAATTCATTAAATAAAATAACCTTGCCAGATATCCAAATAAGCTAATGTAAATATGAATGTTCCTTGACTTTACAAAAATTAAAAGCTAATACCTTTATTAAAAAATGTAATTGAAACAATTATTTCAAAGTCCAATAGAATATAAATGTATAACCCCATCTTACATGATATGATGCAATAAGTTTTAACTAAACAAAAATCTTAAGCATACACACACACACACACACACACACACACACACGGAATAAAGTGAAAAAATATTTTTTATACAATGAGAAATTTGTTTTCTTTAAATTTATTCAACAAAAAGAAGTAATAGTGATAAGATTAATATGCTTGATTGCTGAATATATAAAACTCTCTACCAAATAGTAATATAATTGAAGTAAAACAATGTAATTTATCAGAAAAAACATTAATGGAAAATTTTACAGATAAAACAACGAATAAAATAGAGATGGAACTGTTCTATCCATATATTGACAGATAGAAAATGTAATTCACAGTTAACAACAGATAAATATTCAGAGAGTATGAACAGTTACTCTTTAAAAAGGGAAATGAAAATTCTGAATAATATTTTAAATGCTTAATCTCAGCAAAGAAGCAAAGAAGTACAAATTAAATTAATTCACATTATTAATGTTGGCAAAAGAGGAAACAAAGTGTACATCTGATGAAGTTAAGTCTTTTGAACTTCTGGAGAGATAAGAAAACTGCAGAATGGGATGAGAACAGAACTTTAAAAAAGGTATATAAAATAATATTAAAAGGGTTGGAGGAGAAGATAAGGGAGTGAAATTTAGAGGGGTGGGTAAAATAAGGAATAAGGATAAGGGAAAAAGATAAAGTAACTGTCCTAAGGCAAAAAGAGGTTGAAAAGGAAAATAGTAAGAAAAATGAAATGGAAGGAAATCAACATAGTAAGTACAACTGAATGTGAATGGGATGAACTCATCCATAAATCAGAAAAAGATAACAGAAGCAATAAAAAATAAGAATTCAACAATATGCTGCTTACAAGAAGCACAGTTAAGAATGAGAAATATACACAGAAGTAAAATAAATGTTTGAAGTAGATTTCATTATGTATCACTTGATGAAAAAGACTGGGATAGCAATTATGATTTCAGACAAAAGTTATGGCTAAAATAGATTTAATTAAAAGAAATAAATTGGTTAGCAATATTTTGGTAAATGGTACCTTAGACAATGAGGCAATACCAACACTGAACCTATATGCACCAAATACTAGAGCACCTAAATTTTTAAAAATAAATGAATTACAAGTACAGATAGATAGTACAGGACTTTAATCTTTCCCTTTCTAAATATGACTATATTCCCCTCTATAAATAAATCCAACCCAAAAATAAACAAGAAAGAAGTTAAGCAAGTGAATAGAATAGATTTGATATGACAGATATCTAGAGATAATTGAATTGTAACAGAAAGGAATACACTTTTTCTACACAGTTTATGGTATTTAAAAAATTAACCATATATTAAGACACATAAATATCAAAGTCAAAGCAGAAAAAATTGAAAAATATCCTCTTCACAATATAATGCTATAAAAATATTTGCTGAGTAAGGAACCAAGGAAGCAGATATTAAAAAACTAATTGGAGATTAAACAATCTAATCTTAAAGAATGGGTAGATTAAACAGTAAATTATAGAAGCAATCAGTAATTTCAATAAAGAGAATGAAAGTAATGAGACAACATATCAAAACAGAGCAAAAGCAGTGGTTACAGGCAAAGGTGTATCTCTTAATTCTTTTGTCGATAAAATAGAGAAGGAACAACCCAATGAATTCAGTATGCAGTTAAAAAACTAGAAAAATAGGAAATTAAAAATCGTCAATTAAACACTAAATTAGAAATTCTAAAAAATTAGTGAGACTAAAAAAATTGAGAATTAAAAATAGCATTGAATTAATAAATAAAACTAAGAGTTGATTTTACGAAGAAAACAAAATAAATTTAAAAATTATGAATCTGATTCAAAACTGAGAAGACAAGATTTTGAGAAGATTATGTAATAGGTCAGAGCATTCCAAGCTCTCAAGATTTTCCCCCACAAAACAGTTAAAATAGCACTTAGGGGGAACAAAGTGAGACTATAGATGAATGTGAATAGGGGTACAAACTGGGTCTTCCAGGATCAATTTGAGAAGATCAGATGAAAACTCCCAGAATGAGATTTGGTCCCTGTGAAGAGTAAACACCTCCAGGCTAGGTTTTATTTTAACAACAAACTACAAGCCTCTTTAACAAGAAGGGGCAAGCCTGGTGTTAGCTGATTTGAAAGTCTGCCTTGCCCGCAGCCACAGGAACTTTCACCCCTGGGATACTAAAGGGAGTTGGGTATTGGAGCCAGGGAAGATTGGAATAACCTCTACAGATATGTGGAGAGAGGGGAGGCAAAAAGGATCCAGTATACACCTGATAAGTAGAAAACCAGTGAGGCACAATTCTCCTGACCATGAACACTCACAAGAGGTTAAAGATTTGTCTTTGTTTCCAGGTAGGAGGCAAAAACTGAATATTTTGGGAAAGAAGCACCATTTCCCATACTCCAGGGGTAGAGGTAAAAAAATCAAGATGTTACCTCAAAAAATGCACAGGGAAAGGAGAAAGAATCCAACCACAGAAAGATACTGTGGGAATAGATATGACTGGGGTTCATCTTGGCGGGAGGATGTTTCAGTAAAGCAACCCCCAAAGAATAATGTGAAATGCTCACTTGCCCAACAAGAATTCTTAGAAGAACTTTCAAAAGAGTATTTTTTTTGAAGTTTGGACAACTCTAACTGATGGAAATTTCTTTCTTTTTTCTTTTTCCCAAATAATGGTATTTTATTTTTTCCAATTACATGTAGTTTCCAGCATTCACTTTTATTTTTATTTTTATTTTTTTTTTATTAATTTTTAACATTTATTTTCACACAATTTTGGGTTACAAATTTTCTCCCCTTTTCTCCCCTCCCCCCCCAAACCCGAGCTTTCTAATTGCCCCTGTGATCTATCTGCTCTCTCCTCTATCCTCCCTCCCTGCCCTTGTCTCTGTCTTCTCTTTTGTCCTGTAGGACCAGATAGCTTTCTTGACCCCTTAATCTGTATTTCTTGTTACCCAGTGGTAAGAACATTACATTTGGTCCTAACACTTTGAGTTCCAACCTCCTTAGCTCCCTCCCTCTCCACCCCTTCCCCTTGAAAGACAAGCAATTCAATATAGGCCATATCTGTTTAGTTTTGCGAATGATTTCCATACTAGTTGTGTTGTATAGGACTAACTATATTTCCCTCCATCCTATCCTGTCCCCCTTTACTTCTATTTTCTTATGGTCCTTACCCTCCCCATGAGTGTCGACCTCATATTGCATTCTCCTCCCCATGCCCTCCCCTCCATCCTTCCCCCCACCCTGCTTGTGCCCCTGTCCCCCACTCTCCTGTATTATGAGATAGGTTTTCCTATCAAAATGAGTGTGCATTATATTCTTTCCTTTAGTGGAATGTGATGAGAGTAGACCTCATGTTTTTCTCTTGCCTCCCCTCTTTATCCCACCACTAATAAGTCTTTTGCTTGCCTCTTTTATGAGAGATAATTTGCCCCATATAACTTCTCCCTTTCTCCTCCCAATATTTCTCTCTCACTGCTTGATTTCATTTTTTTTAATATATGATCCCATCCTCTTCAATTCACTCTGTGCACTCTGTCTCTATGTATGTGTGCGTGTGTGCATGTGTGTGTGTGTGTACTCCCACCCAGTGCCCTATTTTTATTTTTTTAATTAATTTATTTAACTTTTAACATTCATTTTCACAAAATTTTGGGTTCCAAATTTTCTCCCCATTTGTCCCCTCTCCCCTCCAAAACACCGAGCATTCTAATTGCCCCTATCACCAATCTGCTATCTCTTCTATCATTCCTCCCTTCCCTTGTCCCCATCTTCTCTTTTGTCCTGTAGGGCCAGATAACTTTCTATACCCCTTTGCCTGTATTTCCTATTTCCTAGTGGCAATAACAATACTCGACAGTTGTTCCTAAAACTTTGAGTTCCAACTTCTCTTCATCCTTCCCTCCCCACCCCTTCCCTTTGGAAGGCAAGCAATTCCATATGGGCCACATCTGTGTAGTTTTGCAAATGAATTCCATAATAGTTGTGTTGTGTAAGACTAACTATATTTCCCTCCATCCTATTCTGCCCCCCATTGCTTCTATTCTCTCTTTTGATCCTGTCCCTCCCCAAGAGTGTTGACTTCAAATTGCTACCTCCTCCCAGTGCTCTCCCTTCCATCATCCCCCCCAACTTTCTTATCCCCTTCTCCCCCACTTTCCTGTATTTTAAGATAGGTTTTCATACCAAAATGAGTGTGCATTTTATTCCTTCCTTTAGTGGAATGTGACAAGGGTAAACTTCATGTTTTTCTCTCACCTCCCTTCTTTTTTCCTCCACTAAAAAGTCTTTTGCTTGCCTCTTTTATGAGAGATAATTTGCCCCATTCCATTTCTCCCTTGCTCCTCCCAATATATTTCTCTCACCACTTAATTTCATTTTTTTAAGATATGATCCCATCCTACTCAATTCACTCTGTTCTCTGTCTCTGTGTGTGTGTGTGTGTGTGTGTGTAATCCCACCCACTACCCAGATACTGAAAAGTTTCAAGAGTTACAAATATTTTCTTTCCATGTAGGAATGTAAACAGTTCAGCTTTATTAAGTCCCTTATGACTTAGCTTTGCTGTTTGCTTTTCATGCTTCTCTTCATTCTTGTGTTTGAAAGTCAAATTTTCTTTTCAGCTCTGGTCTTTCATCAAGAATGCTTGAAAATCCCCAATTTCATTGAAAGACCATTTTTTTCCCTCTGCAGTATTATACGCAGTTTTGCTGGGTAGGTGATTCTTGGTTTTAGTCCTAGTTCGTTTGACTTCTGGAATATCATATTCCAGGCCCTTCAATCCCTTAATGTAGAAGCTGTTAGATCTTGTGTTATCCTGATTGTATTTCCACAATACTTGAATTGTTTCTTTCTAGCTGCTTGCAATATTTTCTCCTTGACCAGGGAACTCTGGAATTTGGCCACAATGTTCTTAGGAGTTTCTCTTTTTGGATTTCTTTCAGGCAGTGATTGGTGAATTCCTTGAATACTTATTTTGCCCTCTGGTTCTAGAATCTCAGGGCGGTTTTCCTTGATAATTTTATGAAAGATGATGTCTAGGCTCTTTTTTTGATCATGGCTTTTAGGCAGTCCCATAATTTTTAAATGGTCTCTCCTGGATCTATTTTCCAGGTCAGTTATTTTTCAATGAGATATTTCACATTATCTTCCATTTTTTCATTCTTTTGGTTTTGTTTTTTGATTTCTTGGTTTCTCATAAAGTCATTAGCCTCCATCTGTTCCATTCTAATTTTGAAAGAACTATTTTCTTCAGTGAGCTTTTGAACCTCCTTTTCCATTTGGCTAATTCGGCTTTCTAAAGCATTCTTCTCCTCACTGGCTTTTTGAACCTCTTTTGTCAATTGAGTTAGCCTATTTTTCAGGGTGTTATTTTCTTCAGCATTTTTTTGGGTCTCCTTTAGCAAGGTGTTGACCTCCTTTTCATGCTTTTCTTTCATCTCTCTCATTTCTCTTCCCAGTTTTCCTCCATCTCTCTTACTTGATTTTAAAATCCTTTTTGAGCTCTTCCATGGCCTGAGCCCATGGTATATTAATTTTGGATGTGTGGGATACGAAAGCCTTGACTTCTGTGCCTTCCCCTGATGGTAAGCATTGTTCTTCCTCATCAGAAAGGAAGGGAGGAAATATCTGTTCATCAAGAAAGTAACCTTCTATAGTTTTATTTTTTTTTTCCCTTTTCTGGGTATTTTCTCAGCCAGTGACTTGACTTCTGAGTTTTCTTTCCACACCCACCATGCCTCCAGATACACCCAGCCAGTGCTTGGGAGTCTGACATTCAAATGCTGCTTCCTGGCCTCAGGGCTTTGGGAGGGGGCGGGGCTGCTATTCAGTATGAGATTAAGTTCAGCTGCTCAGGAGGGGGCAGGGCCACCACAAAGAACTCAGTTCCCCCAAGGGGTTTATGCAGAGACCTTCAACAATGGATCAGATCTCCTGCCTGCTTGGGGAATGCCTGTCTGCCACCATCCCTGCTCCTTCCTCCCGAGGGGCCCCAAGCCACGGGGACACCCCACTCACCTCTCAGCCACCCAAAAAGACTCTCTCACCAACCCTTGTCACCTGTGGGTGCAGGGACGTGTGCGTGCGCTGGAGATTCCTTCCCTGATGCCTGCTTGGATCTGCTCCTCTCTGTGCTGCATGGGCAAGGCAGGGCTGGGCTCCCGGCCTGGGCTGAGATCCAGGTCCCGCCCACGACGCGTCAGGTTTTCAGGGCTCTCTGGAAGAGAAATCTTGTCCACTCTGGTGTTCTGTGGCTTCTGCTACTCCAGAATTTGTTGGGAGTTATTCTTTACAGCCATTTTATGGGCTGTGGGTTTGGAGCTAGCATATTTGTCTCTTTCTACTCCGCCATATTGACTCCTCCCCTCAAAAGAGTTTAAAAAAACAAATGACAGAATGATGGAAAAAATAAAGAAAAAATGTAATCCAAGAAAAACAAGACGTTTGGAAAGGAATGTAGACAAATTTAAAAAGGAAATCTTGAATCTTAAGGAAGAATATGTCACCTTGAAAACTAGAATTGCGCAGAGTGAAGCCAGCAAAATTATAAGAGATCAAGAAATAATTAACCAAAATATGAATAATGAAAAACTAGTGGAGCAGCTTATAAGAAAAACAATAGATTTGGAGAATAGATCAATAAGAGAAAACCTGAAAATAAACAAACTGAAAGTTATGATCAAAAAAAGAATCTTGATACAAAAATGCTTAAAGAAAATTGCTCTGATGCATTAGAACAAGTGGAAAAGTAGATATTGAAAAAAGTCATTCATCACCACTTAAAAGAGATCCTATGAGGAAAACTCATAAGAATATCATAGTCAGATTCTGAAACCTCAACTCAAGTATAAAAGCATTAGGATTAAATAATTGAAATATGGTGGTACCACACGACATAACAGCAAAGACTTTAAGGACCACAGATTGTGGAACATAATATATCAAAGAACAAAGGAACTGAGACTCCAGATGTCATACCTGCAAAGTGACATATTATCATGAACGAACATAAAGATGGACATTTGATAAACTCATAGAATTTCAATGCTTTCTTTAAAAAAATTGTGATCTTTATAAAGGATTCATAAGAACAGGCTGTATATATACATACATACACACACACACTCACACACACATAAGTAAGATTGGGTAAAACCTGAGTAGAATATGAATTTAAAAAGTAAAACCATTTAGCAACAGTTAAAAGCAGTAATTACTTTATATAAATGAGGTGCAAGAGTAAGAATCAACACAGAGGAATTAGATGGCTGAGGAGGGCTAGTAGTTCTGCTAATCTACTTTCATTGGAAATGGTTTAAGAGGGAACATTCTATATACGTATACATATACATATATATGCATATACATATACATATATATGCATATATATATATATATATATATGAGTACAGAAGTCTTCTAAATTCAGAAAAAATAAAACAGTCAAGGCATAATGAGGATAAAACAGTGCATGGATATATAGCAGAGAACAAAAGAACTCACAAGGAAGTAAAGAAAAGCTGGGCAATTTACAACATAGGTATAATTTCTCATACAGGCTTTCTTGAAATGAAAACTTATTGTTACACAATTTGAATCCTCTCTTATGCTATGCTATGCACGTGACAAGCTTTTTTTTTCTTTTTAACTTTGCATTTAAGTTTCAATATTTAAGTTTGTGATATATTGTCCTTATTTTTTTCCTTATTCTCCATCTGTGTTCTCATGTTTGAGTCTAAAATAAAATGAAAAAGAATAAAAATTACAAAAAGAAGAAATTCAAATCCCTGTTATCAAAAGTGAGTAGGGTGGACGTATGGCTGATAAAGATGAAATTAAAGCTATTATAAAGAGCTGTTTTGCCCAAATATGTGCAAAATTAGCAATTTAGGTGAAGCGGAAGAATATTTACAAAAATATAAATTGCCTAGATCAGTAGAAGATGAAATAGAATATCTATGACCTATTTTAGAAAAAAGTAGTTGAGGAGGACATAAATGAACTTCTTAAAAGAGAAGTACCAGGTAAGATCCATTTTTAAGTGAATTCTATCAGGCATTTAAAGATCAATTAATGCCAACATTAAATAAATTAATTGCAACAAAAGGTAAAGAAGGGATCTTTCCAAATTCCTTTCATGAAACAAATACGATATTGATACCCACACCAGGAAGAGTAGATCCAAAAAAGAAAATTACAAAACAATTTCTTTAAAGAATATGATTGTAAAAATCCTAAATAAAGTACAAGCTATAAGATTGCAACAATATATTACAAAGATTATACCTTATGATAATGTGAGATCTTTCCAGGAAAGCAGGAATAGTTTAGAAAAAGGAAAACAATTAACACAATTGATTACATTAACAATAAAAGTTATAAAAAGATATGATCATATCAATAGATGCAGAAAAGATTGTGATAAAGTTAAACTGTCAATTTTATTAGAAAAAACTTGAAAATATTGATATAAATGTATTTTTCGGGCAATTGATGAAAAACATTTATCCAAAATCATCAGAAAGCATTATTTCTAATAGAAATAAACTAGAAGTATTCCCAGGAAGATCAGGCATGAAACAAGCATGCTTGTTTTCATTGTCATCTAATATTGTATTGGAAATCTTATCAATATAATTAGGAAAATAAAATAAAATAGATGGAATCAGAACAGAGAATGTGGTAATCTCTTTTTGCAGATGATGTGATGATGTGTTTGGGAAATTCAAAGTACTCAATAAGTTAACTGAAATAATAACTTTAGAAAATTAGCAGGATATAAAGTAAATCCTCAGAAATCTTCAGTGTTCATATATGTCAGAAACAAAGCATTGAAAAAAGAGATAATAAACAAAAATATTCCATTTAAAATAACTCTAGATAGAATAAAATACCTGGAAGTTTACCTGCCAAAACAAAGTGAGGTACTATATAAACACAATAATAAAAAAGTTTTGTAGAAATTGGATTTAAATAATTGATCAAATTGTAATTGTTCATGGGGCAGGGTACAAATGGAAAGGCCAATAAAGTAGCATGACAATTTTACCCCCAAAATTTGCATATTCAATGTTTTACCAATTAAATTACCATTATTTTATTGAAATAGACAAAATAATAACAAAATTAATTTGGAAAAACAAAAAGTCAAGAGTATGAAAGGAAATAATGAAAACATAAATGAAGGAGGTTTAGCAGCACTACATCAGAAACAAAATTGTAGAATAGTAATTAAAAAAATTTTCTGATACTGGCTAAGAATTAGAAAGGTAGATCAAGGGAATAGAATAGTCGATTTGCAGCAGCAAATAAACACAATAACCTTGTATATGACAAGTGCAAAGACAAAGGATAAGAATTCATTATTTGGTAAAAAAAAAAAAAGTTTGGAAAAGAAGACTGTAGTGTGGCAGAAATTGAGCATAAAACAATATCTTGTGTCATTTGCCAAGATAAGGCCTACATGGAACCATGACCTAGAAAGAAAAATTTTACAAGAAAATAAGAAGAAGTGGTGAAGTCAAGATGGCAGAGTAGAAGGATGGACCTGTAGAAACTCCCACAAAAAGCCCATAAAATACCTGTACAAGATTACTCTAAACAAATTCTAGAGCAGAAGAAACCACAAGAAGACAGAGTAAAACAGATTTCCAGCCCAAGAGAGACTGAAAGGACAACAGGAAATGTCTATTACAGCAGGTGTGGAGCAGCCCAGTATGAGCTGCGTGGCAGGGACAGGACCTGGAACAGGCTTCAGGGCTCCACCACCAGCAGCTGAGATACCCCGATGGCTTGACCCACAAATGCTACAAAGATCTTCAAAGGTCAGTGGGAGGGCTCACTCACTCAAGAGAAGGGAACGTGGTCTATACCACCAGCAGCAACCACTTCAGGGACAGCAGTGTTCATTTTTGCAGCCCTCTGTGAAAAGACCCTGGGGGAATGGAACAGTGGACCTGGATCTCAGCCCTGATCTCGGCCCTGGGACAAGGAGTAGGAGAGGGCTGCCATGGTGGAGCTGGAGGGGGTTGTGGAGAGGAAATTCTACTTGCAGATTCTGAGCAGGAAAGATTTTGGTTCCTCCAAGATTAATGCACAGGTCAGGAGAGGAGGAAACTCCTCTCCCTTGATTGTACCACCTTGGAGGAACTGAGAACTTACAGGTACTTAGTGTATACCCTTCTCATCACAAAGGACTCAAAAGTCAAGTAACTGGCAGGGAAAATGACCCCAAAAGGGAAAAAAATAAGACTATAGAAGAACAAAGCATACTGTCAGAAGAAATCAAGGTTTCTGCATCCACAATTTAGAAAATAAATGTGCCATGGTTTTGGACCATGGAAGAGCTCAAAAAGGATTTTGAAAATCGAGTAAGGGAAGTGGAGGAAAACTCTGGAAGTAAAATGAGAGCAATGCAAGGAAATCTTGAAAAGCAAATCAACAGCTTACTAAAGGAGACCCATAAAATGCTGAAGAAAATAATACCTTTAAAAATAGGCTAACTTAATTGGCAAAAGAGGGCCAAAAAGCCAATGAGGAGAAGAATGCTTTAAAAAGAAGAATTGGCCAAATGGAAAAGGAGATTCAAAAGCTCACTGAAGAAAGTAGTTCTTTAAAAATTACAGTGGAGAAGATGGAAGCAAACGACTCTAAGAGAAATTAAGAAATTACAAAATAAAGGGAAAAGAATGAAAAAAAATAGAAGACAATGTGAAATATCCCATTGGACAAACAAGTACCTTGGAAAATAGATTCAGGAAAGACATTTTAAATAATTATGGGACTACCTGAAAGCCATGATCAAAAAAAAAAAATCCTAGACATCATCTTTCTTGAAATTATCAAGGAAAACTGCCATGATATTGTAGAACGAGAGGTCAAAATAACTATTTAAAGAATCTACTGATCAGCTGCTGAAAGAGATCCAAAAAGAGAAACTCCTAGCAATACTATAGTCAAATTTCAGAGTTCCCGGGTCAAAGAAAAAATATTGCAAACAATGAGAAAGAAATAATTCTAGCATTGTGGAAGAACAATCAGGATACCACAAGATCTAGGAGCTTCAACATTAACGGATCGAAGGGCTTGGAATATCATATACCAGAAGTAAAAGGAAGTAGGATTAATACCAAGAATCACTTACCCAGTAAAACTTAGTATAATACTTCAGGGGAAAAAAAGTGCTCATTCAATGAAACAGAGAACTTTTTAGTATTCTTGATGGGAAGACCAGAATTGAATATAAAATTTGGTTTTCAAACACAAGAACCAAGAGAAGCATGAAAAGGTAAATAGGAAAGAGTAATTATAAGGGAATTTCTAAAATTGAACAATTTACATTCCTACATGGAAAGATAATATTTATCACTTTTGAGTCTTTTCTCAGTATTTGGATAGTTGGAAGGATTATACACACAGAGACACACACATATGTATGTATATATACATATATGTATTTATATATATATATGTATACATATATATGTATGTATGTGTGTGTGTATATATATACATATATATATGTATATATATATATATGTAGGCAGAGAAAACAGGTTGAGTTGAATAAGAAGGGAAGATATATAAAAAATGAAATTAAAGGGTGAGAGAAAATATATTGGGAGGAGCAAGGGAAAAATTGAATGGGGGTAAATTATCTCTCATAAAAGAGGCAAGAAAAAGCTGTTTCAATGAAGGAGAAAAGGGAGGTTGTGAGAGGGAAAAAGTGAAGCTTACTATCTCCACATTTGGCTTATGGAGGGAATACATGCTCACTCAATTTGCTATGAAAATCTATCTTACATTACACGAAAGTAGGGGATAAGGGCATAATTAAGTTGAAGTGATGATAGAAGGGAGGGCAAATGGGAGGAGGCTGTAAAAAATTAGGAGAATCTGGAGAAAATCAGGAGAAAACTCTTTTGGGGGGATACAAGGCAAAAAGAGAGAATCGAATAAGTGGGAGGCAGTATAGGATGGAGGGAAACATAGTTAGTCTTACACAGCATGACTATTATGGAAGTCTTCTGCAAAACTACAAGTATATAATCTATATTGAAATCCTTGCCTTCTCGTTGGGGATGGGTGAAGAGAGAGGAAGAGAGAGAAGCTGGAACTCAAAGTTTTAGAAATTAGTGTTGAGAGTTGGTTTTGCATACAATTGGGAAAGAAGAAATACAGGTAATGGGGTACAGAAATCAATCTTTCCCTAAAAGAAAGGAAAGAAGATGAGGATAAGGGAAGGGATGGGTGTGACAGAAGGGAGGGCATATTGAGGGAAGGGGTAACCAGAATGCAAGGTGTTATGGGGAGGAAGGGACAGATGGGGCGAAATTTTGGAACTCAAAATTTTGTGGAAATGAATGTTGAAAACTAAAAACAAATAAACATTAAAAAATAAGAAGAATATGGAAGATATTACTTATCACACTTACAGATAAGGGAACAATTTATGAATAAACAAGAGATAGACAGTAAGGTGAGGTAGAAGATGGATAATTTTGATAACATTAAATTTTAAAAATGTTTTTTGTGCAGATGAAGCAAAAGTGGCCAAGTGATATCACAAGCAGTGCAGAAAATTGGGAAATGTATAAATAGTTTATTAGATAAATGCCTCATATCTAAACTAAGTACAGAACTTTGTCAAATCTATAGGAATATATTATTCCCCAATTTATAAGTCTTCAAATGATATGAACAGGCAGGTTGCCAATGATGTAATCAAAACTATTCATAGTTACATAAAAATACTGTAATACATTATTGTTTAGAGGAATGGAAATTATAACAACCTTGAGATACAATTTTACCCCTATCAGACTGGCTAAAATGATAGGAGGGGAAAGTGAAAAAAGTTGAAGGGGATGTAGAAAAATTTGGCACACCCATTGTTGGAGGAATTATGTACTAATTCAAACATTTGCAAAGGAATCTGGAATTATGGCTTAGCTAGTTTCATTAAGACTGTGAGTCAAGACAATTCCAAAAGATGCATGATGAAAATACTACCCACTTTCAGACAGAAAACAGATGTACTCTGAAAGAAAATTGCAGGATATTTATTTTATATTATTTCTTTTTTCATTTTCTGCAACATGGATTATATGGAAATAAGTTTTACGTGGTTTCACCTGTTTTCTCTATATAATATTGTCTGCTTCCTCAATGTTTTGGGGAACTGTGGGAGAAAGTAATTTTGGAACTCAAAATTAAAAAGAGTGAACATTGACTTCAAAAATAGACGTAATAGAAGAGACTGAGAAGGAGTTGTAAGAGAAGAAACGAGAGGATATTGTCATAATAATTTATAGAGGTTAGAATACTCAAAAAACCATGGTAACAAGGACAACGGCAACAAAAAACTGAAAAAGAAAAAATGTTGAGGTAGGATTTTAAGTCATGGCATCTTTGAAGAGGGTAATTTCAGCTGAATGACACGATCAGAAATCAGATTGCTGAGTTTACAAAATCAAGTGAGAGGAGAGAAAGTGGAGATACCTGCTGTATACAAATTTAACAATGAGTTTAACCAAGAAGGAAATGAGAGACTTTATAAAACAGTTAGTTAGAATGTATTAACCTTTATTGAAGAGCAAGTCCATTTCCTCATTATAGACAGAGGGGATGAGGGAGAAAGAAGACTGAGTCAAGGAAGAAGAGAAGGAGAGAGGAGGGAACTTTGCAAACTGAAATTCAGAGATATGAGGAATATTGAAAGATGTGAAGGGTTTGTGAAAAAAGTTTACAGAAAATAGGATATACAGGGACAGTGACTTAGAAGGTTTTGTCTAAGTGAGATTTTGGCCAGCAATACCACGGATAATGTGGAAAAAAATCAGGTTTGTGCTTCCATGTCTTCAATGCTTATGTGATATTCTTTAAGTAATGTAGTGATTTTGCTCTTCTGCATTGAGCCAAGGATGAAAAAGAATTAATGGCTTGGGAGGGGTTAACACATTCCTTGAATGATGGAAATAAATTTCCCCAACTTTCTCATATTCCCTTAAAACAGGACAATTCTGTTTCCGTCCAAATACCCTTGTTTTTGTGACTGTGTGTGTCATGAATTATACCTTTCAGACGCAGCAGAGTATAGTAGATAAAGAGCTGGCCTCAGAGGCAGCAAGTCCTCCATACAAGTCCAACTTTGGATAAATCCTACAACCTCAAACAAGTCACTTACTATTTTGGTGCATTAGCTAAGTCTCTAAAACTATGTATTTCAAAATAGTTGCAGATATGTATTACAAATGTCTTCACTAGAAGTTCCTTTTTTAATGAAGTCCAAGATCTAATAGTTATATTATTAAGACTCCATAATACATTATTGACTATATAAAATATTAGTGATGATGATGATGCAGTGATAGAGAGATGTTCTACACTCAAAGAAGACCTGGATTCAAATACCACTTCTGGTATATATATATATTGGCTAAATGACCTTAGGCAAGTCATTTAGGGGCAGCTAGGTGGCTCAGTGCATATAATGTCAGGCCTGGAGTCAGAAAGCCCTGAGTTTAAATCTGGCCTCAGATGCTTACTAACTGTGTGACCTCGGGCAAGTCACTTAACCATTTTTGCCTCAGTTTCCTTATATGTAAAATGAGCTGGAAAACGAAATGACAAACACTTCAGTATCTTTTCCAAACAAGGACAACAACAACAAAACCTCAAATAGGATCACAAAGAACTGTACATAACAGACATGACTGAACCATAAAAACAGTCACTTAACTTCCTGTTATTCTAGGCCGGGGATGGGGAACTTGCAGCCTCAAGGTCACATGTGGCCTTCTGGATACAGTCTTTTGACTGAATCCAAACTTCACAGGACAAAGCACTATGTAAGCTTCATTAGCTGAGAAAGTATCCAAAAGTTTGCAATTATTAATCACAGAAGTCTTCAGTTATTTAGAAAATTCTACATGCAGGGAATTAATATTTTAACATATTCCAGTGGGTAGAAATTAGCTTTGATATTCAGTTTCAAAGAAGGGGTGGACTGGGTGATACATAGAGGCATATTTGTACAGTGAAATAAGAGCTGGCTTCTAAATTGGTGAAAAATGTACTATTCTCTTGCCTAGACCTGATATATTAATCTCTCCTATATGCAGTGACCTTCACAACATTTTAGGCACTATTGGAGAGGAAATTTTGTTTGTATAACTTTGAAATGACACCAAATTTATGTAATCTGTCACGAGTGGCAGTCCTAGAGACTGAAAAACTTCTCTCCAGTGGAAAACTGACATGCTTTAGACTTTCACAAATTGGAACCAGTGTTACTTCTTAAGTCTTTTACCTTTCCTCTTCTTGAGACAAAGACCTAGAAGGCATCTTACAGATAGTCTGCTCTAACGTTGCCGTTTTACAGTTGTGAAAATGGAAGCCCAGGGAGGCCAATTGACTAAGGCAGGGAGGGAAGAAGAGCTAGTATGTTTACTTATGTCCTCTGACTCAAAATTGAGTGCCTATCAAAATCCATTGCACCACACTAGGCTTTAGGCACCACAGAGTCTTACCTACTTGTTATCAAGACATCAAGTTCACTTCCTTTAGACAAAAGCAAAGGATAATATAGTCCAGTTGTTTATAAAAGTTGTCAAATTGTATATAAACTGACCAATGAGAAAGTCACAGCATACTAAAACACAAAATTAACAAAAAAATATGTAACCCTGTTAAATGTTTTCACGAAGGCTGATAATAGAACAAAGAAAGAGAGGAAATAATAAGTGAAGGTCAGTAATAAGATACAACATAATATCTGGGCTAATTTTAATCAATTATTACCTTAGCAATTTACCATGGATTAGTTTACCAGAATAACAGGCAAAGAACAATACTTTGGGAAGATGGGACACAGGAGAAGACACATCTCATGAAATACTACGGAAAATCTGGTGCACTGGGAACTACCAAGTATGGCAGAGCATTATAGTATTGAGTAACTAGTATAAGGGCATAAGAGAGAACATAAAGGATAAATATAATGGCATAAAATAAGATAAAACATACATCATACTTCAGTTGATTATTCCCTCTCAAGGCTGTTAATATTTATTTCCTTTTGAACAAAATAATAGATCATATAGGTTTAGATCCTCTGATCTAGAACTGAGGGGTCAAATATGCTCTTGACATGTGGACTGAATTAGATAAGAATGTAATTGGAAGTTATTTAAGAAGAGAAATAAAATACAGAAAATATTACTTTTTATAACTAAGTAAATATGTGACCCACAGGGATTCTGATGTGTGGATTAGTGATCCCATTTCTACTTGAATTTGAAACAATTAGTCTAGAATGCTATGGGATAAATATCATAATCATAATTGTAGAATATTTATATTAACGAATTAAACAAAATTTTAATATTTGAAATTAGTATTATTGTATAAAATGTATATTGTTAAGACTACTGACTAAAAACTTAAATACAACTAATAAGAAGGTCTAAAATTATGGCGGAATCTCTCTCGCTAGAGCCTCCCCACTAAAAAACAATCACTCATGTGCCTGCTTGCCTGTGTCATCTCTTTCCCTCCACCCTAACTGCTCTCATCAACCTCCTCCTAATTCTACTCCATCCTTCCTGTTTCACCCATTCTGCAAGCTCCTGCCACCATATGTGCCTTAGGCTTCCATGTGATTTAAACGGGTCACATGGGCCTATTCATGAATGGGAAAGGTCTTCCCATTTAAAAATACCATTACATATGATACAGTGAAAAGAGTACGGGTCTTGGAGTCACTGATGCCTAGGTAGTATTTCTTCCTTTGGAATATGTTAGATGTATGATGATGGGCAATTCATTTAATCTCTTTGAAATTCAGTTTCTTCATCCATAAAACAGGCTAATGATACTTGTACTACCCATTTCACAGGGTTTTGTTTTTTGTTTTTTGTTTTTTTTTTTTTAGCATAAGTAGTAATGTTTAAAGCCCTATAGGTATGAGCCATTATTATCTAGCATTATGTTTCCACAAACAGCAATCAGAGTTGTCATTGAGTCATCACATTTCTAGTGGCACACTGGATCCTGTGTTGTGTGTGTGTGTGTTTTTATGTGTGTGTGTGTGTGTGTGTGTGTGTATGTGTGTGTATTTTCCCCTAGGCTTGTCAGTGGAGGAATTTCAGTTTTTAAATAATAATCCAACCACTTAATTTGTCTAGGCAACTGTAATGGCATAAATTAAACAAGACAAGACAAAAAACTTATTTTGTTTTCACATACACACATATGTATACAGACATATGTAAGAATTCATACATAAACACACACACAAAGAACGTATTATGTGTAAGGCACTGTGTTAAATGCTGAGGATACAAAAAAGGCAAAAATAGTTGTTCTTATGAGGTTCACTGTTGAATTGGGGAGACAACACTCAAACAACGGTGTATAATCAAGACATATAAAAGATAAATTGACTGCAATCTCAGAGGTTAGAAATTAGTATTAAGGTGAATCAGGAAAGACTTCTATAGCAATTGAGATTTTAGCTGAAGCTTAGAAAAAAAAGTCAGAAAGACCAAGAGTCATAAACAAATAGTGAAAGACTTGTAGTTACGAGAGATAGCCGTTCAAAATGCACTGACTCTGGAGATGTTGCATATTATGTAAGGAACAACGAGAAGTCAGTGTCTTTGAATCCTAGAGTTGGGGAGAGAAGACCAGAAAGGTGTATTTCCTCCAGGGCACTGTATTGGAGCACAAAATTCTACTAATACTAGGTATTCAATAAATATTTATTGAATTTTGAGAATTTCAGAATTGGATAGAATCTCAGAAATCATCTTGTCCAACCTCTACTTAATCCTTTATAATAGTGGAATCATACTTAAATAGAAATGGGGCCTGTGTGGAATGACCCCTCCCCCTTAATTAAATTAGAGTCTTTAGCAAAGGCGTAAAAAGAAAAGGAATTTATTCAGTTTTCTGGAGAAAGGACACTCCTGCCTGCACTCAAAATAGAAATGGCTGAGGAGGGCAAGGGTGTGCCCTGTACAGTAGTTTTTAGAGACTTTGAGCACAATACCCCCACCCTACATTGGTTGAGTCTCGAGGGTACAATCTATCCACAGAAAATATACCCCAGAAACAAGAACAAGAACCATTTTTGGCAAAGTTGGATAAAGGAGTCAAGGACTGTCACGTAGCATAGAGCAATGTTTGAGAAAGGAGATAAGGGAGTGAGCAAAGGCAGTCTCTGTCAAGGACTATCTAATAACGCAAAAAGAATACTAAGAGAAATAAAATCTTTATTGCTTGATTTCTCAGGGGCATGTGAGACAAACTAGGCTGACACAGAGGGCCCCCGAGGAGTCTTCACTAAATATACTTATTCTACTCCCTGAAGGGTCTTCACTAAATATATCTATTCCACTCAGGCCCATAGAAGTATTTCTGCCAGGCTACCTATTGACTTATTTTTAAAATGTAATATTGCCTGTGTTTTATTATATTACGTTTCTTTTGTTAATATATCCTAATTATATTTGAATCTGGTTCAGGTTAAACATAGAAGTTGAATATGTTTGACATCCCTACTTTCCTGAGTAGAGATCACCTCATATTTGTTCAGAACACTCTAGGCTGGTATATAGCATGGAGTCATTTCATTCTGTTGTCCCTCTGCATCTTCATCAGCAAAGAAAATTTGACTGTAAAATACCTATATCCTTCTGTTCATAAAATGTCATGATATCTCTGATCAGTCATGAGAAAAAAAAGTCAGTTTTATGAATGTATGTTATTTAGTCCCTTAGGAGAGGTAGCATGAAGAAGCAGATAAGGAAGTGGCCTTAGATTGATGCAGACCATGGAAAAGTCCTTCCTGTGACACACACTCACTGTGCTCCCAGACAAATGGTCTACCTCTAAGGGCTCTAAGCAATTCTCTAAGATTACCACATGCAGAACAATTAATGGATCTATATTAGGGAATTTTCCTCATGGCTCTCATAAAAACTCAGATATACAAAGTAAGAAAAAGATATATTTGCATTCTTTTTTAAATAGAAAAGTTTACAGTGTTAAGAGGGAGGGAGGTAAATAAAACCAGCACTTACTTTTGTGCTTAAGATAACACAGGTCCTATTTGTATAATTAAGCTGAAAAGAAGTTTAGATAATTTCTTTATTGCCTTCCTTTTACACCAAAGCACATTTGAACAATGAAATTCTCTCAATTTGTTCACTAAGAAGATATATGACATACATAAACACGTGTGACTCCACATATGGTATGTATGTATGTTTTATGTGTTTGTATATATATACATATATATATATACATATATATATGCATTCATAAAAATGGTTTTTGTGAAATGATTCTATAAATTGCTATAATCTGTTACAAAACAAGAAAGATCTCGTGGGAAAACTATTCTCCTAAATGTTCAAAAGTTGGTTGTGTTTTACTATATCTTCTTAGATACAGAATAACATTGAATGATTGTTTTGTTTGTTTGTTCTTAATAGTCAGAGTTCTTGTAACTCTTTGGTTTAGTAGGTTATAAAATCTCAGTAAACGGACAGGTCAATAAAGATGTTTTGTTTTTGTTTCTAAAAGCTGTTTTGTAGTACAGAAGGACAGTTCAGAACTAGGAACAGAGCTCCTCTGAAACCTTGGGGAAGACATTCAACAGAAGAGAGGTCATATCCTGAAAGTGTTTCTCATAAAACAGACATATCAAAAAGCGAGGGCAGGACTGGGGGTTCTTTGAGTCTTCATTTTTTAGTTTTTCAGCACACAGCCTAAGGAAGCTCCTCCTTGCTATGCTGAGGTGGGAGTAAGTGACAGCTTGGAAGCTATCCAGGTATAGATAAGTACTTTAAAGGCAGTAGTTACATACATTTAAGATTCAAACCTGGGGCAGAAGGATTGATAAACTTTCACATTCAAGTGCTCTAGTGTGGAATTTTTTAAGCAAAGGACAAAAGAAAGATTTCTGGCCTTAAAATAAATTTCTGAGTATGTTTTTGACTTATTACTTCAAGTTACCTTGGGTATTCTCCTACTGCTTAACTTTTCACAATGATAACAATTTCATTATGCTACTCAAATTGATGGAGAGATCATGGACTAGAGGTAGAGAATGAGACAGTGAATGTTGGATATGACCAGTAGATGGATATGTTCTACTGGGCTAGACACATCTATTCCAGGAGAGGGGTTAGGAAGAAGGGAATCAGATTACTGGGGAGTGACAGATAGGCAAGAAATAACATTAATAAAAAAATAACAGAAAAGAAAATATAAACGAGACAAAGAGAAATTTTGTTCGCAATTTATTAAAAACACACATACATACACATATGCACATGAATAAGTTGTGTGTTTATATACACACATACAGCCTATATGTACATGCTATATATGTATATGTGTGTGTCAGTTTGTGAATCTTAAAGAAAAGCTAAACATAAAATATCTCACAGTTTCTTACATAATCCTCTTGCTCTTTGAATATTGAAATGTCTGTGTTTGGTCGTGACTACTAAATTTGGTCATGATTGTTAAAGAAAAATGTTACTTCTGATTTTACTTGAAAATGTATCTCGATATCACCTATCTCTTACAGAGATTTATTTTTGTATTATTAAATGTTACAATTAATCAAGATTATAGGATTTTTTATAGAGAAGATAATTTTAAAATTTTTCATCACCCTTTATAAGAAAATCTTTACACATTTAGTTTATGTTTAGTAAAGGACAAACGCCATCTAATGACAGACATTCTGAATTAGAAATACTATATCTCTTTAGATGCAATAAAGCTCTAGACAGTTACTGTTGGTCAGTTTGAGCCTCTTACAATGACTTGAATATCAGACACTTTAATGGCTATGTGAACACTCTTACCTTGATATACGTAGAACCCTTCTATTCTGCCTTTAGCATATTTCTCTTATCTTAGTGATTATCCTTTCTTGTCATACTAGACTGATCCTTCGAGATCCTGCTCAAGTACCATGTCCTCCATCGCAGTTTTTCCAATTATTTCAAATTGTATTTATTTTCTGATATCTCTGCTGTAAATCCCTCTATCACATAGTTGTACTAATAAGGTATATAATCTTTAAAAATCATTAACTTTTTATGTTAGATTTTAGATATTATTCTAGTTGAAAAGTCTTATGTTGAAAGTCCAATAGTAGATTTGTAATATGTGATCATAGAACTCATTCAGATTTGGGGCAGTTATGTTTTTGTCATCGCCTTTTTATTAACCCAGAGTATTAGCAAAATTATTAGTTTGGTGAGAGAAGTAAACAAGCTTGTATTTTTGTGTTTTTCGTAGTGTTGAACATAAAGTAAGTTCAATTTTTTAAAGGGCTGCATCATTATCACATCACGGACTCATTTCAGGGGAAATTTAAAATATTCAATGGCTATCTCTGCCTTTTTTTTGGAACTTGAATTCCATCAGTATTTTTTTCTTCTAATTCCTTTTATTTTTTTATTTACTTTCAGTGTTCTACAAGCACTACCATATAACTTAGATTTTGTTCCCTCCCTCGTTCCCCCCTTCCTTCCCCCCACCCCGAGATGGCATACAATTTTACATAGATTCTACACATACATTCCTATTAAATATATATTCACCCTACTCTTGTTGCATAGAAGAATTAAAGTGAATGTGAGAAATCATAAAAAAAAAAACTGTAACACAAAAGAAAATATTCTGCTACGTTCTGCGATTGAATTCCATATTTCTTTCTCTGAATGTGTAAGGCATTTTGCCTCAAAAGACCACTGGGAATTTTTTAAGGCCTTGCATTGCAATGAAATTCTAAGTCTACCAGAAAAAAATCCTTGCACTCTGTGGTTGTGGCTGTGTACAAAGTTCTCCTGGTTCTGCTCTTTTCCCTCAGCATCATATCATATAAATTTTTCTAGATTTCTCTGAAGTCTTCCTGTTCATCATTTCTTATAGCACAAAAGTATTCCATTATAGTCATATACCATAATTTATTCAGTCATTCTCCAATTGATGGAAATCCCCTTGATTTCCAGTTCTTAGCCACCAAAAAAGGGCAAGTGGGACCTTTTCCCACTTTTATGATCTCTTGGGGATATAGTCCTAGAAGCAGTATTGCTGGATCAAACTGTATGCACATTTTTGTAGCCCTTTGGGCATACTTCCAAATTGCTCTCCAGAATGACTGGATCAGCTCACAGCTCTACCAACAATGAATTAGTGTTCCAACTCTCTCCCATCTTCTCCAACATTTATCATCTTCCTGTTTTGTCATACTAAATAGGTGTGATGTGATATCTCAGTGTTGTTTTGATTTACATCTCTCTAATCAATAGTGATTTAGAGCATTTTTTTCATGTGACTATAGATAGCTTTAATTTCTTCCTCTGAAAACTGCCTGTTCATATCCTTTGACCATTTATCATTTGGGGAACGACTTGTATTCTTGTACATTTCATTCATTTGTCTATACATTTTAGAAATGTGGTCTTTATCACAGACACTAGTTGCAAAAACTCTTTCCCAATTTTTTGCTTTGTCTTAATCTTCGTTGCATTGGATTTGGTTGTGCAAAAACTTTTCAATTTAATGTAATCAAAATGATCTATTTTGCACTTCATAATGCTTTCTATCTCTTATTTAGTCAAAACTTCTTCTTTTCTCTATAAATTTGATAAATGCAGTATTCCTTGCACCACTAAATTTGTTTATAATATCAATCTTTATACGTAGACGATATACCCATTTGGACTTTATTCTTGTTTATGATGTCAGGCATTGGTCTATGCATAGTTTCTGCCGCATTTCCCAACAATTTTTGTCAAACACTGAGTTCATATCCCAGGAGGGGTCCTTGGGTTTATCAAATAGTACATTGCTATATTCATTGACTTTTGTGTCTTGAGTACCTGTCTATTCCACTGCTTGACCCTTCCGTTTCTTACTTAGTATCAAGTGGTTTTTATAAATGTTGCTTTGTAACACAATTTGAAATCTGGTAGAGCTAGGCCACCTTCCCTAGCTTTTCTTTTCATTCGTTCCCTCGATATTCTGGACGTTTTATTCTTCCAGATGAATTTTGTCATTATTTTTTCTATCTCTAGAAAATAATTCTCTGATACTTTGATTGGTATGGCACTAAATAAGTAAATTACTTAGGTAGGTAGTATTGTCTTTTTTATTATATTGGCTCAGCCTACCCATGAGCAACAGATGTTTTTCCACTTACTTATATGTGACGTTATTTGCGTGAAAAGTGTCTTGCAATTGTGTTCATATAGTCCGTGGATTTCTTTTGGCAGGTAGACTCCCAAATATTTTATAATGTCTACCCTAGCTTTAAATGCGATTACCCTTTCTATCTCTTGCTGTTCAGCTTTGTTACTAATATATAGAAATGCAGAAGATTTCTGTGAGTTTACTTTGTAACCCGCAACTTTGCAAAAGTTGTTTATTACTTCAAGTAGTTTTTTATTTAATCTCTGGGATTCTCTATCATCTGCAAAGAATGATAACAGTTTCTCCTTTGCCTATTTTAGTTCCTTCAGTTTCTTTTTCTCCTCTTATTGTGACAGCTAACGTTTCTAGTACCATACTGAATAAGAGTGGTGATAATGGACAACCTTGTTTCACTCCTGATCTTATTGGAAATGCATCTAGCTTATCTCTATTACATAAAATGCATGCTGAAGGTTTTAGGTAGATACTACTTATTATTTCATGGGAAGTTTCATTTATTCTTATGCTCTCCAGTGCTTTTAATAGGAATGGGTGTTGTATTTTGTCTAAAGCTTTTTCTGCATCTATTGAGATAATCATGTGGTTTCTGTTAGATTTGTTGTTGATATGATCAGTAATGCTAATAGTTTTCCTAATATTGAACCAGCCCTGTAATCCTGGTATGAATCCTACCTGATCATAATGTATTAATCTCGTGATAAGATGCTGTATTCGTTTTGCTAAAATCTTATTTAAAATTTTTGCATCTATATTCATTAGGGAAATTGGTCTATAATTTTCTTTCTCTGTTTTGTCTCTTCTTGGTTTGGGTATCAAAACCATATTTGTATCATAGAAAGAATTTGGGAGGACTCCTTCTTCCCCAATTTTCAAAAATACTCTATATAGTATTGGAATTAACTGTTTTTTAAATGTTTGATAGAATTCACTTGTGAATCCATCTGGCCCTGGAGATTTTTTCCTAGAGAGTTCATTGATGGCTTGTTCAATTTCTTTTTCTGAGATGGGGTTGTTTAAGTATTCAACTTCCTCTTCTGTTAATCTGGGCAATTTGTATTTTTTAAAATATTCATCCATCTCGTTTAGATTATCGAATTTGTGGGCATAAAGTTGGACAAAGTAGTTTCTAATTATTGTTTTAATTTCCTTCTCGTTGGAGGTGAGTTCACCTTTTTCATTTTTAATATTAGTAATTTGATTTTCTTCTTTCTTTTTTTAAATCAGATTGACCAAAGGTTTATCAATTTTATTAGTTTTTTCATAAAACCAACTATTGGTTTTATTTATTAATTCAATAGTTTTCTTAATTTCAATTTTATTAATCTCTCCTTTGGTTTTCAGTATTTCTAATTTGGTATTTACTTGGGAATTTTCAATTTGTTCTTTTTCTAGCTTTTTCAACTGCAAGCCCAAGTCATTGATCTCCTCTTTTTCTATTTTATTTATGTAAGCATTCAAAGATATAAAACTTCCCCTACGAACTGCTTTTGCAGTATCCCATAAGATTTGGTATGTTGTCTCACTATCGTCATTCTCTTGAATGAAATTGTTGATTGTTTCCATGATTTCTTCTTTAACCCAACCCTCCTTTAGGATTAGATTATTTAGCTGCCAGTTAATTTTTGGTTTGTCTTTCCATGGCCTTTTATTACATGTAATTTTTATTGCGTTATGATCTGAGAAGGATGCATTGATTTTCTCTACCTTTCTTCATTGGATTGTGAGATTTTTATGTCCTAGTACATGGTCAATTTTTGTAAATGTTCCATGTACTGCTGAGAAAAACGTATAATTCTTTCTATTCCCATTCAGTTTTCTCCAGAGATCTATCATTTCTACCTTATCCAGAGTTTTATTTACCTCCTTAACGTCTTTCTTGTTTATTTTGAGGTTAGATTTATCGAGTTCAGAGAGGGGGAGGTTGAGGTCCCCCATTAGTATAGTTTTGTTGTCAATTTCTTCCTTCAACTCCCCATCCTCTGCTCTAAGAATCTGGATGCTATACCACTTGCAGCATATATGTTTATTCATGATTTTGTTTCTTTTTTTATGGTGCCTTTTGATAGTATATACTTTCCTTTCTTATCTCTTTTGATTAGATCCATTTCTCCTTTTGCTTTGTCTGAGATTAGGATTGCTACTCTTCCTTTTCTTACATCACCTAAAGCACAATACATTCTGCTCCAAACTTTTATCTTCACCCAGTGTGTATCCCCCCATTTCAATGTGTTTGTTTTAAACAACATATTGTTGGATTATGGCTTTTGATCCATTCTGCTCTCCGTCTCTGTTTTATGGGAGAGTTCATTCCATTGACTTTCACAGTTATGATTACTATTTGGGTCTTTCCCTTCACCCTCTTTCCCACCGTTGATGCTTTTAGTTCTCCCTTCTCCCTTCCTTTCCACAACTATTTTAATTTTTGACCACCACCTCCCTCGGTCTTCCCTCCCCTCTTTTACTTTTCATTCCCTTTTCCCCCCCTTACCCTTACTACTTCTTCCCTCCCTTTTAGCCTTCCCTTTCTTTCTCCCTTCCCCTCTCCCGGCTGATAGCGCTAGTTAGATTTATATAAGTAATTAAGTTTGTTTCCCCCTTGAACCAAATCAGATGAGAGTACCTCTCAAACAATGCTCTTCTCCCTCCTTTCTTTCCACCTAATGTAATATAATTTTGTACTTCTTTCTGTGATGTAATTTACCATTTTTGCTTCCCCCTTTTCACATCCCCTGTTATAATCCCTTCACATCCTTAAGTCACATTTTTATCATCATACCATTAACTTTATACCTGCTCCTTCTATCTAGGTATATCCCTTTTACATTTCGTAATAAATGTACAATTCTCAAAGATTAATAAGTATCATGTTCCCTTATGGGGTGGTATATCTCTTGCCAAAATTGAGTAACAAGTTTTTCTTTTACCTTTGTTTTCCTTTTTATGCCTCTCTTGAGACCTGCGTTTGAAGGTTGAATTTTCTGTTGAGTTTTGGTCTTTTTATCAGGAAGGTCTGGAAATTCCTTATTTCATTGAATGTCCATCTCCTTGCTTGAAATGCTATGCTGAATTTTGCTGAGTAATTCATCCTTGGCTGTAGTCCCAGATCCTTTTCCTTATGGAATATCATATGCCATTTTCTTCTATCTTACAGTGTAGAAACTACAAGGCCCTGTGTGATTCTGACAGCAACTCTTTGATATTTGAATGCTGCCTTTTTAGCTGCCTGTATTATTTTCTCCTTAACTTGATAGTTCTGGGATTCGACAAGAATATTTCTTGGTGCTTTTTGTTTGGGGTTTCTTTAGGGTGGTGATAGATGGATTCTTTAGATGACCATTTTGCCCTCTGAGTCTAGCACTTCTGGGCAGTTTTCCTTGATGATTTCTTGGAAGATGTTTTTCAGGTTCCTTTTTTTATCATGGATATCTAGAAGGTCAATAATTCTTAAATTTTCCCTCCTGGGTCTATTTTCCAACTCAGTTGTTTTTGCAATTAGATATTCTACATTTTCTTCTATGTTTTCATTCTTTAGATTTTGTTTGCCTGATTCTTGATGTCTCATAAAATCATTAGCTTCTACTTGCCAAATTCTAATTTTTATCAAATTGTTTTCTTCAGTTAACATTTGCATCTCTTTTTCTATCTGCCCAATTATTCCTTTCAAGGAATTATTTTCTCCAATTATTTTTTGTACTTCCTTTTCAATTTGTTCATTTTTCCTTTTTAAAAAGCAGTTCTCTTCAGTGAATTCTTTCGTACTTTTAAAATCATTAGTCAGTTTTTCTTCTATTTCATTCTTCAGCTCTTCCAAGAGTGCTCTTTGTGCATGTGAGCAGTTCATAGTCCCTTCTGAAGTTTCAGATGGGCATACAGTCTCAATACTGACCTCTTTGGTGTTCATGTTTTTTTTTCTTGTCCCCATATAAATATTCTATGGTCTTTTTCTTCCTCCTTTGCTTCTTACTTATGGTGGTGAGGCTTTGTGCATTGTGGCCTCTGATTTTTTTTCAACTAGAAGCTAAAGATCCTGGAGCTGAGTTGGCTCGTGTAAGAAAGCAAAGATTAGGTGAATTCTGTTTGTGTTTCCCCAGATTAGCCCTGAAACTAGTTTCTTAAGTGTGGGGGAGGGTTACTCTGGTCATGGAAGATCTCCTCAGTTGAGCTAGAGCAGAGGCAGGCTCAGTAGTTGGTCATCCCAAGGTGCCCTAGTGTCTTCTCATTTGCCCTGGAATATTGAGGCACACTTGGGAGCTAGTGTTGGTAGTTGCGAGGTTCCACTCCCCTGGAGCTCTGAATCTCCTCCTGGTTCTCTGAGGTGGGGCTATATGAGGCAGCTCTGGTCCTCTGCCACAGCAAGAAGAATCCTCCTTAGTGATTTTCCTAGCCTCACGTGCTAAGAGACTATTTGCCCCTTCTGCTGATCCCACTTATCCAGGTTTTTTCTGGGGAAGTATATTATGATTTTTCCAAAGTCAATAAGGGGAGGGGGAGCGAGTATTTATCAATCACCCCACCATTTTGACTCCCAGAAATTCAAGTAGATCTAATTCCATCAATTTTAAAACTGACATTTTGAGAAGAGAGATATAGGATTCACCACATTGTCAGGAATCCATGAGACAAAAAATGGTTACAAATTTCTTAATTACAATCATTATTCTTGTATCTCCAAGCATGTATTTGAAACTCTCTCCTTTTCTGCCTACACACTAGTGATGAGCAGGAAAAGGACAAGGGATCTCTGCACTAACATGAGACTAATGTTGATGCATTCTACCAAGCAAGCATTTATTTAACTTTTGTTATACACAAGCACTACGATGAGTGGTGGAAAGAAAAGCAAAGTTATTCACCGTGATGCAAGTAATCTAACATCATGAAACAATTATATACCATGAAGAAAAAAATATTTTGCCACTGACAGTTATATATTTGTAAATACAGAAAGTACTGCTTATTACACCCTCCAGTGTATTGCACTTGAGATAAATTCCTACTTTTTATAATCTTTAAACTTGGTTCGATCACTTATTTCTACCTTACACATGATTCACAAAACCTCATCCAAATTATTTTATTATGTATTTAAAACAAAATCTACAACACTTTTTACTTCTTGGGAGTCAGAGATGGCCCTGCCCCAAGTAAAATTAACACGTCAAACATTGAAAGATAGCGTGCATCAGCGTACAATTCAGATGAAGTCACATAAAATATTAGGAAACAAACTAAGATCATTTAAACTTTTTTTTTAACTTTTGAAGCTTTTGTCTTTAGGAGAGATTATACCCAATTATTTCCACACAGCCTGGAGCAGGCAAAGAAAGAGGCTACTGCCAGTGGACCAGGTAGTTCCTACCAGAAACCTAATGTTTCTATAATGACCTGAGTTAAACTGTTACTGGTGACTGGTGGCACACTGGAGACTTTAGTGTGCAAAAAATGGAATCAAGAAAGTGGAAAGTTTCACGAGTGAGCAAGACTGTATGGTGATATGCTATGATTCCTCAGCAGTTGGTGAAAAAGGGCAAAGAGATCCATACAATGGTACTTCTGCTCTGTTTCTCCTTAACTTACAGGGTCAATCCTAAAAGATTCCAGAATCTTCCCTTGATCCACTGACTAGAAGGAGGCTTAGGGAAAACAATCAGACTTGACAACTTCCTTTATAACTTTATATCAATGTTAAACACTTGAGCATTGAAAACTCATTTGTCTGCTTCTTTGGAATGCATCTCAACACAAAAGTAAAATATCTTTTTCAGATAAGTGGAAAGAAGCTTGAGGCAACTTAAATTTCCCTAATTTTAAAATTGTAGAATGTATTGATCAGGGGACTATAATAGCCAGGCCAAAGGGACTGTCATAAGAATGTGTAGGTTGAGGGTTTGTGGGTGAGGAATGGCATCTACTACATTTTGGGGGGAAACCTACCTGGGCACACTTGTTACCCCCTGAAAAAATTCTTTGTTCCATAATTTGTGTGTAGTTTACTTGGGTGACAACCTGCTTTCCTATAGGTTTACAGAAAGGAAGAGGTATGACAGCTTTCACGTTTCTGTTGCTACTAGAGGAACCCAAATGTCATTTGTGAAACCCACTAAATACACATGCAGGCAATAGCACTGTCATGTATTGTTTTACACATATGACCTATCTAAGTGCTAGAGTGTAAACTTCATATAATCAAGATTTTTCATTCACCTTTATATTTCCCTCAGTACCAAATATGGCATCTTGTCTAAACCGAAAAGTAGTAACTTAATTAGCGATTGATTTATTGAAACTGAATTTTAGAGCTCTGAAAGGAAGTACACTAAAAGTTCACTGGTGTAGATGAAAAAAACTGAGGCCTATATAGGTTACGGAATTTGCTTGAAGTCAAAGAACCAGGAATGGAACCCATACCTCCTAATTTGAAGTCCAGTCATATATATATTTGTGTGTGAATACATGTATATATGTAAATCATATTCTTGTAGATTATATTAAAAGTAACGTATGAATGGAAAGGTGTGGATTTCAGTTAGGTGGCATTTTTCACAGATTTTTCTTTTAGAAAAATGATTTACTTGTATCTCATTTTAAATACGTGCTTTTTCAAGTGTTATATGAAAATAGGGATTCCTTCCATCTTTATTCTTTCCTCTGACAAAGAAAATCTCACAATAGCACCATTTATTGAGTATAACCTATTTGGTAAGTGGTCCTACCAAGGCTGGTCTTTTCCCACAAGTCAGAATCTGTCTCAGACTGTTGACCTTTAGAAAATGTGATCAGCACTATAGCCACAGTTACACTTTCCCCAGTGGCCTTGGTGAACTTTTCTCCTAAGATCACAATCAAAAGTCACAGCAAGAAAAAAGTCAGTACTTTGTAATAAAAATAAATGTGTGCTCTGGAACAATCTCATGGAGAGCTTAAATTCATACACTAGGTCTCAGATCCATGAAACAAAGAGTGGAACAATTATAGAATGAAATATGTATTTGAAATCAGAAGAGAGCATAAGGCTCAAAGAACAGTGTTAGACATAGGAATAGGTGACTATCTTAAATGCTGTACTTTCAAAATCACTGTAACCAAAACAATTACTTTTCTTTTCTCCAACCAACCAATTGCTGATTCCTGAAATTATACTATTTGATTCATTCCAGGGGATCCTAATGGAGTGGTATCAAGAGGCATATATTAAAATGGAAACATTTTGTTGTTGTTCAGTTGTTTGATCATATCTGACTCTTCATGACCCATAGATCATAGTACGCAAAGCCTTTCTATCCTGCAGTAGCTGTTGACATCTATCTAAGCTCATATTCACGCTCACATTGTCTATCAATTTCTTCCTCTTCCATGTCATTTTCCTTTTGACTTCAACCTTTCCCAACCTAAGGCTCTATTCCAGTGAGTCCTATTTTCTAATACACGACCAAAGCACTTAAGACTCAGCCTTAATATCTTCTCTTTAAGTATTGATTGATTTTATTTCCTTGCTCTCAGACACACTCTCAAAAATTTTTTCCCACTCTCTATTTCTCAGTTTTCCTTATAGTTCAGCTCTCATAGTCACACATTGCTACTAGAAAAGCCATAGCTTTGTCTATATGGAACTTTTCCAGTAAGGTGCTATCTTTGCTTTTTAGTAGGCTGTCCAAATTTGCCCTAATGTTCCTTTGAAGGAGCAAGTATTTTAATTTCATTACTACAGTCACTGTCTGCAGTGATCTTTTGCCCAGGAATATAAAATCTGACACGATTTCCATTTCTTCTCCCTCCATTTAACAAGAATTTATGAAACAAATTTCAAGTGTTACTTTTTAATATTAATTAATTTATTATACATATTATATCACACATTAAATTGTTGCATGTCATATATATTACTATGCATTCAATCCAACTTCTATACTTTCACTCTCATCAAGAATCTTCTTAATTCTTCATTTTCTGCCATATATGAGATTGTTGATATTTTGCCCAGCAACCTTAATTTTGCCTTTTAATTTGTCAAGTCTAACATTTCTTATGATGTAGTCTGCATATAAGTTAAATAAATGAGGTGACAATATAAGAGCCTTATCATACTTTCCCCCCAATCTTAAATTAATCAGTTGTTGTATTTTTGGAATTATATCTTCATGACCCACATATAGATTACTTAGGAGACAAATAAGATGATCTGGTACTCCTGCCTCTTTGAGGATTTATCACATTTTTTTGTGATCCACAGTCAAAGCTTAACTGTAGTCAATGATGCAAACATATAAGTTTTTCTGGAACTCTTGTTTTCTCCAGAGAATACTCTGCCTCTTCAAAAAGTAACCTGCATTTATGGTAATTTTCAGTTGATATTTGCTGAAGACTGTTGCAAAATCTTAAGGATAGCCTTGTGAGCATGTGAAATGAGTGCAATCATTCAGTAATTTGAACATTCTTTGGTATTGCCCTTCTTTAAGACTGGGACCTAAACTGATTTTTTCCAGTCAAGTGACCACCCTTAAGTTTTCCAAATTAGTTGGCATATTGAGTGCAGCACTTTAGCAGCATCAGCATTTTGGATTTAGATTCAGCTGGAATATCATCACATTCACTAGCCTTATTGTTAGAATTGCTTCCTAAGTCCCACTTGGCTTCATTCTTCAAGATATCTGACTCTAGATCAGTAAGCATCTTGGTACTCAGGGATGTTTAAGATACACCTTATATGGTTCTATATATTCTTGCCACCTTAATCTCCTCTACTTCTATTAAGTCCCTATAATTTTTGTATTGTATCGCTGTCATTTTTGAAGGAAATGTTCCCTTGATAAGTCTTTTTTTAATATATATATATATATATATATATATATATATATATATATATATATATATATATATATATATATATATAGTTTTTCACATTCTACTGTTTTCTGTTATTTCTTTGCATTGCACATTTAAGAAAACATTTTTAATTATTCCTTGCTATTCTCTGTAATTTTGCATTCAGATGGGGATTAAATGAAAATGTAGCTGAAACCATTACCAAATAGTTCTCTTAATGAAAGCTTGCAATACATATTAGAATAGAGCGTACAGTAAAATATCCATAAGGAATGACACAGAAGATTGCAGAGCTCCAAAAGGAAAATCTTTATTTCATATTTTTAATGCGGGCTAGCCCTCCCAAATAGATTTAATGGGAATCTTTATGAAATTTTGCTAGAATGTCTGAAAAATAATTTTACCTTACATTTGCATAAGCCATTTATGATTTGCAAAGCTTCTTCCTCACAATAATCCTTTAAAATGGGCAAAGAAATCATTGTCATCCTCATTTCTAGAGAAAGTTAAGGCTGAGAGAAATTAAGTGGCTTGTTCACAATCACTCAGCCAGAGAAGTAAGCAGCAGAGCTTACTTAAACTTGATGTCTATTCTTCTTTCTTCTATAATACTCAGAGTATGTGCACAACTACCTTTAAAACTTAATTTTAGAATGAATAATTTAAGTTGCTAATCTAAGACCTCAAATTTTATTCAAATGGAAAACTTCACACGCTTAGTGAAACTTATAATTTTAAAAGATGAATAATCTGCCCCACAAATATCAAATCAATCTAAGTATTTTCTTTAATGGAAGATTGGAGACAGAGATTGAAACAAAACAGATCAAGAGCCTGAAAAAAATGCAGAGGTAGAGAGAGATAAAGATAGAGAGTTAGAGAAAGGGACAGAGTGAAAAACAGGAGAGGAGGAAATGGCACAAGAAACAAAAAGAGGGGAAAGACAGAAATTACCTTGTAAATATAGTGCCTCACAAAAGAAATGATTATTATACGCTGATTTTCAATGAATCAGCTGTCACATACATGTTTTTGTGGAGTCAAATGCATATTCAGACTTTGTTTTTAAATTTTAAAATTCTACCCTTTTTATATGCTTGTTAACTTTGGTAACTACGTGAAGATATTTAGAGCTACTGTTTCTTCAAAATTAAAAAAAAAAGACACATTCTTTTTTTACTGAGATATTAGTGCTTGTATATTTTTCATATTCATGGGAGGAAAAATCTATTATTATGATGCTTTTTTTTTTCTTTATACCTTTTAGCTTTTGGATAGCTTCAAAACTATCCATTTTAAAAATTTCAGCACCAAGAAGTTCTCTGCATTCTCTCTCATCATATCTCAATACAGGCAAAATCCAAAGGCCATTTTTTTTTTTGGTCCACTTAACATCATGACAGATGGAAGAGGGTTGTCTGAGTTTCTGCACACTCCTAGTGGATAAGTTAAAAAATGAAACTTCCTTTGTTAACTTAAAGAGTCAAAAATATTTTTAGTGCAAACAAAACTAGATCCAAATATAATGAATAACAGTTTTCACCTGTAATTTCACAGACAGTTCTTGTTCGGTGTTAAGTATGCATAAAACCAGTGGAATACGCTGTTGCAATATAGTAGCTCTTCATTCTGGTAATAAAAGTATTTCGTATTTCATTCCAGTAGTGGAGCTCAGGAGTTTGGGGAGGCCTGAAGATGGAGAAGGAAAGAAGGTGTGTCTTATTCTAAGGTGTCCATTAAATGTTTTTCTATTATGAAAAGAAAAAAATTACAGGTTATTTTAATTCCATGTGTTGAAAATATTAGGAAGCAGAGGGCTAATACGGATCACTTACTTTCTTGTAAGACACCTACTGTGTTGTGAGTAGGTGATATGGGAGCATACAAGAAAAGAGTGATTACAATAAGTATATGATTCAGACAGAGGTGAAGGTCATTGGATGTACTAAGTGTTTTTTTAATGAAGGTTGTTGACTTTGAAGATTAAATTCCTAGTGGAGTTAACTTTAACTGTAGCACCCTCTTAGTTCACCTTTATATTAAATTCAGGTTGAATTAAAGTTCAGGTTAGATTCAAGTGAGGCATTTGAAAGTCATTGAACATTTAACAAAGGTGTATTTACTTTTCTTCAACTTGCCAATATATGTAGCAAGGTTAATGTCCTGTCTCTGAACTCATGAAGATGAGGTGAAATGTGTCTGCTCATAGGGCATGATGTGGTAACTGTTGAGGTCTTCAGAAATCCACTAAATTGGAAAGATTAGACTCTATATGATGAGGACATTTTATGTCCTTAGGTAACCAGGAAACTGTGTCAGAAAACTCCAGGCCAGTAAGGTCCCAGGGACCTCTTAGGGAAGGATAGTTTCTGTTGCAGGATCAAAGAAGGAGAGACCTGGGACTACCCTATATTGTGGATGAGAAGGCTGCTTTATCTCCTGTAAAGATAACTAGCTGTTGTAGGGGGGAAGTAGGAGGAGTATGCTTAACCTGTGTTGAGGGAAAACACCTATAGATATTCTTCCTTTCACAACCATTCAGGGTGTGACTTGAGAAGTGTAAGCTGACAGATGAAAAGTGCATTTATCTGTTTATTTTTGAGGCAAGGTCTCCCTATCTCTCCTGGGTTGGAATTACAGTGACTACTCCCAGTTTGACAGCACTGTTGATGTGAATTGAAGGTCACTAAGTGTTTATCATGTTGGTGCGGAACTCAATGCTAACACCTTCCAGACTTTAGATACGTTGCATCTGAGGACTGTTAAACTCAAATAGTCCATCAGTCTCAGCCTCCACAGCCGCATGGATGTCAGGCAAGTGAAAATTAAAGCAGGTAAATGTAGAAGCTGGGAACCCTCACTTCTAAGAAAGCTGGTATAGGTGATATGACAATGAGCAAACACACAAACTTGGTGTAGAGAGTGGGGAGGAGGCTTACCTTAAAGGCAGGAACACTTGGGTTCAAGTCCTTCCTTTGACTAGTAACTACAGCAGTTGGGTGATCCCTAGACAATTCATTCTTTGAGATTCAGCTTTAAGTAGTTTGCTACTTCATATTAATGGGAGGAGTTACTAAGCAATCAATCAATATTCATAAGGTGCCTGTGGTACTTCGGAATTGTGCTGGGCATTCGAGATGCCAAGACAAATTCAAAACAGCAATTGTCTTCAAGAAGCTTACTTTCTAACTACACTAATGAAATTGCTGGTCTTCAGTCAACCACATATGTGTGTGAGAGGTGGAGGTGGATTGGAATATAAGTGTACCAAGAGAAGTGAAGAGACAAAGAAATAGAGAAGATATTACTTTTGTTTGATAGTAGGCCTCCTGTGCTTTACTTCTAAGGCTCTTTTTAACTTTATATACACCAACAGCAGCAACAATAATAATTATTCCTAATTTTTACATAAAACTTTTAGATTGGTAAATAACTTTCATGTATTTTTTAAACAAACCTCATAGGTAAGTATTAAGAAAATTGAATTTAGAGGTACTAAATGGACTGGCCTAAGTTCAAACTCTCTCTCTCTCTCTCTCTCTCTCTCTCTCTCTCTCTCTCTCTCTCTCTCTCTCTCTCTCTCTCTCTCTCTCTCTCTCTCTCTCTTCCTTTCTCCCTCTTTCCTTATTCTTTTCTTCATTACTATGAATATAGTGCCAGAAAAGTAAGGATAGCTTACAATGTAATAGTATTCTGAAAGCATTTTTATATCTTCACTTATCAGTCCTTTGAAAATTCAGAGCTTCTTTCACTAGGCCCCTGTGAGGCAGCCCTGACTCACGTTTAAATTTTCTGCATCTAGCAGGATCTTTTGCACATAAGTATCCCAAACCTTACTGGATTTGTAGCTTTGCCACATAAATTCTTGCTGAAAACATAAGAGATATGCTTCTTGATCAATAGCCCACTTCAAAACGGAACTAATTTCAAAACAGAACTAATTTCAATCAGACTGTCAGTGATCTATGTGTTGAATGCTTGAGAAGCATTAAGGCAAAATATTAAATGTTCCAAAAAAATTCTCACGTGATAGACATAGTTTATAAATTGCAAGATCCTCATTGATACACACACACACACACACACACACACACACACACACACACACATATACATACACATATATAGCTATGTATAGATATAGATATATGGATATATACATTTTCATGCTTATATATATATGTGTAATTTATAACATAAATTTATTTATTATAAAAATTCATAGAGCCATTGTGAGATTTTTACAGGAGAACTAGCTCTCCCAAATCAATAATTGGGATATCCATTATTTCTTAATTATAGCTTCTGGTGCAGCTAGAGTCCTCTGCCTCCCTATATCCACAGCTTAAGTATCCTCAGTAATTGTGGGATGACCAGTTACCTCTCTCATCATAACATGTTTCTAACAATCCTATAATCAAAGAAACCATTCATCATGTAGCCATCATGAAACAATCTGCAAATAACTGAAAATATCTTAGGTGAAAATAAGATGGTTTTGGTGCCGAGGTTCCTCTCAATTTCATATATTTAGATTGGGGGATATTAGGAAAAAAATCTAGAGTGCCTCAAAAGTGTAGTACTCACTATTTTAATAAATGGAGGAATTTTCATATTGATTTGTAAAAATCTTTACAATGCTACTTTCCAGGTTTCTTTTATCTAGAGTAATGGTCCCCAAACATTTTGAGCAAAAGTAGATATATGACCTTAATTTTTAATATATTTGTCTAATTTTAAGTTATGTATATATCTTAAAGGCAGCGTGACACGATGAAAGAGAAGAGGTGGAGAGCTGGCTTTGGAACCGAGTTCAAATTCCACCTGTTATGACTTCTGCCTTCGTGATCTACTTCTCTCAGGGCTCTAAGAAGTCTGCATCCCATACCTTCAAATATATCTATCCTAAATTTGACCATCATCAAATTTTCCAAAAATATCGATTTTAAAAGCATTAAATAAAAATATACTAATGAGGGAGTCAATAGGACTTTTACTGACAAGGCATGTGACAAGTCACAAAAATCATACTTTAGGAAAATCACTCGATAGTTTAGCGATAGGGAAGAATTAGAAAAGGGAGAGTGTTAGGCAGTGAAAGCAATTAGGAAGCTATTGCTCTAACACAAGCCAAAGGTGATAAAGAACTGAGGTCACTGCTGGAATAGCAAAAGAATAAGATTTGACAACTGTAAATTGAGTAATGGGAAGTGAACAGTAGAGGACACTGAAATTTCTCTGAGTTGGCTTAATTCACAACAAACCTGAAAGAGAAAACCCACTGCATATCAAAGTTGGGAAGACAAAGGGATTTTGAGAAAGATAATGTAATGAACTTTTTTCATCTGCTATAGTATTTTGTGTCCCACACAAAATTTTAAAAATGAGTGGAAAACAGGTTCTTATTCACCAAAAGTACACAGCTCATCCATTAAGGGACACCTTCATACACAGGAAGTGAAGTGGAACATTGCTGTGGAATACAGGAGAATTTTGTTTGAGAATCCCCATGGATTGTAAACTTCTTAAGGGTGGGGTTTGTTTTCTTCTGGTTTTGTTTTCTTTTTGTTTACCAACCACTTAATACACTGGCTGACAAATAGTAGACACTTACTAAATGTTTCTTGAATGTTTGTGGTTGTGTTGTGGTTAGTCCTTCATTCTTGAAGAGGACCATGACATCAGGAAGGAGATGTCATGACTTGCAAAGGACTGTGCAAAGTTCCTAGCCTCACTTTCTCCTCCTCCAGATTCATCTCAGTCCAATGGTCAGATATAGATCAGGACAACTGGAGATGGACCAAGGTGCAGTGTTTACTGATTGACTATTGCGCTACAATAGGTAAGTGACTTTTGATTTATAATCACCGCAATTTGACAAAGGCTAAGGTCAAACTTTGGAAAATAGACAATGGCAAAGTTGAGACATAATGAATCAAAAGGATGGTGTAGTTTTGATGGAGATAAACTTAGGAAAAGAAGGGTAGACTATAACATATCTTCTCCCCCTACATTTGGTTAATCATGGTTCTATTTGGGTCTTGATATGGTTCCCATGTTAGAGAATACCATGTTTCCATAGTGGTATTCTCCAAATATGGAGACATGCTATGGCCCCAGGTGCTGTGTGATCAAACAGCAGAAAGATAAGAAGATGGATCATGTCTACCCTCCTAGAAGTGATCATAGCACAATAGTATTCCATGAAATTCATATACCACCACTTGTTTAGCCATTCCCCAATTGATGGGCATCCCTTTAATTTCCAGTTTTTGGTCACCACAAAGAGAGCTGCTATAAATATTTTTATGTATGTAGGACATTTTTATATTCACTTTGGGATACAGTCCTAGAAGCGATATTGCTGGGATAACATAGTGCTATAAGAAACGATGAATAGGAAAAACTGATGCTGAGTGAAAGGAGTAGAACCAGGAAAACATTGCACACAACAACAACCATAGTGTGTGAGAAATTTTTCTGGTAGACTTATTCCTTCATGGCAATGCAAGGACATAAAAAATTTCCAATGGACTTTTGAGGCAAAATGTCTTACACATCCAGAGAAGGAATTATGGAATTTTATCGCAAAATGAAGCAGACCATTTTCTTTTGTATTACGTTTTGTTTTATGGTTTCTCCCATTCATTTTAATTCTTCTATGCAACATGACTAAGGTGAAAATGTATTTAATAGGAATGTATGTGTAGAACCTATATAAAATTGCATGGTGTCTCAAGGAGGAAGTGGGGAAGGAGGGGGGAAGGAGTGGGAGGAAGGATAAAAAATCTAAGATATAAGGAAGTGATTGCAGAAAACTGAAAACAAATAAAATAATTATTAAGAAAAGAAAGAAATGATCATAGGTTGTATTTGAAAAAAGTTATGCCCATCTTTCACCCAATAAAATCCAATACTTCCCCATTTCACCTGCTCCTTCTAGCCGGGCTTCTTAAACATTTCCCACTCAGGAACCCTTCAGAACTTCTTAAAACGTTTGAAACGTGGTCTTCTAGGGTACAAACTCCTAATCTTATCCCCTTTTGTGGCAGGTATTGCAATATGGGAAAGTTATAACACAGCAATAAGCCTGGAGCCCATAAAAGCAGTTATGCAGGTGACATAAACAAAATGCCCTCAATATACCCACCCACCACCTAAATTGTAGACTATCAACATGTAAAACTAAACGATATGGCTCTGCCCGTGAGGTGCTGGTAAGAGCCCTGCCCACCCCCATCTTTCCTTTTCTGTTTTTGGTAAGACAAAGTGAGTCATACAGAATGAGAATGTATGGGTAGATTGAAGTCTTCACTGGGGATACTATGTTATTAAAAAGAAGGTACCCCTCTTCCTAATTTTCTGTTTCTGTCAAGGACACCATCATCTTTCTAGTTATTCAAGTACATAAGTTCAGTATCATCACAAAGGCCTCCTTTGATTCATCATAGGGGAGAGAGAGAGAAGAGTTGCTACCAAAAAGAATTTACAAATTTGCCCTATTCTTCTAAGACTTTTGTAGAGGACTTTGAAAATAATGAAGCTGAATTGCCTTGCCTTCAAAAGCAATATGTGTAAATGTGTGTCTGTGTGTGTGCATGTCTATGTGTTTCTGTGATTTGGTGTATGTATATGTGTGTGTATGTGTATATATATATATATATATATATATATATATATATATATATATATATATATATATATATATATATATATATATATATATGTACATATATATGTATATATACACACATAGAGAGACCATTAACAAATTTAATATTATGAAATATTTTATTTCATCTTTTATTTTATCCTCTCAAAATTTCTATTTTGCACATGTTAGTACACATAAAACAATAGTATATGTGTTCATTTTGTAAATAATTATGTGTGTGCTTATGTCAGACATTTTTTCTTTTTCTTCTTTGTTCTTGTTACTGATTGTATATTTGAAGCCCACTATATCTGCAGGCATAGAATCAATCATCCTTTTTGAGTTGAAAGGAATCGCTAGATTATTGAATTAAAGGTGGGAGTGACCTAGAAAAAATTAGTCCAAACTTCTCATTTTGCAAATAAAAAATCTAAGGTTCACAAAAAGGAAATTATTTACCCAAGGTCACACATAAATAGACTGATATTTGACCTATAATCTCCAAAGTTAATGTCATTTCCACAATAGCATTCTATGCCAACTACTGTTGTGCTTAGCATCTCTGTCAAGAGAGAATGTTATGAAGTGGATTCAGTTATAGGCAAGGTTGTACATATGAGTTTCCTATTTCTATAACTCAAGGGCCTACATCTTAGTTGCTGAGGTTTCAATTACACCTTCTGCAAATATCAAAGCAGAAGAAATGGTTACCATAGTCCTTGGATCCAAGACAACAGCAAGCAGCTACTTCGTATGGGGAACACTGCCATTATGTTCTCAACCAGGGGACATTGCTAGAAAAACAAAATGGACTCTACATTAAGCCAGATTACATGTGTGTTATAACTACAGTGGAAGGGCAGCTAGGTGGTGCAATGGTTAGAGTGGTGGGCTTAGATTTAAGAATTCATTTCTTGCTGAATTCAAATCTGAATTCAGACACTTAGCTAACTGTGTGAACCTAGGGGAGTCACTTTAACCTTGTTTGTCTTAGTTTCCTCATCTGTAAAATAATTTGGAGAAGGAAATGGCAAGTCACTATGATATGTTAGCCAAGAAAACCCTAATGGAGTCAAGAAGAGTCAGATATGACTAAAAATGACTGAGTAACGACAACAATAACAATAAAGAATTTCAGGATATCTGAAGTTACCATCACAGGATCATACATTTGGGGCTGCTATGGACCTTAGAGGTCACCTTGTCCAACTCTTTAATTTTACAGAGAAGGAAATTGAAGTCCATAGAGAACACGTAACTTGTCTAAGGTCTCACAGCTGGTAGATGTCAGAACTGGGATTTTGAATCCAATGCTTGTTTGTTTTATTTTTAAACCCTACAGTCTTCTCACTACACTATGCTGAAGAATAATTCAAATCTTTTAGATCTGCTAACTACTATCTATGTGACTTTAAGCAAATTGCTTCTTCTTTCTGTTTCCTCTTGGGGAAAATCAGGCTGTCAGAGGTCAGTTTGGACTAGATTAGTGATACCAAATTCAAATAGATAAGAATCCTGGCCTATGACACATATATTTATTTATTTTGTTAAATATTTCCCAACTACGTTTTAATTTTGTTTACAAGGCACTGAGGAGCTTTGCCAGCCTCCTCAAGTTCCACATCTTTGGATTGAATAACCACTAAAGAATCTGCAAATTCTACCATTCTGTGAAATAATATTATTGTTGATCTCCAATGTATTTCTTTGCTAGGATATTTTTTGTCCATGCTGTAATAGCACCAAATACAGGATGATAGAGGAACAGCTGATCCCACATTTATTATGTTACATTAAGAGGAATATTTAAGGGTCCCAAGAAAATTACCTACAACCACATTAACCTTACTTAAAATTTTTGCGCTTCAGTTGCTTCATATGCATAATGGGGATAATAATTGAAGTGCCTATTTCACAAGGTTATTTTTAACAGTAATTATTCAGTCTGTGGGAAGTGGGGGTAGGGCAGAGGGACATATAAACACCTATGTACGAACAAACCATTTACAAGACAAATTGAAGATAAACTCCAAGGAAAGACACTAGTGTCATCATCATCATCATCATCATCATCATCATCATCATCATCATCATCATCATCATCATCATCGCCATCATCAGTAAGAGCAGCAGCAATAATAGGAATAATGCTAGTGATTTGTCTTTGAGATAATCTCCAATTCATCCGGTATGCAATTTCTTTGCACATAGTTGTACGGGTAATTTCTCCTCCATGAAACTGAAACCTTCTTGAGAGCAGTGGCTGTTTTCTGCCTTTAACATGTTCACATAGCATGCACTTAATAAATTCCTGTAGACTGATTATCCTTAGCAGGAATAAGGGCTTTCCTCTTGACCCTGTTCAAAATTAAATGCCAAAACCTTACATTAAATACATAGTGCATCCGGACCAATGTGATAGAGACTGTGGGAAATAACAAGTTTAGTCAATGAGATTAACTGATATCATGCATCTTTGGGGGACTATGGTACACATTTGCTCCAATAGTACAAAATAAATTTCTTTAGGGTGGATTTTCTTTCTACCAAGGCAGATTAAAAAGCTTTCAAAGATACCACAAGTAGTCTTTAGGTGGTCTGGTCCATGAACAATAGACCTGTAATCAATTACCACTCGAGACTTGAAGCTTTACTAGCTTTGTAGAACCTGCTCAAGTTTGCATTCTATCATCATATCATTCAAGAATATAGGATCACACTCATACCACAATGATGCATCGATACATTCCTCTTGTCAGTGATGTCAAGTGCAGCCATAGCTAAAACACAAAATAATACAGGATCAGTTTGTTAGAGATATTGAACCAAGAATTCAGTGAGGTACAAGTGGAGAGAAAGAATGTTGGCAATGGGATGGATGATACACTTTAAATAATTGGAGGTTTACTGAAATCTTCCAGTACTGTGGAGTTGGGGAGGGGAGTAAAAGGTGCAAGCAACGTGGAAAAGTGTAGTGTATTTATTGCTAAATTTTTATTTAGAGATCCAAATTGCCTTCTTTCCTCCACCCCTTCATCCATACATGGAGAAGGCAAGAAATATAACACCCATTATACACACTAAGTCATGCAAACTATTTTTACATTAGTTTAAGAGAAAAAAAAGAAAAAGAAAGAAATATGTTTAATTCTACATGGCACTCTGCACAGAGTTCATCATTTTCTCTCTAGAAATGGGTAACATTGTTCATCATGGATCCTTTGAAACTGCCACAGTTCATTTTATTTCTCAGAGTGGCTAAGTCTTTCATAAGCGATTGTTAATACAGTGTCGCTGTTACTGTGTACATTTTTCTCCTGGTTCTGTTGATTTGAACATTGACTCTAAAGTGTCTGGGCTTGAATCTCAGCTATGCAGCTTACTTTGGGGCCTTGAGGAAATCAATTAAGCTTTGCAGTTAATTTAAGTGAAAATAAAAGAGACTGGAGATCTTTAAAAAAATTTTTAACTCACATTTCTGTTAATAAAAAGCATTTACTTTATTTCCCTTCCATGTCCCTCCATTGAAAACAATAAAGAAAATTTCAATATTTGTAACAAATAGGCATATTCAAGCAAAATAAATCCACATATTGTCTATGCCCCCAAAACACATCTCATTCCATATGTTAAATACTTCACTTCTCTAACAAGAGGTTAATATTGCATTGATCAAAGTTCTTTAATTGTCAAAAGTTGTTTATCTTTACAACATTGCTGTTACCCTGAAAATCTGTCTCCTGGTTCTATTCACTCCATACTGTGTCAATTTTTACTTGTTATTCCCACTTTTTCACTTTGCCATTTCTTAAAGCACAGTAATATCGCATTTCATTCACATACTGTAATTTTTCCCATTATTCACTAATTGATGAACACTACCTTAATTTTTTTATTAAAATACTTCATTTTAATCAGACAAGACCCCCTTTCTCACTCTCTACCCCTGCCCTTGCCCAATTGAGAAATAAAGAAAACAAACTCATTACAAACATGTATAATCAATTTAAAGAAAATTCACATTGGCTAGGTTAAAAAAAAAGTCTCATTCTGAATACTTAGTCTTTTATATCTATATCAGTCCTTTCTCTCTCTATTAGGTAGAATGTTTCATCATAGGTTTCTGGAATGATGTTTGGTCATTACACTGATAAGACTTCAACAAAATAATATTCTATCACAGTTTTATACCAAACTTGTCCATCCATTTCCCCCCGTTCCATAACTGGATTTGATTCAGTATAGAAGTAATATATTCTGAACTTCCCCCTTTTTTGTTACAAAATTCAGGGTCTCAATAGCCTGGATTGCCACCCCTTCCTCACTTTGCTGTGGATATGGCATCCAGAACTGAGTAGTAGGTAGCAAAGCTGGACTTCCCACTAGGAAGGCCTGAGTTCAAATCTAGCCTTGCATGCTTACTAGCTGTGTGACCTTAGGTAAATCACTTTTAATTTGTCTTATTTTCCTTGACTTTAAAATGGGTGTAAAAATAGACCATACTGAGTTGTGAGGATCAAATAAGGTAGTACTTATGAAGCACTTACACAGTGCCCGGAACATGGCAGACATTATATAATCCCCAACAATTAATATTGCTATTAATAATCATAATAGCGTTATTTCTGTTTATGTGTATATATGCATACATATATATAGATCTATAATCTCCAATTAAAATGCAAACTACTTGGCAGCAGAAACTTTTTCATTTTTTTCTTTGTATTTTCAGTGCTTAGCATCATCCCTTGCATACTAAAAAGAAAAAAAAAAACAAGCTAATGCTTATTGTTTGTTGATTAATTGTTGAATAAGGATCTCTCAGTTATCACAAACTATTCCCTGACCACCAAAAATATTTAATACAAATATTGCGCCAACAATGACTTGTGACTTTGAACTTTGGAATTTCACAGAAAAATAATCAAAATTACAAGTGACACAAAGGGCAAAAGAGAGACAGATGGTGGGAATAAATACCTAAGAACATATTGTCAATGTTAATTTGTGTTAAAGAATCCATATAAAATATGATTAAAAAAAGAGTTGAGCTGCTCATATGGACAAGCTGAAGTTCTTCACTGGAACATATGGAGTATTTTTTTAAAAAACCTGTAGAAAGATTTAAATCATGTATGGAGGATTTATGTGAACATGTACCATGGCTACGTAGAAAGAGATTTTGATAAATTTCCAATTGTGTCACCAGAGGGAATATACACATTGATAAGGTAAGTAGTCCACTTAAGTACTAAGATATAAACTACATATCTAGTCCGTGTGAGTTGTAATGTATAAGCTGTAATTATTCCATTACTCCTTAATATGGAGAGATTTCAGAAATTTTTCCTTAGAATAAGTTTTGATCACGGTATTGATAAAAAAAAAATCCAACATGAATGCACACAAGAAACCTGATGAAAGAAACTGAAGCACATTAGAATTACAGTTAGAAGATTCCTTTGAGATGATCTATTCTAACCTCTTCATTTTACAGATGAGTACAGGCAGAAGCAGAGAAAAGACATAGAAAACTGAAGCTGTGTGTACTGAAAATCATTTTTCCAAATTTTGGGCATTAACAGACATTCCTGAAACCTCTTCTTTGATTACCACACTGGCAGGACTTACAACATGAGATGCAGAGTGTAGTTCAATCACTGTAGTTATTTAATCATTTCAGCAATGTCTGACTCTTTATAACCTCATATGGAATTATCTTGGTAAAAATAGCTGGAGTGGTTTGCCATTTCCTTCTCTAGTGGATTAAGGCAAACAGAGAGGAAATGACTAGCCTGCATTCACAAAGCTAGGGAATGAATAAGGCCAGATTTGAACTCAGGTCTTCTTGACTTCAGGTCCAATGCTCTATCCACTGAGCCATCTAGCTGCCTCTAGTTCAATCACTAATTAGTCACAAAAAAAGAAAAAGGTGCACAATTATATAATGGGGCAATGAAAAAGATGACAGGCTGAGAAACACTGGGAGAATTAATTCCAAAGATTCTCTGGCAAGATCTCTTCAGTAGCCCACATTATGGGAACAAGAGGGCAAACCTCTATATTGAAATGTCTTTTAAAGTGGAAGAAATGAGGACTAAAATATAAAAGGCATATTGAAGAGAAACAAAGAGAGAAAGATAGATGGTGACTAATATCATCACCCTGGCCAGGCCACTATGAAAACATTTGTTACTGGAAGAGTTGCAATCTAAACTCTCTACTCTCTGGGTCATTTTGCTGCTATAGCCCACTTTCAAATTTTCTGACAAATGACTTCTCAAAATGAATATTGACATCACAGAAATATCTACATGTGTGTATGTAAAAGTATATCTATTTACATGTATATAGATATGTTTGTGTGTGTGTGTGTATGGCGAGAGAGAGCGAGACAGAGAGGCAGAGAAAGAGACATAAAAAGACAGAGAGACACAGAGATACAGAGAGAGACAAAGATAGAGACAGAGACAGGGATTTTTAGAGCTACAAATATAATTCCTCACCTTAAACATCACTGTAATAAATAAAGTATATATTCATTACTCCATAGTGGCTGCTGATATCTTTGTGGGACTATGCAGCAAAAATAATGTGTGGGTTCCATAACTCATAGGAGACCTGCAGGATCATATAGTCTAAAGCTATCCTCCTCTCTCTTATTCTTATTGAAGCCCAAGGAAGTTCTGACTTTCTCAAAGCCAGAATTTGAACCTAGGTCTTCAGAATAAAAATCAAGCACTTTAAATATGCCACATAAGCAGTAGCATTTTATTATAGAAATAGTGGAATCAGGGTGTCCAGTTTCAAATCCCACCTGTGGCACTATCTATAAGAAACTATTGATAATGCATATGTGCTTATTTTTAATGTAATTTAGTTTCTTAAAGAGAAGATGTTTCTCATCCCTTAAATAGGTCCATGTAGCCTGCTTAAGTTACATGGAAGTCTAAGTCACATGAGTCAAGTCACATAGAACAGGAAAGAGTGGACCAGGAAGGGTGAAACAGGAAGAGGCATAGCTGGAGCAGAGCTGAGAGGAAATTGTTCAGAGCAGTCAGAAATGCAGGAGAGAGTGGAGGCAGACAACTAGGCTCATAAGTGCTTGTGGGAAGGTCCTAGTATGGGGAAGGCTTCGTGATGGTGTTCTTCTCTACATTGTTATTGTGTATAGATTTTTTTACTATGATGAATTTGACTTTTTGGTGGCTCAATAATTGTTTTGGTCCTCTTTTCCATGTGGAGAGTCTATTGTATTTCACAATTCAGTATTGTGCCTATTCAAGTCCAGAGAGAAGGGTGATTTGCTCAAGGTTAGACAAGTAATGAGTGGCATAGCAGGATTTGACCCAAGATTCTTTAATAGCTTATATCTTAATTTGCCTTTTCCAACAGTCTAATTCAGACCATTCCATATTTTGGGCTCTCCAGGCTCAGAGTGAATGTAAATACCAACTTTTTCTCTTTTGATCAACAACCCCGAGGGTCTTCCCATCCCAGTTGGATTTGTTTTAATTAAAGGAGTCATCCTTTGACTCACTTCTTGAAGAGGTCTGTTGCCTGAATGGGTGCTACCTCACTCAAAGTGAGAACCTGAAAAGGCCTTAGTCTAAAAAGGACCAGGGTCTCCCATTGCATCCTGAGCCATCTCCAGTAGTCCTGATGAATATTTGACCAGTGGACCCAGACAGTTCTAGAGGAGAAAGGGAAGTTGATTACCTTGCACAGCCGTTCCTCACTCAAATCAGAGTTAACTGCAAGTCATGTCATCATCTCCCTGATACCATGGTCCTCTTTGAAAATGAAAGACAAACATAATTCAGGCCATTATTTTGTGTCTCCAGTCTCCTCCAACTCCAATTCAATAATTATTTTCTGATTCTGATCACTTTAACATAGTGAATTGGTTTAGAGGCAGGAAGATCTGGGTTCAAATCCCACTGCACATACCATATGACTGAACAAGTTACAACTTCATTGTGCTTCAGTTTCCTGATTTGTAAAAAGAGATCCTAATAGACTACAATGTTTCTTCTAACTTTGAATATATGATCCTATGATCCTTTTGTAGCTTACCATTTCCTTCCTAATCCTAAAATTCAAGATCTTTCATAGTCTCACTCCATTTCAAGCTATCTTCCTACCCTTATTTCTTGCTATCACCCTTAATACATTTTTTCTCACATACTTTCTAACTTCTGGACAACTCCCTTTCCATGAAGATGATAGTGCTTCTTTGAAATATTTTGTAACAGTTTTTGCTTTCCATTTATCTCTCTCCATTATATCCTACCTTTCTGTGAAAGAGGTAGGTAGGATTTGATTTAAGAAGGCCAGGCAATTGTTTCTGTGGAGAAGGGGGCATTTCTGATTTTCTACCTGCCTGTATAAGCATGTGCATCTTGATGCATTACCAATAATTCTATGAAACAGCAAAGAGGCTAAGTATTTCTATTTGCCTAAGGGTATTTCATGCTCACAGCTACATTGCTGAGCTACCTTGGTGTTATGACATTATCAGCACTGTTAGAGAATGAGTCTACTGATAATTCTGTGTTTTCCAACTCCCTGGAAATTGTACCCCTAATTAAGACTTTCAAACACTACTTTAAACTTTCAAGTTGTGCCTGGTAAACATAAGAAATACAATAATTCCCTTATTTGTTCCTGTTCTGTCCCTTCCCAGAGTTGTAGATTTCTTAGATTACATCCTTTCCCTAAGTTCAGGAGTCTTCTGTTTGCATACTCCTGGTACATATCTTTACCTGGGCCTGACCCACCAATCTCCCTGACATCATTGCTCACCTTATTAGTGTTTCCACAGTGTCACTGTAAGCACAACCAACATGCTGCCAAGCACTCTTACATGCCCTGTGTTGGTTGAATACTGCCTACTGAAATAAGGCAATGTTTCCTGAGGGAGAGTGAAAAGCATATGCAGGAGCCAAATTTTACAGTCAGATAAAGTTTAGAAGGTCAAAATAGTAGCAATAGCATCCTACCTTCTCAATCATAGCTTAAAATCCGTAATTTACAGCTTAGGAGAGTAGTTCACCATTGCCAAATGGCAAGGGCCAGAACTCCAGAAAAGATCAAAGCAATGTTTCCAGTAGCATAGAGAGATTTTGAGAATCACGAGCAGGAAGAAATCGTAGAAGGGGATATACATCCAACTTTATCTTATTTCTAGATAATTAAAATGAGTTCCAGGAGAGTAAGATAACTTGTCCAAAGTAATAGAATAAGTAAAGATAGGCCTAGAACCCACATATTTTGGCCACTTGGTCAGTCTTGTCTTTTTCTATTTTATTCATATGTTTTTCTAGTATACTACATTGACTTCCTGATATTCTTCTCCAACACACAATGCCGCTCCCACAAACACATTGAATCTTTCTTGTAAACAAAAAGAACAATCAGCAAAAGTAACCTATAAAGTAATTGTATCTGACAGTATATGTGGCATTTTTCTACCATAGTGATCAGCTTTTTTTTTTAAGAAAAGAGAACTGTGAGTTATCATCTGTTCTTCCAAACCAAGACTGGTTATTGCAGTTATTGTGAGTTCAGCTACTTCATGTTATGAACACCACTAGGTTTCTTTTTTGTTTGTTTGTTGTTTTTTTTTTTTTCGTGATTATTGTGTATATTATTTTCCTACTTATATTTACTACAGTCTGGAATACTTCATACAAATGTTTCCACATTTGATATTTGTTTCTTAAATCCCAATAATATTCACTTGTATTCAGATTCCACAATCTATTTAGCCATTCACCAATAAATGGGGACTTAATTTGTTCCTAGATTTCATTTATTTTTAAACTATAATAACACAGAAAGTTTTACTCTGAATATCTTGTTATATTAAAAAGCATTTTTTTCTAAACTTCTTTGGGAAATTTGGGAATACAGCACAGTTTCTATTTAACCATACGATGTCTCTCTTGGGCTAATCATGTAGAAAGGGTGAAGAGCTGAGAGACATCAAAACAACTGCTGTGTCATAAACAGAAGTGGATCACCCTCAAGTAGGATTGGCAAAGAAAAACATTTAGAAATACCTTGAAGCACAACTTCAAACTGTATGTTACTGCTGGAAAAACAGAGTAAGGATAAGGATCCCTGAAAGCTACAGAGAAAGAGTTCATAGTTCTTGGAAGGAAAGACATCAAGCTGCTTATAAAGCAAATGCGAAAAACTAGTAATAGGCACCAAATTGGCAAAAGTAGCAATACAGAATAACTGCATGCCCAAAACAGGAGGAAGAAAACAAATACAAGTGACTTGGCAATGATTTCAGCTGTTTCCAGATATATAGATTATAACCTCAATGACAATATGTTGAAAACAATCTAATAGCAGTTCAACCTACATTAAATGGGCAGATAACTTTTTTGATTACTACTAATTAAGTGATCAAAATATCTCTCTGACAAGTGATTCTTGGGAAAAGAGATACTCTTATCACTTTCTATATTGTCTGCATCTCCAGAAAACAATGAGACATTCATTATTGACTAGGTATCAGTTGTGCAGGGAGGAGATAAGCAAATCAAAAGCAAAATAAATAATGAAGGCAAAACAATAAAAAAAAAAGTTTATGGGAAAAGAAAATCCTTTTTCAGGGCCTATGGCATTTAATATACCTGAAGATGATTGATGGATAAAAAGCTTGTAACAGCCATGACTTCTTCATTGATTCTACTTTGTTTGGTCTCATTTATGTAACCATTAAAGAGCTCTTCCTTAACTTCAATCATTTCTCGAAAATAAAGCCATAATCTTTCACAAAAACCACAAAGCAGAGAAAGTTCAAAGCTATAACATCAACATTCTAAAAACACAATGAAAGAATTTTCAGAAGTAAGAAACCTTTGCCAAAAATTTTCTCTTTCCAATTCTTCTGAAAAGAGGAAGCCATTTTGAAGAACCTCAGACTTCAGACTCTGCGCCCTTCATGTCACATTTTTTTTGTATTTTCTAGTTGTAAAGCCAAACCTAGGTCAGACTCACCTTAGCTTTGCTCCAATGTCAACCGTAGCAGCTTTGCTCCTGTGACCTGGAGTCCTTATCTTCCCCATTAAGTAGTATCCACCTATTAAAGGTATACTTCTTAACACTTTCCAAATAATAATTTATGGTATCAAAGTCCCTAATTATAGCTCTATTCAAATAGAGTATGAATTTATTGAATCTTATCTGAGTCATAAAAGTTACTAGGGAGTCATGTCTCTTACCAGATCTAAGGAGAAAAGTTGTGTTACTTGAGAGCAGGGGCGGGTTGGTAAATTTTTAAAATATATGCACACACTTTTAAGTACAATTTGTATCTTTCATACTTTCATAAACCAACGCAGAACAAAACGGCAAGTCGATCTGAGTTTTTGTGATTATCAGTTTCTAAAGAATAAATGGTCACAATGAAAATTTAACAATTGGCTCTAATATCATGTTGCTTGTCAGTGACTTGGCTCAATACCATTCAAATCATATTATTATCTTATTGACCAAGTATGTATGAGAGTCATAATTAATTTCCTCTTTTCATTAAGTATTACTCTCCAGGAATCATCTCATGCTTTATAATTTGCCTCTCTGCTCAAGTTTACGTTTCCCAGGAAATTTCCTCTCTAAGCTCTTAGTATTCCTATCAGACACAGGAAAAACATGCCCTGAGCTTCTAATTCTCTAGTTAATTGTTCTTTTTGCAAGGCTGATATGGGAGGATGTGACCTTGAAACAACAATAAATTTCCTCATCTAGTCAGCATACCTGTCTGTTTTCTTACCATCCAAGGATCCCAGCCATCCCATTAGCACAGTGCAATGCTCCAAACAGTCGAGAGCAGGGATTCTTAACCATTCTCTCTTTCTCTCTCTCTCTCTCTCTCTCTCTCTCTCTCTCTCTCTCTCTCTCTCTCTCTCTCTCTCTCTCTCTCTCTCTCTCTCTTTCTCCTTCTCTCTCTGACTCTCTGGCTCTCTCTCACTCTTCCTCACTCCCTCTCCTTCTCAGTCCTTTAGCAATCTGATGAAGCCCATGGATCCCTTCTCAAGATAACATGTTTTAAATGTATAAAATAGAATACATTGGACTGTGAAGGAAAGCAATTATTTTAAAATACAGTTATCAAACTTATGAGAAAAAATGGACCCTCATTTAGAAAACTCGGACCTAGAGACATTAGGTCCATGAAGCTCAAGTCTTGAGCAGGCAAGATTCCTGCCATGCATTTTCAAATGTCTGTGGATAAGGCCTTGTGCTTCCAGTATTCAAAGTCTCAAATTCAGAGTGATATAGGACCAATTGGCAAAAAGTTTAGGTGTGTACAATGGGTATGTACACTAGGAAAGGGATCTTATGAGTAACATCTGATATTGTGTATCCTTCAAATAGATGTCTCCTCATTCTGTATTGATAAATTTATTCCCTATATTTTGTGAATCAACTACTACATAAGGGCATATGGGCTGTTACTTATATCTCTATGTTTATTGTTAAAATAATACCTTATATTTATGTCACACTTTGCACATGTCAAAGGATAGTCACCTTCATTTTTATCTTGATATTCAGAGTAGTGCTATAAGATATGCAAGACAGACAAGGTGATAAAGTGACTTGCCTATGACAGTATGGAATACAGTATCTGATTAGTAAGTATAAATGTCAGAGCTCAAACACGTCTTCTGTGCCCCAGATATTACCATAGCATAACTGTTTATAAGTATGTACACATACAACTCCAACGTACAACTGACTATTCCTGAGATAAATATATCAGACTAAAAATACACAGAATATACCTATCACATACACACACACACATACATACATACATACATATTTATATATATATATACACCCACACATATATACATACATATACATAAATATACACATCTCTCTTTCTCTCTCTCTCTCTACACACACACACACACACACACACACACACACACACACACACACACACAAACACACACACACATTTTTTTCTAGGAATGTAAGCCAAAAATGTTTTATAGAAACAGGTATAGATTTAAAAGATAGAGCCCTAACTATATCGATTAAATAAGAAATACACTATATACTATTTAAATCCTCAAATAAAGGTAACCAGACCTAAATCTATTTAGATATTGATTAATAATCACAGAAAGAGCAAAAACAAATTCGACCAATGGGTAATTGTCTAAAAATTACTGTTTTAATATGATAGTTATACATACTGATCAAGAATATGACACAGAAATAGACAAGCTCAGTTTTTGTAAAAGTATATGATAGTAGCTTCTTTATCCCATTCTGATATTTTGGAAAGGTATGCCCTTAATGATAGTATAATTAGGTCATCAGGGAACTGGTCAAATTTCTGGATGCAAAAAGGAAGCCATGAACAGCTTCATATCAACTAAGAAGGAGGTCTCACAGGAGAAGACTAGATAGATATGTAGTTATTTGAAGGAAAATCTTTCATGTGAAAAAGAGATTAAATTTATTTAGCTTAGTCTCAAGGGACAGTGGAATTGCTGAAGGGCAAATTGAAATTCTTTTGAAAAACGCTGAATTAGAATAATCCAAAAGTAGAGTAGTCTACTTCAGGAATTTGTGAGTTTTTCTTATGTTCTTTAAGAGCAAATTGCACTGGAAGGACTTTGAGTTTTCTCATTTTGGAGTTGGATGATTTTTTACCATCATATCAATGTTATGCAAGACTCCAAAATTTTCCTAAGTTAGGAAAAATATGGAGAATATTCAGGTGTGTGTGTTCTTCCATCGTTGCCCAAGAAGACCATGCCATCATAGAAATGATGATATGGCTTGTACTTGACTTTGGTTTGAGTGAAGGAGGGCTGTGCAGGTCACCAGCCTCACTTCTCCTCCAGAGCCGTCTGAATCCAGTCACCAGATATTCATTAGGATGACTGGAGATGACCCAGGATGAGGCAATTGGGCTTAAGTGACTTGCCCAAGGTCACACAGCTAGTGGGTGTCAAGTGTCTGAGGTAAGATTTGAACTCAAGTCCTCCTGACTCCTGCACTGGTGCTCTAGTCACTGCATCACCTAGCTACTTGGATATTCAGAAAATAAGAAAGAGAAATAATAGTTGGACATCATGAGGGCTCCATTGATACTATTAGAATTAAATGAAAAAAGGTAAGACCTCACCTATAGAGGATGTATGCCAAAACCACAAGAATAGTACAGGAATAAAAGGGTGACAGCAGTTGTGATCTCCTCCAGTGACTAGTGTGTACATATCCATGAACTTATAAATTAACTACTGTATCTAAGTGTCAATAACTGATCCAATCAATAGTCATCTAACTTCTACCATGTGCCCAGTGATGTTCTAGATGTTCTATGGAAAACAAAAGCTAATCATTTTTGGAAAGAGTTATCTACTTTCAGTATACTCTCTTTTTTACATGCAATAAGTTGATCACTTGATCTGCATGTCTAGAAGGCAAGAGACATTAATAATCATTGTGAGAGATAGCTATTCCCTGGCAATTGAACATTGTGTGTTTGTGCGTATGTGTGTGTGTATGTGTGTGTGTGTGTGTGTGTGTGTGTTCAGTAGATAAAAGCAGGAAGAAGCGAGACTTTGGAGATTGTTTTTTGGCTGACCCATTTTATGGATGGTGCAGAGTTGCATGTTTCAGAATTAAAGCAAAGAAGAGAGCAAAGTGAGGCCATTTATTGGCAAACCACTACCACCTTCAGATGTTTCTTCAAGTTACAGCTTTGGACCATTACAATAAAAGTTGCCCAATTCCTGTATGTGCTTTTCATCTCATTATCACATTCCATTCAATTCATCATTTATCATAAATTTTGAATTCTACTTCATCTCTTCTGAAAAACACTTGGACCATGATTTCTTTAATCAAAAATATTCCTCTTAAGAGCCTGATAGTTGCCCCTAATCACCAGGAGTAATCACTTCGATTCATGCTAGGAGGCAGGAATTCTACAGTCTTGTGCTATGTCTCCAAACAAAACAATATTCCTTTGCTGCATTCAAATAAAATCATGACAAAGCCAGTTTTGACCTGCTGTCACTTTAGTAAGAGAATCAGAACTATGGGACCAGACCACAGCCAACAGCAACAATTAAAGTAGGCCCCTTCAAACCAGGTTACACACTGGGGAACTTTGATAAAACTAGCAATGTGATCCTGGAATGAATAAGCTTAGCTACAGGATCGTTGGGAAGCACTGTAACTCTTCCAACATATTTTTTTTTTCTCCAGAGAGATAACTTCACAGAGTTTGTGGCTAATTCATTTTTTTTTTTTAGTCTTTTTTTTATTTTTTTTTATTTTTTTAATGTTTAACAATCACTGCCATACAATTGCGATTTTATCCCTCCCCACCCACCCCCCTTTACCTCCCTCCCTCCCCACGACTGCATACAATTCTGTATAGATTCTACATATACTTTCCTATTGAGTATATTTTCACTATAGTCATGCTATGTAGTCAGACTAAGATAAATGAAAGAATCCGTATAACAAATCAGAACATGATACACAAACAGGTACACATACACAAACATGATCTGCTACATTATGTGAGTGACTTCCATATTTCTCTCTCTGAGTGTGGAAGGCATTTTGCCTTGAGGTCCACCATTGGGATTTTTTTTTTTCAGAAGTTCTTGTGTTATTACACAAATCTAAGTCTACCAGAAAAAACTCTCACACACTGTGGTTGTTGCTGTGCATAAAGTTCTCCTGGTTCTGCTCCTTTCACTCAGCATCAGGTCATATAAGTCCTTCCAGGCCTCTCTGAAGTCTTCTTGTTCATCATTTCTTATGGCACAATAGTACTCCATTACATTCATATACCATAATTTATTCAGCCATTCCCCAATTGATGGACATCCCCCTGACTTCCAGTTTTTGGCAACTACATAGAGTGCTGCTATAAATATTTTTGTACATGTGGGACCCTTTCCCATTTTTATGATCTCTTGGGGATATAGTCCTAGTAGCGATATTGCTGGGTCAAAGGGTATGCACATTTTTGTAGCCCTTTGGGCATAGTTCCAAATTGCTCTCCAGAATGGTTGGATGCGCTCACAGCTCCACCAACAATGAATTAGTGTTCCAACTCTCCCACATCCTCTCCAGCATTTATCATTTTCTTGTTCTGTCATGTTTGCCAATCTTATAGGTGTGATGTGGTACCTCAGAGTTATTTTGATTTGCATCTCTCTAACCAATAGTGATTTAGAGCATTTTTTCATATGATTATAGATAGCTTTAATTTCTTCCTCTGAAAATTGCCTGTTCATATCCTTTGACCATTTATCAATTGGGGAATGACTTGTATGATTATACATTTGGGTCAGTTCTCTATATATTCTAGAAATGAGGCCTTTATCCCCGAGCTTAACTGTAAAAATTTTTTCCCAATTTACTACATCCCTCCGGATTTTGGTTGCATTGGGTTTGGTTGTGCAAAAACTTCTCAGTTTAATGTAATCAAAGTTATCCATTTTGCATTTCATAATGCATTCTATCTCTCCTTTAGTAAAGAATTCTTCCCTTCTCCATAGATCTGATAAATACACTATTCCTTGCTTCTCCAGTTTATTCATGGTATCAATCTTTATACCTAAATCATGTACCCATTTGGACTTTATTCTTGTGTACGGTGTCAGGTATGGGTCTATGCCTAATTTCCGCCACACTGTTATCCAGTTTTCCCAGCAATTTTTATCAAACAATGAGTTCTTATCCCAGAAGCTGGGGTCCTTGGGTTTATCAAACAGAAGGTTGCTATATTCCTTGCCTACTGCATCTTGAGTGCCAAGTCTATTCCACTTGTCTACCTCTCTGTTTCTTAGCCAATACCAAGTGGTTTTGATAATTGCTGCTTTATAGTACAGTTTAAGGTCTGGTAGCGCTAGGCCACCTTCCCAGGCATTTCTTTTCATTAGTCCCTTTGATATTCTGGACCTTTTGTTTTTCCAAATGAATTTTGATATTATTTTATCCAGCTCTAGAAAGTAATTGTCTGATAGTTTAATTGGTATGGCACTAAATAAGTATATTAATTTGGGTAGAATTGTCATTTTTATTATATTAGCACGGCCTACCCATGAGCAACTAATGTTTTTCCACTTACTTAAATCTGACTTTATTTGTGCAAAAAGTGTCTTGTAATTGTGTTCATATAGTCCCTGGGTTTGTTTTGGCAGGTAGACTCCTAAGTATTTTATACTGTCTACCCTAACTTTAAATGGGATTTCTCTTTCTATCTCTTGCTGTTGAACTTTGTTGCTAATATATAGGAATGCAGAAGATTTGTGTGGGTTTATTTTGTACCCTGCAACTTTGCCAAAGTTGTTTATTAATTCTAGTAATTTTTTACTTGAATCTCTGGGATTCTCTAGGTAAATCATCATATCATCTGCAAAGAGTGATAACTTAGTTTCTTCTTTGGCTATTCTAATTCCTTGAATATCTTTATCTTGTCTAATTGCTACAGCTAACATTTCTAGTACCATATTGAATAATAGTGGTGATAATGGACAACCTTGTTTCACCCCTGATCTTATTGGGAATGCATCTAGCTTATCCCCATTGCATATAATGCTTGCTGAAGGTTTTAGATAGATACTGCTTATTATTTTATGGAAAGTTCCCTTTATTCCTACGTTCTCCAATGTTTTTAGTAAGAATGGATGTTGTATTTTGTCAAAAGCTTTTTCTGCATCTATTGAGATAATCATGTGGTTTTTGTTAGCTTTGTTGTTGATGTGATCGATAATGCTAATAGTTTTCCTAATATTGAACCAGCCCTGTAGTCCTGGTATGAATCCTACCTGATCATAATGTATTAATCTCATGATAAGATGCTGTATTCGTTTTGCTAAAATCTTATTTAAAATTTTTGCATCTATATTCATTAGGGAAATTGGTCTATAATTTTCTTTCTCTGTTTTGTCTCTTCCTGGTTTGGGTATCAAAACCATATTTGTATCATAGAAAGAATTTGGGAGGACTCCTTCTTCCCCAATTTTCAAGAATAGTGTATGTAGTATTGGAATTAACTGTTCTTTAAATGTTTGATAGAATTCACTTGTGAATCCATCTGGCCCTGGAGATTTTTTCCTAGGGAGTTCATTGATGGCTTGTTCAATTTCTTTTTCTGAGATGGGGTTGTTTAAGTATTCAACTTCCTCTTCTGTTAATCTGGGCAATTTGTATTTTTTAAAATATTCATCCATCTCATTTAGATTGTCGAATTTGTGGGCATAAAGTTGGGCAAAGTAGTTTCTAATTATTGTTTTAATTTCCTCCTCATTGGAGGTGAGTTCACCCCTTTCATTTTTAATGTTAGTAATTTGGTTTTATTCTTTCTTTTTTTTGATCAGATTAACCAAAGGTTTATCAATTTTATTAGTTTTTTCATAAAACCAACTATTGGTTTTATTTATTAATTCAATAGTTTTCTTTATTTCAATTTTATTAATCTCTCCTTTGGTTTTCAGTATTTCTAATTTGGTATTTACTTGGGGATTTTCAATTTGTTCTTTTTCTAGCTTTTTCAACTGCAAGCCTAAGTCATTGATCTCCTCTTTCTCTATTTTATTTATGTAAGCATTCAGAGATATAAAACTTCCCCTAATAGCTGCTTTTGCAGTGTCCCATAAGTTTTGGTATGTTGTCTCACTATTGTCATTCTCTTGAATGAAGTTGTTGATTGTTTCTATGATTTCTTCTTTAACCCAATCCTTCTTTAGAATTAGATTATTTAGTTTCCAATTGATTTTTGGTTTCTCTTTCCATGGCCTTTTATTACATGTAATTTTTAATGCATTATGATCTGAAAAGGATGCATTGATTATCTCTACCTTTCTGCACTGGATTGTGAGATTTTTATGTCCTAGTACATGGTCAATTTTTGTAAATGTTCCATGTACCGCTGAGAAAAAGGTATATTCCTTTCTATTCCCATTTAATTTTCTCCAAAGATCTATCATATCTACCTTATCCAGAGTTTTATTTACCTCCTTAACCTCTTTCTTGTTTATTTTGAGGTTGGATTTATCTATTTCAGAGAGGGGGAGGTTGAGGTCCCCCACTAGGATAGTTTTGCTATCAATTTCTTCCTTCAACTCCCCCAACCTCTCCTCTAAGAATCTGGATGCTATACCACTTGGAGCATACATGTTTAGTAATGATATTGCTTCATTGTCTATGGTGCCTTTTAGTAGGATATAGTTTCCATCCTTATCCCTTTTGATTAGATCTATTTCTGCTTTTGCTTTGTCTGAGATTAGGATTGCTACTCCTGCCTTTCTTACATGAGCTGAGGCACAATATATTCTGCTCCATCCTTTGACCTTTATCCTATGTGTATCCCCCCGTTTCAAATGTGTTTCTTGTAAGCAGCATATTGTTGGATTATGGCTTTTAATCCATTCTGCTATCCGTCTCCGTTTTATGGGAGAGTTCATCCCATTCACATTCACAGTTATGATTACAATCTGTGTATTTCCCTCCACCCTCTTTCCCACCATTTGTGCTTTTAACTCTCCCGTCTCCCTTCCCCTCCTCAATAGTATTCACTTTTCTCCCCCTCCTCCTGCAGCCTTCCCCTCCTTCTTTTAGCCCCCCTCCCTTTTAGTCCCCTTTACTCTTATTGCTTCTTTCCTCCCTTTTAGCCACCCTCCCCTTTCTTCCCCCTTCCCCTCCTACTACCTATAGAGCTAGTTAGGATTATCTGCTTAAGATTATTGTTCCCTCCTTTGAACAAATCAGATGAGAGTACCTCTCAAACAATGCTCATCTCCCTCCCCTCCTTCCCTCTACTATAGTTTTGTACTTCTTCCTGTGATGTAATTTGGCATTTTCTGCTTCCCCCTTTCCACACCTCCTATTACATTCCCTTCTCATACTTAAATCATATTTTTGACATGACATCATTTACTTTATGCCCGTTCCCTCTACATATATCCCTTTTATCATAATAGCTGCACAGTTCTCAAGATTAACAGGTATCATCTTCCCTTATAGGGAGGTAAACAGATTGCCCTAATTGAGTTGCAAGTTTTTGTTTTTGTTTTTTCCCCTCTGTTTACCTTTTTATGATTCTCTGGAGACCTGCATTTGAAGATCAAATTGTCTATTGAGTTCTGGTGTTTTGGTCAGGAAGCTCTGGAAATCCCTTATTTCGTGGAATGACTTTCTCCTTGCCTGAAATGTTATGCTGAACTTTGCTGGGTAGTTGATCCTTGGTTGGAGTCCCAACTCCTTTGCCTTATGGAATATTGGGTTCCAATTCTTTCGATCTTTTAATGTAGAAGCTGCAAGGTCCTGTGTGATCCTGACTGTGTGTCCTTGATATTTGAATTGTTTCTTTCTGGCTGCTTGTAGTATTTTCTCCTTCACTTGATAGCTCTGGAATTTGGCAACTATATTTCTTGGGGTTTTGAGTTTGGGATCCCTTTCCGGTGGGGAACGGTGGATTCTTTCGATGACTATTTTGCCCTCTGAGTCTAGTACTTCTGGGCAGTTTTCCTTGATGATTTCCTGGAAGATATTGTCCAGACTCTTTTCTTCATCATGGGTTTCTGGCAGGCCAATAATTCTTAGATTTTCTCTCCTGGATCTATTTTCCAGGTCAGTTGTTTTTCCAATTAAATATTTTAGATTTTCTTCTATCTTTTCATTCTTTAGATTTTGTTTGACTGATTCTTGTTGCCTCATTGAGTCATTAGTTTCTACTTGCCCAATTCTAGTCTTGATCGTATTGTTTTCTTCAGTTAGCTTTCGCACCTCCTTTTCCATCTGGCCAATTTTTCCCTTTAAGGAGCTATTTTCTCCATTTAATTTTTGTACTTCTTTTTCCATTCGACCAATTTTCCCAGTTAGGTTTTGGGTTTCCTTTTCCATCTGATCAATTTTCCCTATTAGGTTTTGAGTTTCCTTTTCCGTTTGATTAACTCTTCCTTTTAGGGAATTATTCTCTCCAGTTAATTTTTGAACTTCCTTTTCCATTTCTTCAATTTTCTTTTTCAGGGTGATGTTCTCATCAGTGAATTCTTTTTTTATAGTTTTAAAATCATTGGCCAGTTTTTCTTTTATATCCTTCTTCAGACGTTCCAGGTAATCTAGTTGTGCTTGCGAGAAATTCATAGTCCCATCTGAGGTTTCAGATGGAAGTACAGTCTCAGCTCTGACCTCTTTGGTGTTTGTGTTTTGGTCCTTATCCCCATAGAAAGATTCTATGGTTTTTTCACTTTTCGTCTGCTTTTTCCGATTCATGATGTTGGCTGAGTGTTGTAGCTTTTGGTTCTTTCAGTCAGAAGATACAGATCTTTTAAGTTGAGTTGATGTTTGTCTAGGCTAAAAGCAGGCTTTTGTTTTTTGTTTCCCAGATTAACCCTGGGGTTAGCTTGATAGGTGTGTGGGAGGTGTGGTCTGGTCTCAGGATATCTCCTCAGCTGGCCTGAGGCAAAGGCAAGGTCCGGGGATGGTGATCCCAGCTTCCCTATAGTCTTCCCTTTCCCCTGGAGGGCTGGGGCATGCCTAGAGGCTAATGCATGTTCCCGCCCCTCCTGGGGCTCGTCTCCCGGGCTGAGGCTTGCTTGGGTCTCAGTGCGAATTTTCTCTGCCCTGGTTTGTCTGTCCCTCCAGATAGCCTCCACCACGGTGGGAAGAATCCCCCTTTGCCACTTTTCCAGCCTCTGGTGTTATGAGACCACCCGCCCCCTTCTGCTGTTCCCACTGATCCAGGATTAATCTGGGGAAGAATTTTATGGTTCCCTCACGGTCATCGGCGGGGAGAGGAGAGCACTTACTGATCACTCCAGGCATCCCAGCTCCTGGATGTTCAAGTAGTGACCCACTGAAGTCCCGTCTTTAGGCTGAAGATTTCAAAGTCTGTTGCGCTGATATCGTTGGCTCAGCCTGGCTTATATCCTGCTCCGCTGGTCTCGCGCGCCACTCTCGGGCCCCTCGGGTCGCCTCCGCCCTGCCGCGCCGACCACGCTGTGCTGTGCGCCTGGGTCTTACCCCCGCGGAACAGATCCCTCCCGTGGACCTTCCAGTCCAGCCTGGGCTCCGAATCTGTCAAAGTCCGTCTCCCACTGGATTCTACACGTCCAAAGTCTGGTCAGACTCTCCCCCCAGAGATATCCAAAGGAGTTTTTCCAGGAGCTTAGATGAGTCGTTGCTTTCACTCCGCCATCTTGGCTCCGCCTCCCGCTAATTCATTTTTTAGAGAACTAGACTCCTGGGGAGGAGCCAAGATGGCAGAGTAGAAAGATGCAGATACATTGAGCTCTTATCCCACACCCATAAATATCCACACACCTATAAAGAAGAACTCTCAACAAATTCTAGAGCAGAAGAAGCCACAGAACAACTGAGTGGAGGAGATTTCTGTCCCAGAGAGACCTGAAAGACTGACAGTAAAGGTCTATGGTGCACCAGATGCAGAGCAGAGCCCAGCCCTGCCTTGGCCACATGGCACCAAGAGGAGTAGATCTGAGCAGGCTTCAGGGACAGAATTTCCAGCATCAGCACAGATCCCTCAACCCACAGGTGTCAAAGGTCAGTGAGAGGGTCTTTTTCAGCTGGCCGAGAGGGGAGCGGGATGAAAACTCAGGTCTCCTCAGGAGGCAGCACTAGAGGCAGCAGCATGCAGGGCTCCCAAAGCAGGCAGTATCCTGCATCCAATGTTGAAGTTCTCATTGTAAACCCCCTGAGGGAGCTGAGCCCCGTGTGAGGCGGCCCTGCCTCCACCTGAACAGCTGATCTTAAACTCACACTGAATAGCAGCCCTGCCACTGCTGAAAGCCCCTGAGGCTTAGGAGCAGCTCATTTGAATGTCAACCCCCAGGTGCTGGCTTGGCATGAACTGGAGGCAAGGTGGGTGTGGAGAGGAAACTCAGAAGTCAAGTAAGTGGCTGGGAAAATGGCCAAAAAAGGGAGAAAAAAATAAGACCATCGTCACTTTCTTGGGGAACTGGTGTCTCCCCCATCCTTTTAGATGAGGAAAAACAAGGCATACTGTCAGAGGAAGTCAAGGCCTCTGCCTCCAGAGGGAACTTAAACTAGCCTCAGGCAACAGAAGACCTTAAAAAACAAGTTAGCAGCTTACTAAAGACCCCCTCCACAAAAAAAAAAAAAAAATGCTGAGGAAAATAACAGCTTTACAAAAAGGCTAACTCAACAGGAAAAAGAGGTCCAAAAAGCAAACGAGGAGAAGGAGGTTTTAAAAAGTAGAATAAGCCAAATGGAGGAAAAGGTTCAAAAGTTCACTGACCAAACTAATTCGTTGAAAGAGAGACTTGAGTTCAGGGAAATGAATGACTTTGAGTTAAACCAAGCAGTTAGTAAACAAAACCAAAAATTTGAAAAAATAGAAGATAATGTGAAACAAATCATTGGAAAAACAACTGACCTGAAAAATACATCCAGGAGAAATAATTTAAAAATTATAGGAACACCTGAAAGCCATGCTCAAAAAAAGAGCCTAGACATCATCTTCCATGAAATGATCAAGGAAAACTGCTCTGATATTCTAGAATCAGAGGGCAATATAAATATTGAAAGAATTCACCAATCACCTCCTGAAAAAAACCTGAACAGAGAAACTCCTAGGAATATTGTGGCCAAATTTCAGAGTTCCAAGGTCAAGGAGAAAATACTGCAAGCAGCTAGAAAGTAACAATTTAAGTACTGTGGAAATACAATCAGGATATCACTGGATCTGGAAGCTTCAATATTAAGGGATAGAAAGGGTTGGAATGAGATATTTCAGAATTTAAAGGAAATGGGATTGAAACCAAGAATCACCTACCCAGCAAATCTGAGTATAATACTTCAAGGCAAAAAATGGTCATTCAATGATATATACAACTTTCAATCATTCATGCTGAGGAAAAGACCAGATCTGGATAAAAAAATTTGACTTCCCAAGACAAGAATCAAAGAAGCATGTAAAGGAAAACAGGAAAGAAAAATCATAAAAGACTCTCTAAAGCTGAACTGTTTGCTCTCCTACATGGAAAGAAAATATTTTTAACTCTTTAATCTTTTCTCAGTATTTGGGTAGATGGAGAGATTGTACCCACACACATACACACGTACACACACACACACACACACACATAGATAGATAAAGAGTACAGGGTGTGTAATATCAAAAGAGAGGATATCCACACACAAAAAAATAAAGTAAAATAAAATAAAAAAATTAAGGGGTAAAGGGGGAAAATTCTGGGAATAAAAAGGGAGAAATGGAACGGGGCAAGCTATAACTCATAAAAGAGATAAGAAAAAATCTTATTCAAAGAAGGAGGAAGCGGGGTGAGGAGAGTGATGGGGAGAAAAATTAGAAGTGTTATAAAGTGAAGTAAAAGCAATTAGTATAAAACATTTGATTGAATTAATTACTGAGAATAAATCAATGACATTTATAGTTTGGGGAAAAGAATTTCAGTCTAAATTTCCTAGAGGAAGGTAGCCTAGGGTAAAATTTAGCACTGATGGAAAAGTTAAGGTTTTAATGGTAAATTTGATTTTATGGCTACTCTTTAATCAGAAACTAGAACATGTATAAAAAGGCATGTAAGCCACTTAAGACTTGCCTCAAAAGATGTTCCTTAGCCAAAGTGAAATTGTAATCATATTTGAAACCTGGTTATTGGAAATTGCCATTTTTAGATGCTATGGGACTATTAAGTGACTGTTCTTCTGAGTATAACTCCAGGTATGGGTAGCAAGAAAGGTGATCTGAGCCTCCAACCCCTGATGTCAGTAAACTGGTGAGATGTTGGTATGAACTGCAAAACGTGATCTCATGGAAAAGGTGGGAGAGCGGCTTTTCAGCTGGGCTGAGGTAGGATTCTCCTGATTCAATATCCCAACTAACACCTGGCAGACCTTAAGCCTGCTTGAATGTAAGTGGATAATCTAACCTTGCCTGGAACTGACATGAAGTCGGGGAGATATGGTATCTTTGCAATGTCCCTACTCTTGGTGGCAATTTCCTATAGCCAAAAGGTTTGAAAGCTTGATACCAGATCTATTCAATTATAGATTATTGGTAAGGGAACATCCAAGATTAAGTCAAAATTAAGCTATTGGGCGTAGGACTTTAGGTCTACAACAATAAGTTAGAGTCCTTTAATTCTTAGCAATACCGTGGAGACAATCAGGTCAAGAGCTTATGAAGTTAGCAACATAAATATTATTTGTGTCTCAGTCGGTTAACGTTTAAAAAAAATATTTTGTTGTCCACATTGCAAATGCTTTAAAAGAAAGTATCACCTGACCAAAAGTTTAAATTGTTTTATCTATTATAAACTGTGTTAAAAAAATGAAAATTAAAATTGAAAAAAAAGAAAACTATGCTCCTGAGCTTCCCCATAATTCTGTAACAGTTTTTGTTTCAATTATTCTTGGTTTGATAGGGTGCCAATTGGATCACACAGTATATGAAGCTGGTTTTCTGAGTTTTGACTATTTCAAGAATAACACCCATGCTTTAGAAATACAGTCTTCTTGTACTTGGTATCCTTTCTCCAGAAACCTCCATATTTTGATCTTCCTTCATAGAAAACTTCCAGTTTTCTTTTGTTTAATTCATTTTATTTATTTTCAGTGTTCTGCAATCACTACCATATAACTTAGATTTTTCCCCTTCCTACCCCCAACCTCCCCTTTACCTCCCCAAGACGGTATAAAATTTTAAATAGTTTCTACACATACATTCCTATCAAATACGTTTTCACTATAGTCACTGTGTAGAATAATTAAAATGAATGGGAGAAATCATATAACAAACCAAAACGTAATACAAAAGAAAATGATCTGCTGCGTTCTGTGATTGAATTCCATAGTTCTTTCTCAGTATGTGGAAGGCATACTGCCTTAAGAAACCATTGGGAAGGTTTTTAAGTCCTTGCATTGCAATGAAATTTCAAGTCTACCAGAAAATTCTCTCACACACTCTGGTTGTTGCTGTGCACAACGTTCTCCTGGTTCTGCTCCTTTCCCTCAGCATCAGATCATGTAAGTCTTTCCAGGCCTCTCTGAAGCCTTCCTGTTTATCAGTTCTTATATCACAATAGTATTCAATTACATTCATATACAATAATTTGTTCAGTCATTCCTCAATTGATGGAAATCCCCTTGATTTCCAGTTTTTGGCCACCACAAGAAGTACTGCTATAAATATTATTGTACATGTGGGACAGTTTGCAATTTTTATGATCTTTTGGGGATGCAGTCCTAAAAGCGATATTTCTGGGTCAAAGTTATACACATTTTTGTAGTCCGTTGGGCATAGTTTTAAATTGCTCTCCAGAATGGTTGGATCAGCTCACTGCTCCACCAACAATGAATTAGTGTTCCAACTGTCCCACAACTTCTCCAACATTGATCATCTTCCTGTTTTTTTTGTCATGTTAGTCAATAGGGCAGCTAGGTGGTGCAGTAGGCAGAGCAGCAGTGCAAGAGTCAGAAGTATTTGAGTTCAAATCTCACCTCAGACACTTGACACTCACTAGCAGTGTGACCTGGGACAAGTCACTTAGCCTAAATTGCCTCATCCTCAGTCATCTCAATTTTTGTTGACTGATATCTGCTCACTGGATTCAGATGGCTCTGGAGGAGAAGTGAGGCTGGTGCCCTGCACAGCCCTCCCTCATTCATAATAAATTCAAGTGCAAGTCGTGTCATCATTTCTCTGATGGCATGGTCTCCTGGAAGGACGAGCGAACATACACACATGCTAGCCAATGTAAGATGTGGTATCTCAGAATTATTTTGATTTGCATTTCACTAAACAATAGCAATTTAGAACATTTTTTTCATATGACCACAGATAGCTTTAATATCTTCCTTGGAAAACTGCATGTTCATACCCTTTCATCATTTATCAATTGGGGAATGACTTGTATTATTGTACATTTGACTAAGTTCTCTCTATATATATTTTAGAAAGGAGGCCTTTGTCACAGACGATAGTTGCAAAAATTCTTTCCCAGTATTGTGCTTCCCTCCTAATCTTGGTTGTATTGGGTTTGGTTGTGTAAAATATTTTCAGTTTAATGTAATCAAAATTATCCATTTTTCACTTCATAAAGTTTTCTATCTCTTGCTTAGTCAAAAATTATTCCATTCAACATAAATCTGCCCCACTAATTTGTTTATGTTGTCAATCCTTATACATAGGTGATATACCCATTTAGACTTTATTCTTGTGTATTGTGTCAGGCGTTGGTCTTTGCCTAGTTTCCACCACACTGTTATCCAGTTTTCCCAGCAAATTTTGTTGAACATTGAGTTCTTATCCCAGAAACTGAGGTCCTTCGGTTTATCAAACAGTAGATTGCTATATTCCTTGTTTACTAAGTGTTCAGTACCTAGCCTGTTCCACTGACCTATCCTTCTATTTCTCAGCCAATACCAAGTGTTTTTGATAATTGCTGCTTTATAATACAATTGGAGATATGGGAGAAATGCCACCTTCGTTAGTTTTCCTTTTCATTAGTTCCCTTGATATTCTGGACCATTTCTACTTAAACATGAATTTTAATGTTGTTTTTCCAGCTCTAGAAAATCCTTCTCTGATAGATTGATTGGGATGGCCCTAAATGAGTAAATGAATTTAGGTAGAATTGTCGTTTTTATTATATTGTCTCGGCCTACTCAAGAGCAACTGATGATTTTCTACTTCCTTAGATCTGGCTTTACTTCTGTGAAAAGTATCTTGTAATTCTGTTCATATAGTTCCTGAATATGTTATGTCAGGTAGAGTCCCAAATAATAAATGGAATTTCTCTTTGTATTTCTTGCTGTTGGACTTTTTTAGTGATATATAAAAATGCAGAAGATTTGTGTGGTTTTTTTTTTTTTGTAATCTGCAACTTTGTTAATGTTGTACATTACATCAAAACCAGATAACTTAGTTTCTTCTTTTCCTGTTCTAATTCCTTCAATTTCTTTTTCTTCTCTTATTGTTACAACCAACATTTATAGTATGATATCGAATAATGGAAATGCATCTTGCTTATGTCCATTGCATATAATGCTCCCTGAAAGTTTTATGTAGATAGTACTTATTATTTTATGGAAAGTTCCATTTATTCCTATGCTCTCCAGTGTTTTCAATAGGAATGATCGTTCTGTATTGTCAAAAGTTTTTTTTTTTTTGCATCTGTTGAGATAATCATGTGCTTTCTATTTGCTTTGTTGTTGATGTGATCAATAATGTTAATAGTTTTCCTAATATTGAAAGAGCCCTGCATTCCTGGTATAAATCTACCCAATCTTAATGTATTATTCTCATGATTAGTTGTTGTATTCTTTTTGCTAAAATCATTTAAAACTTTTACATTGGTATTCATTAGAGAAATTGGTATACAATTTTCTTTCTGTGTTTTAACTCTTCCTGCTTTAGGTATCAAAACCATATTTGTACCATAAAAAGAATTTGGGAGGTCTCCATTTTCTCCAATATTCCCAAACCATCTGTATGGTATTGGAATTACTTGTTCTTAGGAGCAAGGGCAAGATGGCTAGAAAGACACATTTACGCAGGGTCTCGCCCCACAATCCATAAAATACCTGTAGAGAGGGACTCTCAACAAATTTTGGAGCAGCAAAAGTGGAGAACCAATGAGTGGAGGAGATTTCCAGCACACGGTGACCTGAAAGGCCCAGGGAAATGTTGGTGACGCCAGACATGGAGCTTAGCACAGAGCACAGCCCAGCCTTGGCTGCACAGCAAAGCATGACAAGACTCTGGGGGAAGGACACCTCGGGGGCAGAATCTGCAGTTGCAACAGCGGGTCCTCAGATCCCTTGCCCCACAGATACCAAAAGTCAGTGACAGGGTTTTATCAGCTGGCCAGGAAGGGAGAAGGGCCTTCCCATAGCTCCAAAAGCAGGCAGCAGCCACAGAGGCTGCACAGCAGCCCATATGGAAGCTCCATTGTTGGAGCATAAAAACCAATGGGGGCATTGAAGAGCTGAATCTTACCTCAGGGCTGGGTGTAGGCCCTGGCCAAGCTGGTCTTTGTCTCACACTGAATGGCGGCCCTGCCCATACAGCTTATGTGAAAATCAGCCCCCAGTGCTAACTTGGTGGAACTGGAGGCCAGGTGGCTGCGGAGAGGTAACTGCTAAAGTTCTGGGCATAAAAATCCCTTTTTGTGTCCATACCAGTACACACATGATCTTGCCACCTTGGAGGAACTGAGATCTCACAGATTCCCAGAATATACCCTACTCTTGACAAAGGACCCAAAAGTCAAGTAACTGCTTGGGAAAATGCCCAAAAAAGGGAAAATATAAGACCATAGAACATTACTTTCTTGGTGAACAGATATCTCCTCCCATCTTTTTGGATGAGGAAGAACAATGCTTACCGTCAGGGAAAGAAATAAAAGTCAAGGCTTCTGTATCCCAAATACACAAAATAAATGTTTAATGGGCTCAGGCCATGGAAGGGCTCAAAAAGGATTTTGAAAATCAAGTTAGAGAGGTGGAAGAAAAGCTGGGAAGAGAAATGAGAGAGATTCAAGAAAATCGTGAAAACTAGGTCAACATCTTGCTAAAGGAGACCCAAAAAAACGCTGAAGAAAATAACACCTTGAAAAATAGTCTAAGTCAATTGGCAAAAGAGGTTCAAAAAGCCAATGAGGAGAAGAATGCTTTAAAAAGCAGAATTAGCCAAATGGAAAAGGAGGTCCAAAAGCTCACTGAAGAAAATAGATCTTTAAAAATTAGAAGAGATGGAGGTAAATTACTTTATGAGAAACCAAGAAATCACAGAACAAAACCAAAAGAAAGAAAAAATGTAAGATAATGTGAAATATCTCATTGGAAAAACAACTGACCTGGAAAATAGATCCAGGATAGACAATAAAAAAATTATGGGACTACCTGAAAGCCATGATGAAAAACGAGTGTAGACATCATCTTTCATGAAATTGTCAAGGAAAACTTCTCTGATATTCTAGAACCAGAGGGCAAAATAAATATTGAAAGAATCCACTGATCACCACCTGAAAGAGATCCAAAAAGAGAAACTCCTAAGAACATTGTGGCCAAATTCCAGAGTTCCCTGGTCAAGGAGAAAATATTGCAAGCAGCTAGAAAGAAACAATTCAAGTACTGTGGAAATACAATCAGGATAACACAAGATCTAGCAGCTTCTACATTAAGGGATCGGAGGGCGGGGAATAGGATATTCCAGAAGTCAAAGGAACTAGAACCAAAACCAAGAATCACCTACCCAGCAAAACTGAGTATAATACTTCAGGGGGAAAAATGGTTTTTCAATGAAATCGAGGACTTTCAAGCATTCTTCATGAAAAGACCAGAGGTGAGAAGAAAGTTTGACTTTCAAACACAAGAATGAAGAGAAGCATGAAAAGGTAAACAGCAAAGAGATGTCATAAGGGACTTACTAAAGTTGAACTGTTTACATTCCTACAGGGAAAGACAATAGGTGTAACTCTTGAAATTTTTTTCAGTATCTGGGTAGTTGGTGGGATCACACACACACACACACACACACACACACACACACACACACGGAAAGAGAGAGAGAGAGAGAGAGAGAGAGAGAGAGAGAGAGAGAGAGAGAGAGAGAGAGAGAGAGAGGGAGAGAGGGAGGGAGGGAGGGAGGGAGGGAGAGCACAGAGTGAATTGAATTGGATGGGATCATATCTTTAAAAAATGAAATTAAGCAGTGAGAGAGAAATATATTGGGAGGAGAAAGGGAGTAATGGAATGGGGCAAATTATCGCTCATAAAGGAGGTAAGCAAAAGACTTTCCAACAGAGGGAAAAAGAGGGGAGGTGAGAGAAAAACATGAAGCCTACTCCCATCACATTCGACTAAAGGAAGGAAAAAAATACACACTCATTTTGGTATGAAAACCTACCTTACAATATAGGAAAGTGGGGGAGAAGGGGATAAGCAGGGTGAGGGGGATGATGGAAGGGAGGGCAGGGGGAGGAAGGAGCAGTTTGAGGTCAACACTCAAGGAGGGATAGGATCCAAAGAGAGAATAGAAGCAATGGAGGGCAGGATAGGATGGAGGGAAATATATTTAGTCTTACACAACATGACTATTATGGAAGTCATTTGCAAAACTACACAGATATGGCCTATATTGAATTGCTTACCTTTCCAAAGGGAATGGGTGGAGCGGGAGGGATGAAGAGAAGATGGAACTCAAAGTTTTACGAACAACTGTCGAGTATTGTTCTCGATACTAGGAAATAAGAAATACAGGTAATGGGGTATAGAAAGTTATCTGGCCCTACAAGACAAAAGAGAAGATGGGGACAAGGGAAGGGAGGGTTGTTAGAAGAAAGGGCAGATTGGTGATAGGGGCAATTAGAATGCTCGGGGTTTTGGGGTGAGGGGAGGGGAGAAATTGGGAGAAAATTTGGAACCCAAAATTTTGTGAAAATGAATGTCAGAAATTATATAAATAAATTTTAAAAAGGCGGGGGGGGCGGAGAATTAACTCTACTTTAAATATTTTGTAGAATTCACTTGTGAATCAATCCAGCCCTGGATATTATTTCCTAGGGAATTCATTGATGGAATGTTCACTTTCTTTTTCTGAAATGGGGTTATGTAAGTATTCAACTTCCTTTCTTTTAGTGGGCAATTTGTATGTTTATTCATTGATTGCAAGTTTTCAACCTTCATTTCCACAAAATTTTGAGTTCCAAATTTTGTCCCCATCTCTCCCCTCCCCCCAACCAAAAACTCCTTGCATTCTGATTGCCCCTTCCACCAACATGCCCTCCCTTCTAACATCCTTATCTTATCCCCATCTTCTCTCTTGTCCTGTAAGGAAAGATAAATTTCTATTCCCTGTTTTGTGTATTTCTTATTTCCCAATTGTACACAAAAGCAGTTCTCAATATTTCTTCCTGAAACTTTGCATTGCAACTTCTCTTCCTTTCTTCTTCCTAATCAATCCTCACTGCAATTCAATATAGGCTAAATAGTTGGAGTTTTATATATTACTTCCATAATAGTCATGTTGTGTAATACTAACTATATTTCCCTCCATCCTATCCTGCCCCCTCATTTCTTCTATCCTCTCTTTTTACCTTATCCCTCCTTAAGAGTGTTTACTTCTAATTGTTCCATCCTCCCATTTGACCACTCTGCCATCATCTCCCCACACCGTGCTTATCACCTTCTTCCCTACTTTCCTGTATTGTAAGATAGGCTTTTATACCAATTTGAGTGTGCATGTTATTTCTTCCTTGAGCCAAACGCGATGAGAGGAAGCTTCACTTTTTCCTTCTCACCTCCCCCCTTACACACTCCATTGGAAAAGCATTTTCTTGCCTCTTCTATGAGAGATAATTTGACCCATTCTCTCTCTCTCTCTCTCTTTCTTTATATATATATATATATATATATATATATATATATATATATTTATATACATATATGTATATATATGTATGTACATGTATATATATGTATGTATATGTATACACACACACATATATATACACATATATGTATATATGTATATGTATGTATGTATGTGTGTATAATCCCTCCAACTACCCAGATACTGAGAAAAGTTTCAAGAGTTATAGATATTACCTTTCCATGTAAGAATGTAAACAGTTCAACTTTACTAAGTACCTTGTGATTTCTCTTTTCTGTTTACCTTTTCATGCTTCTTGATTCTTGTATTTGAAAGTCAAATTTTCTTTTCAGCTCTGGTCTTTTCATCAAGAATGTTTCAATGTCCTCTATTTCATTCAATGAACATTTTCCTCCAGAAGTATTACACTCAGTTTTACTGGGTAGGTGTTTCTTGATTTTAATCCTAGTTCCTTTGACTTCTGGAATATCATATTCCAAAACCTCCAATCCCTTGACTTAGAAGTTGCTAGATCTTATGTTATCCTGATTGTATTTCCATAATCCTCGAATTTTTTCTTTCTAGCTGCTTGCAATATTTTCTCCTTGATCTGGGCACTCTGGAATTTGACTACAATACACCTACTAGTTTCACTTTTCGGGAGATGATGTGTGGATTCTTTCAATATTTATTTTGACCACTGGTTCTAGAATATCATTGCAGTTTTCCTTGATAATTTCATGAAATATAATATCTAGACTCCTTTTTTTTTATCATGACTTTCCAGTAGTCCCAAAATTTTCAAATTATCTCTCCTGGATCTGCTGTCTAGGTCAATTGTACTTCAAATGAGATATTTCATATTGTCTTGCATTTTTTCATTCTTTTCGTTTTGTTTTGTAATTTCTTTTTTTCCTCATAAAGTCGTTAGCTTCCATCCGTTGTATTCTAATTACTAAAGAACTATTTTCATCAGTGAGTATTTGAACCTCCTTTTACATTTGCTTAATTCTCCTTTTTAAAGCATTCTTTTCTTGGGCTTTTTGGACCTCTTTTGCCAGTTTAGTTAGCCTATTTTTAAATATGATATTTTCTTCAGCATGCTTTTGGGTCTTCTTTAGCAAGTTGTTGACTCGTTTTTCATGATTTTCTTGTAATGCTCTCATTTCTCTTCCCATTTTTTCCTCCACCTCTCTTACTTGGTTTTCAAAATCATTTTTGAGATTTTCCATGGCCTGAGATCATTGCATATTTATTTTGAAGGTTTTGGCAGAAGCCTTGACTTTTATGTCTTCCCCTGATGGTAAATATTGTTCTTCCTCATCTGAAAGTGGAGAAAATACCTGTTTATCAGGAAAGTAACCTTCTATTGTCTATTTTTCCCCTTTTTTGTGCATTTTCCCAAGCAGTTACTTGACTTTTGGGTTCTTTCTCAAGACTACAGTATACCCTGGGGACCTGTGACATCAGAGTTCCTCCAAGGTGGCACAATCAATGAAGAGGAGTTTACTCCCCACACTGGCTAGTGGCTGAGATTTACATCAGCTGTTCAATTCCTCCAGGGGCTTTACCTCAAGTTCCAACAGTGGAAGCTGGCTCCTGCCATCACTGCTGCCTGGGTCTGGGACTAGGGAAGGAGCTTGCTGCCTTGTCATGCAAGTGAAAAAGCTTTCTCAGTGCCCTTTGAAGTATCTTTGGGGACTGTGCGTTGAGTGATTTGTGAACCTCCGCTGCTGCTAGGGATTCCCCCCCAAGGCCTACTCCTGCCTTGCTGCTCCAGGAGCCATGTAGCCAAGGCTAGTTTGGGCTCCACTCAACTTCCAGTGAGACAGACCTTTCCCATCTGCCTTTCAGGTCACCCTATCCTGGAAATCTCTTCCACTCCATCGTTCTGCGATTTCTACTGGTCTAGAATTTGTTGAAAGTCATTCTTTGCAGGTATTTTATGGGCTGTGGGGGAAGACCTAGGTAATGTGTGTCTATCTACTACACTGTATTGGTTTGGGGGCCCCCAACCCCACAATTTGCATGTTTTAAAATGATCATCCATCTCATTTAGATTATCAAATTAATGGACATACAGTTGGGCAAAGTAATTTCTTACTGTTGTTTTTATTTCCTCCTCTCTTTTTTAAAATCAAATTAACCAAAGTTTTATCAATTTTATTTTTCATAAAACCAACCCCTAGTTTTATTTATTCGTTCAAAAATTTTTCTTAATTTCAATTTTGTTAATCTCTACTTTGGTTTTCAGTGTTTCTAATTTGGTATTTACATGGGGATTTTCAATTTGTTCTTTTTCAAGCGTTTTCAGCTGCTTGCCCAGTTTATTGATCTCCTCTTTCTCTATTTTCTTCATGTAGGCACTCACAGATATAAAACTTCTCATAAGAACTTCTTTTGTTGTATCTCATAAACTTTGATAGGTTGTCGCATTATTGTCATTTTCTTGAATGAAATTGCTGATTGTTTCTATAATTTGTTGTTTCACTCACTCATTCTTTAGAATTAGATTGTTTAGTTTCCAATTTGTTTTTGGTTTATCTTTCCATGGCGTTTGATTACATATAAAAATGTAAACAGGGAAAAAGTACTTGTTACACAATATGGGTAAACTGTTTACATCCCTATAAGGGAAGATAATACTTGTTAATCTTGAGAATTATATATTTATTTTGAAATGTAAAAAGGATATACATAGATAGAGGAAGTGAGTATAAATTAAATGATGTGATGATGACAAATGTGATTTAAGGGTGTGAAGGGAATATAATGGGAGATGTGAAAAGGAGGAGGGAGAAAAAAAATAAATTCCATCACAGGAAGAGGGACAAACATATATTGCATTAGATGGGGCAGGGAAGGGAGAAGAGTTTTGTATGAGAGGTTCTCTCATCTGATTGGATTCAAGGAGGGTATAACAAACTCAGTTAAGTATAGAAATACAACTAGTTCTTAGGTAATAGGAGAGGAAGGGAGAAAAAGGAGGGGAGAGTAAAAGGAAGGGAAGAAGTAGTAAGGGAGAAGAGGATTGAAAGGGAGGGGGCATGAAAGAAGAGAGGGAAGACTGAGGGAGGCTGTAGTCAAAAATTAAAACTCTACCAGGGAGGAGAAGGGAGAACCAAAAGTATAAGCACAGGGAATGGCAATGGAGGGAAAGACGCAAATAGTAATCACGACTGTGGATGTGAATGGGATGAACTCTCCCATAAAACGGAAACAGATAGCAAACTGGATTTAAAGTCACAATCCAACAATATGCTATTTACAAGAAACACATTTGAAAAGGGGAGATACACATAGGGTAAATATAAAAGACCGGAGCAGAATTTATTGTATTTCAGCTGATTTAAAAAAAGCAGGGGTGGCAATCCTATTCTTAGACAAAGAAAAAGTAGAAATAAAACTAATGAAAGGAGATAAAGAAAGAAGCTATATTCTGCTAAAAGGCACCATAGAATATGAAGCAATTTCATTATATGTGCTCCCAGTGGTTTAGCATCCAAATTCTTAGAGGAGAAGTGAAGCACTGACAGGAAGAACGGCACAGCAAAACTATTCTTGTGGGGGAGATCAAACTCCCCCTCTCTGAACTTTATAAATCTAACCTCAAAATAAACAATAAAGAAATTAAGGAGGTGAATAGAACTCTGGTTGAGGTAGATATGATAGATCTCTGGAGAAAATTCAGTGGGGATAGAAAAGAATACATCTTTTCTCAGTGGTACATGGCACATTTACAAAAATTAACCAAGTACTAGGCCATGAAAACCTCACAATCCAGTGCAGAAAGAGGGAGATAGTCAATGCATCCTTGTCATATCATAATGTAATTTACCATTTTCTGCTTCCTCCTTTCCATGTCTTCTATTACAATCCATTAGTATGCTTAAATCACGTTTTTGTCATCACATCATTTACTTCATACATCCTCCTTCTATCTATTTATATTCATTTTATATTTCATAATAGATATACATTTTTCAAGATTAGCAAGTATCATCTTCCCTTATAGGGAGGAAAACAGTTTGCCCAAATTGAGTAACAAATTTTTCTTTCCCCCTGTTTACCTAATTATCCCTCTCTTGAGACCTGAGTAAAAAGATCGAATTTTCTATTGATTTCTGGCCTTTATATCAGGAAGGTCTGGAAATCCTTTATTTCATTTAATGTCCATCTCCTACGCTGAATTTTGCTGGGTAATTTATCCTTGGTTGTAGTCCCAGCTCCTTTGCCTTATGGAATATCATATTCCAGTTCTGTCGATCTTTTAATGTAGGAGCTGCAAGGTCCTGCGTAATCCTGACTGTAGCTCCTCGATAATTTGAATGGTTTCTTTCTGGTTAGTATTTTTCCTTCACTTGATAGTTTTTGAATCTGGCAACAATATTTCTTGGTATTTTTAGTTTGAGATCCCTTTTGGGAGGTGAACGGTGGATTTTTTTCGGTGACAATTTTGCCTTCTGTGTCTTGAACTTCTGGGCAGTTTTCCTTGATGGATTCTTGGAAGATATTGTCCAGGCTCTTTTTTCTATCATGACTTTCTGGTAGGCCAATAATTCTTAAATTTTCTCCTCTGGATCTATTTTCCAGGTCAGTAGTTTTTCCAACTTGATATTTTACATTTTCTTCTATCTTTTCATTCTTTACATTTTGTTTGACTGATTCTTGATGTCTTATACAATCAGTAGCTTCTACTTGCCCGATTCTAATTTCTATGAAATTTGTTTCTTCAGTTAAATTTTGGATCTCCTTTTCCATCTGTCCAATTATTCCTTTTACGGCATTCTTTTCACCAGTTAGTTTTTGTACTTCCTTTTCCATTTGTTCGATTTCCCTTTTTTATACAGCTATTCTCTTCAGTAAAATATTTTTCATGCTTTTAAAATTACTGGCCAGCTTTTCTTCTATTTCCTTCTTTAGCTCTTCCAAGAGTGCTCTTTGTGCATGTGAACAGTTCATAGACCCTTCCTAAATTTCAGATAAGAGTACAATCTCAATACTTAGCTTTTTTGTATACATGTTTTGGTCCTTGTCCCCATAGAAATATTCTACGTTCTTTTCCATCCTGCCTTGCTTCTTACTCATGATGATGACACTTTGAGTTTTGTGGCCTCTGGTTCTTTCAGCTGGAAAATAAAGAACCTGGTGCTAAGCTGGCTAGTGTGAGAAAGAAGAGGCCAGGTTGATGTCTTTTTGTGTTTCCCAGGATTTACCCAGGAGCTAGCTTGTTAAGGGTGAGGGAGCAGTGGTCTGGTCAGAGGAGATCTCCTCAGCTGAGCTAGAGCATAGGCAAGCTCAGCAGTTGGTGATCCTGCTCCCCTATTGTCTTTCCGTTTCCCCTGGACTGCTGAGGCACTCCTGGGGCCCTGGTGTTGGTGGTTGTGAGGCTCCACCCCACTGGAGCTCTGGATCTCCTCTTGGTTCACTGAACAGGGGCTGTCTGGGACAGCTTTGGTCTTCTGCCACTGTAAGAGATATTCTCCTAACTGATTTTCCTAGCCTCACATGCTACTAGACTGCTTGCCCCTTCTGCTGATCCCATTGATCCAGGATTCTTCTGGGGAAATATTTTATGATTCTTTCAAGGTCAAAAAGGGGAGAGAGAGAGAGAGAGCATTTACTGATCTCTGTGCCATTTTGGCTTCCTGAAGTTCAAGTAGATGACTTTCAGATATTTAATCTTTGGGCTGATAGTCTCAGGAACAGCCACTGCAGATACCTGTGACTCCATGACTCTTACTCCATGGGCTCACCTCCTGAGATGATATGCCTGAGATTCCACTGTGCTTCTGCTTCCTCAGACCACCCTGGGACTTTCATGTTTGGCCCTGCCTCAGCACAGGGGTGTTCCTCCACTCCTTTGGAACAGATCCTTCCCGTCCACCCTTCAGTCTGTGCTAAGCTGTGAATCTGCCACAGTCTGTCTCCTATTGGATTCTGCACCTCCAAAATTTGGTCACATTTGCTTTTTAGAGCTATCTGAAGGAGTTTATTTAACAACTTCGGTGAGTATTTGCTTCCACTCCACCATCTTGGTTTCTGGAGTATTAATTCTTAAATTCTCTCTCCTAGAGTTTTTTTTTCTTCAGGTCAGTTATTTTTGCAATGAGGTACTTTATATTTTTTCTATGTTTTTCATTCTTGTGGTTTTGTTTGACTGATTCTTCCTATCTCAGTGTCATTAGCTTCCACTTGCCCAAATCCATTTTTTCAGGGAGTTATTTTCTTCAATGTCCTTCCCCTCATTTTGTAAATTGTATTTTTAATTGTTTCTTGTACCTGTCTTATTCGTCTTTCAAAATCCATCTTGAACTCTTTCAGAAAGGCTTTTTGGCCTTGAGACCAATTCAAATTCACCTTGGAGGCTTTGCGTATAGGTACACTTACCATGTTCTCTTCTCTTGAATTTGTGTTTTGATCTTCCCTGTCACTAAAATATTTCTCTATGGTAATTAATTTATTTTAAAAAAATTCTTCTTGTTCATGTTGTTCACCATTTTCCTGATTTTTAAATTTGGTCCTTGTTTCTGGGGTCTATGCGGTATAGCCCCAGACTTCATGTGCAAGGGACTAGGGCCCTGGTTACTAGTTTTCTGTACTGGGGCCTCAGGAACTTGCATTTCGATTTTGTAATCACTTGGTAGTTTACCTGGTGTTCAGCTGAAATTATTACATGACTGGTGCTGGCACTGTCCTGCTCCTCCATCCTGGTCCTCAACATCTCCTTCTTGTATATTGAGGTGGGCCTTGCTACTGGCTTGGTGGGTTACCTCCTCCTATACTGATCCTCTTTTGCCACAACAAGAGGGATATTTCACATTAATCCCCCTAGTCTCCCAAGTTATGGCTAAAAACCTACTGCACCCTATCTTTCTGCTGGATCCACTATTCTAGAATTTTTCCTGTGGTAATATTCTCTTGGTTTTTCAATTCAATAAGGGAGAGTTCAAGTGACTTACAGCTTACTCTGCCATTTTGACTCCTGAAAGTCTAAATAAATGATTTTCAGACGTTCAATCTCTTGCCTGATAGCCCCAGGAGTAGCTACTGTCACTCCTGCAGTCCCTGAGAAGGAACACACTTCTCTCTCAGCTAGTTCCATCAGACCCCCACTCTATGCTGAGAAATCTGGAAATCTCCACTGTTACCAGTGTTTCAGTCTGTTGGAGTCTGCTCTAGCTTTGCCATGGTTGAGTCTATGCTGGTGCAGCCTGTGCACTACTATGTGAACCTCTCCCAGTTTGGTGCAATGGCCATTCCTGTCAACTCGCCAGATTGTCTTGGGCTGAAAATCTGCCACACTCTGTCTCTGTGGATTTTGCCATTCTAGGATTTGTTCAGATTCACTTTTTAGATGTGTTTGAAGGAGTTTGTGGGAGAGCTCAGATGAGTCCCTCCTTCCACTCAGCCATCTTGGCTTCACCTCCTGGAACTCTGTTTTGTTTTTGTTTTTCAATGGAAAAATTATGCCCCTTAAATTCAGAACAGAATTACGAAATATTATACATGTAATTTGGAATCTAACCGTTGCAATAATCTTTACAAAATCTAGGAAGAAGACATAAAAATAAATGATTTTATCACACGCAAAATAGTAGTAAAGACAGAACAGATCATTCTGCTCCATCCTTAAGCTCTTAACTCTGTCTATAGTGGATAAAGATACAAGAGACAATACTTTTCTCTTTTGTTTCATAGTTGGGAGAACTTCAAAATCAACTGGATTTAAGGAGATCATTCAATTCCATGCTATTGGAAGGGAGGCCTGTGTATCTGTGTCCGTATGGTTACTTTTGAGAACTACAGTCTTATTTTATTGAAATTGTTTGTTGATGGATCTGTACATTAATGCTGAGCTAAAAATGTCCTTGAAGGTACATAGCCAATTAATGCTTCATTAAATCTTTCTCTTTCACTTATAAATATGTTTGTGCTATGAAGTTCAGTTAGCCTAGCATCTTAATGTCTATTGTATGTTTCTCTAGACAACCAAGATGAGAATAGAAAGGGGAAACAGTCTCACCCCTCAAAACCTTTCTAAAACTGCGTTGTTAACAAGCTTGAACATTCTGAATATTGTACATATTTACTCTGACAGACTGGAATCTTAATTCATCTCTGAACAACCTAAAGTCATTTTTCATTATTTAACAGGGGAAAAATCATTTCTGAGGTTTTCTACTAAATGTCTCTAAAACCGATTTAAAAAAATAACAAAAAAACCCTTTTTCCCATGAGAGATTATTTCAAGTGAATTCCTGATTATGCTTTAATTTAAAATAATCCATCCAGGAGATTTTTCTAATTACAGAGCATAGAATGTAACATTAAAATATGTTTTTAATTAACTTTAACATTTCTTTTGACTCATTGAGCCTTTGTTTCACCTTCGATTTCTATGCATTTTCTTGATTTTATTTTCTTTAAGAGAAGCCAGAAACATGTATTACAGTGTGAATAATAATTTACAGTTATATAGTATTGTAGTGTTGACAAATCTCTGTACTAGAGTCAAGCAAGCCAATCGTTGTCTCCACCTGCTGGTGAGGAAACTAAGACTACAAGGCAAAGTGATTGGACCAAAGAAACTGTTACACCTAATAAATTTTAGCTGGAGGGTGCAAAGGTGTTCTAGAGCTAATGTTAATTGGCTTGTGAGAGCTAATTGTTAAATTTCCGGGAAGAACTTTTATACCTCAGGCATTAGCAAATCATTTAAAAAAATGTGGCTTGATTTAGAGTTTTATTTCTTATCTGGACTTGAGAAATTACTTTGGAGAAAATATTAACAATGTGTATTAAACATAAAAGAATGTCATACCTACACTGCCTCTTGTCAATGGGATATTTGTTTTTTTATGTTGCCAATTTTAAATAGATTTTATTCTCCAGGATAAGAATTGCATTTCCACTTATTTACAGTGCTGATGAAGTGCAATGTTGTTCTCTTCTCTCCCTCTGCACACCTTCAAGTATTCAGAATGCCCAAATTTATACAGTAGCTTAAATGTTACTTTAGAACTGCTACTGCCTTGACTACAAATTTTGAGTACTTAAACTGTATGAACTTTTCTTTCTTCTGGTGTGTCTAGTTCACCTCTTCAATTGTGGTCCCAGAAGAAGCACCTCCAGATGAGGTTGCTTCACCACCTGGGAAGCCAAAAGGCATGTCTCTTGTCATGCCCCCTGCACTCTGGTACAACTTAGTAATGATAGGATTTCAGACCTTCTTCAATTCTTTCTACTGATGCTCGCACTCTTCCTTCTTAGCAGTTTGGTTCCCATTCAGCCATTTGATTATTTCATTATATTTGTCAAATCTCTGTTTGTCTTCATCACCAATTTTGCCTTGCAGTTTTTAATTCTCTATGGTAGCCTTCATGTTGAAAGCATAAGATTCAAGAGAATTCTTGGAAGACACCTTGTCTCTCTGCTTCTCATCTTCAGCCTTGTATTTCTCAGCCTTCTTTGTTCACATGCCCTTTATCATTGGTGATGGATACCTTGTTCTCCTTGCTTTTATCCACAGAAGAAACATGGAGTATGCCATATGCATCAATATCAAATGCTACTTCAATATGAGAACACCCCTGGGTGCTGAAGGGATTCCTGTGAGCACAAATTTACCAAATAAGTTGTTATCCTTGTCATTACTCTCTCATCTTCATAAACCTGAATAGACACACTGGGCTGGTTGTCCTAATAGGTGGTAATGGCCTGTGTCTGCTTGGTGGGGATGGTGGTATTATGTTTGATCAAAATGGTCATAATTCCACCAGCAGTTTCAATTCTAAGGGAAAGAGGAGTGACATCCAACAACAGCAAGTCCTGCACATTCTCAGATTTATCTCTGGACAAAATGGCAACCTGGACAGCTGCAACATAAACAACAGTCTCATCAAGATTGATATTCTTGTTGAGCTCTTTATCACTGAAGAAGTCTTTCAGAAGCTTCTAGATTTGGGAGATTCAAGTGCAACTACTCACCAGGACGAGGTCATCAACCTGTGACTTATCTAACTTGTCATCTCCTAACCTCTTCTCCACAGGGTCCAGTATGCCAGGGAAGAAATCAGCATTCAGCTCTTCAAAACAGGCTCGGGTGATTGATGTATAGAAGTTGATACCTTCATAGAAGGAGTCGATCTCAATAACAGCCTGGGTACTGAAAGAGAGGGTACTCTTTGCACATTCACAAGCAGTGTGAAGACGTCAAACAGACCTCTTGTTCTCACTGATGTCCTTGTTGTACTTTTGCTTGAACTCAGCAATGAAATGGTTGACCATTCGGTTCTTGAAGTCCTCCCCAACCAAGTGAGAGTCCTCAGCTATGGACTGGACGTTGAAGGTTTTACCTTCACGGGTAAGGATGGAAACATTGAAAGAACCACTTCCAAGGTCAAAGAACAACACATTTTTCTCAGCACCAACCTTTTTGTCCAAACCATAAGCAATAGTATCAGCAGTTGGCTCATTGACGATTCAGAGCACATTGAGATCAGTTATGATTCAGCATCTTTAGTGACCCAACATTGGGAATTATTGAAATAGGCTGGTACTGTGACTACAGCATTTGTGACACTTTTACCAAGATAAACTTTAGCAAATTCTTTCATCTTGGTCAAGACCATAGAAGATACTTCTTCTGGATAGAAACTTTTGGTCTTCCCTTTGTACTCCACGTGGACCTTAGGCCTGACTGCATCATTTGCCACTGTATAAGGCCAGTACTTCCTGTCTGTCTGTACAACTATACCATCAAATCCATGACCAATCAGACATTTCACATAGAAAACTGTGTTGGTGGGGTTCACTTCAGCTTGATTCTTTGCAGCATCACCGATTAAACGTTCTGTGTTGGTGACAGCAATGTAGCTTGTCGAGGTCCTGTTTCCTTGGTCATTGGCAATAATCTCCACTTTCCCATGTTGGAAGACTGTCACACAGGAGAAAGTGGTGCCAAGATCAATACCAACTGCTGATCCCTTCAACATGGTTGCTGGGGAGTCAGAGATGTAGCTGACCACTCTGGAAAAAGAAGTTCTGCTACTGCACTAAGTAGCCAATGGGATATTTCTTAAATATTTACCAACACAGCCATTGATTCACCCTAGTTCTCCCAAACTTCTCTCCTTTGCTCTTTCTGCTATGTAAATATACAATTCCCGAGATTAACAAGTAATATCTTCCCTTATAGGGATGTAAACCGTTTTCCCATTTTGAGTAGCAAGTTTTGTTTTTCGTTTTTTTTCCTTGTTTACCTTTTTGAGTTTTCTATTGAGTTTTGGCCTTTTTATCAGAAATTTATCTGGAAGGAAATACCTTATGTCATTGAATGTTCATCTCCTTTCCTGAAATATTATGCTCAGTTTTGCTGGGTAATTAATCTTTGGTTGTAGTACCAGCTCCTTTGTTTTAAAGAATATTATATTCCAGTTCCTTCGATCTTGTAATGTAGAAATTGCAAGGTCCTGTGTGATCCTGACTGTAGCTTCTTGACATTTCAATGGTTTCTTTCTAGCTGTCTGTATTATTTTCTCTTTCACTTCACAGTTCTGGAATTTGACAGTGATGTTCCTTGGTGTTTTTAGTTTGGGATTGCTTCCAGGAGGTGAACAACGGATTTTTTCGATGACTATTTTGCCATCTGAATCTAGCCCTTCTGGGCAGTTTTCTTTGATGATTTCTTGGAAGATATTTTTCTGACTCTTATTTTTCATCATGACTTTCTGGCAGACCAAGAATTCTTCGATTTTCTCTCCTTGATCTAAATTCCAAGTCAGTTGTTTTTCCAATTAGATATTTTACATTTTCTCCTATCTTTTCATTCTTCAGATTCTGTTTGACTGGTTCTTGATGTCTTATAGAATCATTAGCTTCTACTTGCCCAGTTCTAATTTTTATCAAATTGCTTTCTTCAGTTAACTTTTGAATCTCTTTTTCCATCTGTCAAATTATTCCTTTAAAGGAATTATTTTCTCCAGTTAATTTTTTTACTTCCTTTCCCTTTTGTCCAATTTTCCCATTTAGGTTATGAGTTTTCTTTCCTTTTTTTTTTCCAGTTTTTCCAGTTAGGTTTTCTTCTTCCTTTTCCATTTGCTCAATTTTCCTTTTTAAGGAGCTGTTCTCTTCAGTGTATTCTTTTATCACACTTTTAAAGTCATTGGGCAGTTTTTTCTTCCATTTCTCAAATTTGGCTTTTAAAATCCTTCTTCAGTTCTTCCAAGGGTGCTCTTTTTTCTTGTAACCAGTTCATAGTCCCTTCTGAAGTTTCAGATGAGAGTACAGTCTTAATACTGACCTCTTTGGTTTTAGTGTTTTGCTCCTTGTCCTCATAGAAGATTCTATGATCTTTTCTTTCCTGCTTTGCTTCTCACTCATGATGATGAGGCTTTGTGTATTGTGGTCTCTGATTCTTTCAGCTAGAAGCTAAACAACCTGGTGCTGAGCTGGCTGGTGTTAGAAAGCAGAATCCAAGTGAAGTCTTTTTGTGTTCCCACGATTTGTTCAGGAGCTAGATTGTTAAGTGTGGAGGAGGGGAATTTTGGCTATGGGAGGTCTCCTCAGCTGAGCTAGAGCAAAGGTAAGGTCAGGGGTTGGTAATCCTGGCTGCCCTACTGTCTTTTCATTTCCCCTGGGGTACTGAGGCAAGCCTGAGCTCCTGGTGTTGATAGCTGCGAGGCTCCACCCCTCTTAGTTTCAGGATCCCTTCCCAGTTCATTGAAGTGTGGCTGTCTAAGACAGCTTTGGTCCTGCACTGTTCCCCTTCTGCCACAACAAGATAGATACTCCTTAGTGATTTTCCTAGCCTCATGTCTAGATGTCTCTTTCCCCCTTCTCTTGATCTCACTGATCCAAAGTTTTTCTGGGAAAATATTTTCTGGTTCTTTCAAGGTCAACAAGAGGAAGAGGAGAGAGCATTTACTGATCACTCTGCCATTTTGACTCTTGTAACCTCAAGTAGATGACTTACAGACATTTAATCTGCAGACTGATATTCTCAGGAGCAGCAGATACCTCCGTGGTTCTGACTGACTCAGTTCTACTAAACTCCCCTACCGAGCTGATATACTCAAGATTCTACAGTGCAGTCGCTGCCTCAGACCACCCTGGGTTTCCTGCTTGGCTCTGCCATGGCAGGGACATGTTACACTATGTCCTGTGTGATTCTCCACCCCACAGAACAGAACCTTCTGGTCAACCTTCCAAACTTTCCTGGACTGTGAATGTATCACAGTCTGTCTCCCATTGGACTCTGACCCTCCAAAATTTGGTCAGGTTCTCTTTTTAGAAGTATCTGAAGGAGTTTGCCTGAGATCTTAGCTGAGTAGTTGCTCTCACTCTTCCAAGTAGGCTCCGCTTCTGCATTCAGGCTGGTGGTCTTTTAGTTAGTGAAAAGCTTGGACTGCCAATCACATTTAACTTTAAAAACATGGCATATCTAACAAACAAATACCATATCAACTATCTAAAACGAAGGCTGAAGATTCTCATAACTGCGATATAAACGCATTATTGCAGTTATTTTTCACACAAAATCATTTTTTTTTCAATCACAAGAAAGTCAATAGGAAGATATAGACAAGAATAGTGTCAGAGAAGTCAGAGGCAAGAATAACCAGGAAGGAATTTCCATGCCCTCCATAGCCCATGGCAGTGCCATCTTGGACCTGTCCTTGAATAAGGATAGCCTGGGGAGTGGTGTGGTCATTCCCAATGAGGTCTTCTTCTCTGTACCTGGTCACCTCTCCCTGCTCAGCTCCTCCTCAAACTAAAAGGTGACCTTGGAAGAAATGCAAAGAAGGCTTTCACCCCCACAGTGTCCCAATATATGTCTCCTTGGGGATGTCTTTCACAGGACTAAATTAAAAAATGGAAGCCAATGCCTTTGGGGAGCTACTGGAGAAGACTAGCCTCAATTTGCCAGCAGGGTTTCAGAAGGCAGTCAATGTGACCCCGCTTACTTCCCTGGTGGAGGGAGAGGCCATGGACCTCATCAGGAATTTTGGCTATGTGTGTGAGACAGAGTCTTCAACCAAGGCAGCAGCTGACTACCTGTCCTGGCAACGTGTGGAACCTGCAGAACTGCACAGTTAAAAGAATATTTTGCTAGCCACCAAGTAAATCTGTAAGGAGTTCTCAGACCTGATGGTCCAGGACCATTTCCCATTGGGCAATAGTGGACCCTCTCTCATCCTGGAACTGGGAGTACAGAGCTGCCTCACTCATTTCAGCTTCATTACCCATTTCTTTGGGGGTCCAGTCATCTGTACCACACTCACAGACTTTCATAACTACCTGGTTGAGTCACTCAAGAGACTTGACAAAATATTCCTGTACAGCTCAATCATTGGAAACCCAGCTGGCGACTCAAAAGCACCACAAAACGATGTGAAACATTGGAAATAATCTGCCCTGGCCTCCTGGTTTCTGCCTCTCACCTCCACTCTCCTCTGGAATCTTGGGAGAGGAGACCTGACCTCTTGAGTTTGAGGGTTTGGGGTAAAGAAAGAAAGAAAAAAAGCAGTCTGACTATTGGGTCATCCTGAAGTAGAGGCTGGAAAATTTCCTTGTTTTCTTTCAAAGGAAGTGATTCGGGGAAGAAGGAAAAAAGAGATGGGGAACCGTGAAAGAGTCTGCTGAAATCAGGAGCATGGGAAGGGTGTTGGGATCCAGTCAGCTTAGAGACCTCCCTCTTTCTGTAGATTGATTAATTTTGAAGCTGGGGACCCAGATATCCTATATCACATGTGCAATGTTCTTGCTTCTCTGTTCTTTTCTCTGTAGAAGGGGTTTAGAGAATTTCAGGGATGAGGATGTTTCTGAGGGAGCCTTACTTTGTAAGGGATAGGGTGGTGATGGGGGGGGATCCAGATGTTTTCAGTTCTAGATGAGAGTGGGAATCATTTGTCTGGCAGAAAGTGGGGTGTTGTGTGTGGGGGTGGGAGGAGGCTTGTTGAGAGACAGTCTGCCTCACCCCAAAGAGGGGGACCCTCTTGTCACAGGAAATATTCAGTGGAGCTGATGACCAGCAATCAGTGGTGACTGAGAGAGAGTTGGGAGTTGTTCAAGGACTGACCCTTCGACTCCCTTCCCCCTCTCATTCTCCCAGCAGAGTGGTAGATATGAAAAATAGGCTTTGCTACTTACCTCAATAACCCTTCTTTCCACTTCCTCCCCTTCTCCCCATCCTCAAGATGGGAAAGACCCAAGGAAGAGAGGAGCTATTGAAAAAAAAAAAACACAAAGCAGAAATAGCACTTGAGTCCAGGACAAACTCTACGGCTCGGTCGCCATCTGATGTATTTATTTATGTTGTAATTAAATTAGAATGTCTCAAAGTGTCCAAAAAAAGAAAGTCAATGGAAACAGAGTGGACAATGTTCAGTCTCATTAACTATTTTAGATTATCACGTTTACGTTTCATAATTGAGAGCTATGGAGTCTCCGAGACAAATGGTAGTTGAATTCAAGGAAAATGATTTCTTAGAGATAAATGTTTTGACAAAATTATAGCAGTCATTTTTTAATGCAGGGCTTGCTTGTTTTGCACTTTGCATTAGATGTTCAACACAGAAATTTTATCAAAATGTGGCCTTTCGGTAACAAATTAATTTATAAATTGGTTTAACCAACAACCATTTTTATAAAGAATATTTCCAGTGTCCTTTGATTCTACATGAAAATTAGATATACTGTATCCCAAAAGATTTCTTAATTAGATTTGGTGAGGCTATTTTTAACTATTGTTTAAATAGAAGCACAGATATATAGAGTTTTAGGTATAACTAGCCACATTCTCCTCAAATAGAATTTGATGAATGATTCCCTCTCGTTTGGTGTAAAAACAACAACAACAACAACAAAAACCCAACAAACTGTTTTAATCATTTTACAAAAAAAGTCTTTCAGTGAGAGATCAAGAAAGAAATACTTCCCCTTTGGTTATTGATCGTCTTTAGCATCCCTGATAATGAAAATATCATAATAGACGATTAATTGTATATTAGTTTTTTTAAATCATCATATCATCAGGCTTATCAAAGGTCAGAAGCTGGACTTTCAGCATCATTATAATCATCATCTTTGTTTTAAAGTGTGCAGAGAACGTTCTTTTTGTTCCATGAACACATAATAATTTTAATAGATGTTGCCATTTCCAATACTCATATTTTTCATTATGGTAGTAGAAAAAATAGTGGAATGAAAAGCTTTCAAAACATAGAAAGGCCAAATTAATATGAGAAAGGGTGATAATAATAGTGAGCATTCAAGTAGGGAATTTGGCTATGCAAAATACTTTTCATATAACTTCTCATATAATTCTCACTACAACTTTTAGAGGTAGATGCCATTATTATACCCCATTTTATAGATAGACCAAGACTGAGTGATGTTTAGACTTGCTCAAAGTTGTACAATTATTGTCAGGCATGATTCAGACTCAAGACTTGAATCCAGGTCTAACACATTATGTGCTTTAGTTGACTTCCCAGAATGGGATAGGTAACATGTCTATTGCATATCCTCTCCTGCAGGTGTAACAAAGATGCTTTTAGTTAATTTATAGAGCAAAACCTCTTAACTTGGATTTAGAATTTTGCGTATTTTTTTCAATAAAATTTTTACCACGCATTTCAATATGATTGGTTAAATTTGTAATCCCATATATTTTATACCCATAAAACCATTTCTCTCTAAATGGATCCATATGATTTATCATGCTGTCCAAGAGGTCGATGAACTACAAAAAAGGCTAAAGACATCTACAGGGGATGAACTTACCTCCTAAAAATATTCTCCAACAGAAAGCATTTATTTTATCAGTCTGTGTCAGAGTCTGTAGAAAATTAAATACAAAAGAACACTAGTGGCGTAGTAATTTATATCAAAAAATTTCTTTTGTTTTATAATGAATTTATTTGTTTTAAGTTTTCAACAATCACTTCCATAAGTTTTAAATTTTCTACCCATCCCTCTCTAGGACAACACGAAGTCTTATACCAAAACAAAACGTAACAAAAGAGAAAACAGTCTTCTTCCTTCTGCATTCTGACTCTAGAGACATTTTGTATCATGAAACCTTTGGAAATGTTTTAGGTCCTCGCATTTTTGTGAAGGGCTAAGTTTCTCAGAAATAGTCCTCAAATACTGAGGCTCAGGCTGCTTGTAATATGCTCCTGGTTCTGCTCATTTCACTCAGCATCAGTTCACATAAATTCCTGAAGGTTTTTCTGAAGTCCTCCTGTTCCATATCTTGTTCCTGTTTCTTATATCACAATAGTATTCCATTGCATTCATATACACAATTTCTTCAACCATTTCTCAATTGATGGGCATTCCCTCGATTTCCAGTTCTTAGCCACCACAAAAACAGCGCTGTATATATTGTTGTACATGTGGGTCCTTTTTCCCATTTTTATTATCTCTTTTGGACACATGCCTAGAAAGGATATTGCAGGGTCAGCGGGTAAGCATATTATTATAGCCCTTTGGGCATAGTTCCAAATTACTCTCCAGAGTGGTTGGATCAGCTCACAACTCCACCAATGATGAATTAGTGTTCCAGTTCTCCCATATCTTCTCTGAAACGTGTCATCTTTCTCTTTTGTCATGTTAGTGAATCTAATGGATGTGATGAGGTATCTCAGAATGGTTTTGATTTGCATCTCTCTAATCACTAGTAATTTAGAGTATTTACTCATACGGCTATAGATGTATTTAATTTTTTCCTCTGAAAACTGCCTGTTCATATCTTTTGACGATTTATGAATTGGGTAATGACTTTCATTATTGTAAATTTGACTCATTTCTCTATATATTTTAGTTTTTATAAATCAATTTATTTATTTTTGATTTCCAATAACCACTTCAATAAGTCTTAAATTTTCTCCCCTTCCCTCCAACCTCCCTCATCATGAGACATCATGGGTTCTACACATACATTCTTATCAAACACACTTTCACATTAGTCATGTTGCTTAGAAGAAATAAAAATAGTGGAAGAAACCGTGAGAGAAACCAAAACAAAAAATAACATAGCTCAAGAGAAAATACTCTCCTTCATTCTGTGTTTGAATTCCGTAGTTCTTTCTCTGGAAATGGATGGCATTTGACCTCGAGTTTTTGGGAATGTTTTAGGTCCTTGCCTTGCTGTGAAGGGTTAAGTATAACAGAAACAGTTCTGGTACACTGTGGCTGTTACTGTGTACAATGTTTTCCTGGTTTCGCTCCTTTTATTCAGTATCAGTTCTTATAAGTCCTTCCAGGCATCTCTGAAATCCTCTCGTTCAACATTTCTCATGGCACAATAGTATTCTATTACATTCATTTACCACAACTTGCTCGGTCATTCCCCAATTGTTGGGCATCCCTTCAGTTTCCAGCTCATGATCCACCACAAAGAGAGTTGCTATAAATATTTTTTGTACATGTGGGACCTTTTCCAATTTTTTTGATCCCTTTTAGATACAGTCCAAGAAGACATATTGGTGGGTCAATGGGCATGCACACTTTTGTAGCCCTTTGGACATAGCTCCAAGTTGCTCTCCAGAATGGCTGGATTAGCTCACATCTCCATCAACGGTTAATTAGTGTTCTAAATCTCCTACAGCTTCTCCAACATTTATCATCTTCCTCTTTTATCATGTTAGCCAGTCTGATGTGATGTGGTACGTCCAGAGCTGTTATGATTTTCATTTCTCTAATCAATAGGGATTCGGGACATTTTTCAAATGATTATAGATAGTTGCAGTTTCTTGCTCTGAAAACTGCCTCTTCATATCCTTTGACCATTTACCAATTCAGGAATAAATTTTTAAATTTGCCTCAGTTCTCTATATATTTTAGAAATGAGGCCTTTATCACAGACGCTAGCTATAAAAATTATTTCCCAGTTTGATGCTTCCCTCCTAATCTTGGTTGCATTGGGTTTGTTTGTCCAAAAACTTTTCAACTGAATGTAACCAAATTTATTCATTTTGCTTTTCAAAACACTATCTCTTGTTTGGTCACAAATTCCTCCATTCTCCATATTGAATTATAATTTTGTCCCTCTCTGCCTTTCTATGCCTCTTTTGAATCTTGTATTTGAAGGTGAAATTTTCTACTGAGCTCTGGCCTTTTCATCAGGAAGGTCTGAAAATCCCTTATTTCATTGAATGCTCATCTCTTTGCCTGAAAGATTAAAGTCAGTTTTGCTGGGTAATTCATTCTTGGTTGTAGTCCAAGTTCCTTTGCCTTATACAATATCATATTCCAATCTTTTAAAATAGAAACTGCAAGGTCCTGTGTGATCTTGACTGTAGTTCGTGGTTATATGAATTATTTCTTTCTGACTGCTTGCAGTATTTTGTCCTCGACTTAATAGTTCTGGAATTTGGTAACAATATTCTTCTTTCCTTTCAATTTGGGGTCGCTTTCAGTAGAAGAATGCTAGATTCTTTGGATGATTGTTTTGCTTTCTGGATCGAGGATCTCAAGGCAGTTTTCCTTGATGATTTCTTGGAAGATAGTTGTCCAGGTTCTTTTTTTATCATGGCTTTCTGGTACACCAATAATTCTTCGATTTCCTCTTCTTATCTACTTTCCAGGTCAGTTGTTTTTCCAAAAATATATTTTATATTTTCTTCTATGTTTTCATCTTTTAGGTTTTGTTTGACTGATTTCTGATGCCTCATACAGTCACCAGCTTCCACTTGTTAAATTCTAATTTTTCATAAATTATTTTCTTTAGTTAGCTTTGGTACTTCCTTTTTCCATTTGTCCAATTTTCACATTAAGTTTTGTACCTCCTTATCCATTTAGCCAATTTCCTTTTTGAGAAGTTGTTTTCTTCAATGAATTCTTTTGTTTTCATTTTGTCAATTGTATTTTTATAGTCATTGGACGATTTTTCTTCTACCTCTCTAATTTGGCTCTTAAAGCCCTTCTCGAACACTTACAAGAATGCTTTTTGGGCTTGAGACCATTTCATATTCCATTTTTACATTTCAGATGCGGATACAATGCCAGCGCTGTCCTCTTCTGAATTCTTACTTCCCTCTCCATGTAGTAAGATTCTATGGTCTTTGCTTTTCTGATTTTCTTCTTCCTCACGGTGACTGCCTTTTTCCTGGCTTTTAAAGTGGAATTGGTGAAGGAAGAAAATATGGTGCTGATACCTAAATCTGGAAGAGTCAAAACGGAGAAAGAAAATTACAGACTAATTTCTCTAATGAATATAGATATCAACCTTCTAAAAACATATTAGCAAAAATATTACAGCAAGTTATCAAGAGAATAATACAGTTTGATTAAGCTAGATTTACACCAGAAATATAGAATGGGTTCAATATTAGGAAAATTATGTTTCAGGGAATGTGGGAGCTCTGTCCCACATTAATATGCTGGGAGTTTGGGAACTGGTTTCTACATTTATGTGCTGTAGCTATATAATGCTGTAGCTTTCCTGGTGCTGTGCTGGCTGGTGTATGCCAAGGCAAAGGCCAGGTGAAGTTTTTTTCTGACTTTCCTTGGGGTGGCAGTGAAACTCACAGTGTGACGTGTGGGGGAGTAGGTGGTCTGGCAGCAGGGTGTTTCCTCCTCTTGTAGGGCTGTGCTACAGCACAGGCAAACCTTGGGGCTGGTGAACCCTGTCTGTGCTGTTGTCTGTCTAATTCCCCTGGCTGGGCCAAGGCACACCCAGGTGTTGTGACAACATGATATTTAGAGCACACGTGGCAGCCAAGAATATCCCAACCCAAATGTGATATACAACACTGTCTCCACATGGAAGACAGAACCAAAATATTTTTTCAGACACCAGAAAGCCAAATTCATCATAGTAACAAAATCTATAATTAGTAACAATGCAGAGAACAACACCATCCCCAAGCCTTCTCCTTGTTAGGCTTCCCACAAACCAGCTGTTTTACACAAAAAGACAAGCAGGCTTCCCTTAATCAAAATGCCCTTCTCACACTCACAGCCAGTGACAGGCTTGCCTGAGTTATTCAGTTCTGACTCCTCTCAAGACTAACTTCCTCTCAGCTCCACTCTAGCTCTGCCTCTTCTTGTTCTATCCAGTCAGCAAACTCCTCTCACCACGAGCTCCTTGTGACTCAGCCTTATGTGAGTCAGTCTTCCTTGTTATCCAAGCAGTTCACATGGTCTTCTTAGTGAATGAGATAATGTTCCCTTTTTAAATTACCATTACACCAGTGTCCTAGTGTTGGTGCTTACCAACTCCACCCTCTGGGGCTAACGCTCTTCTGCTGTTCTATTGAAGAGGTTCTTGCTGGGAAGTTTCTGATCTTGCACTGGCCCTCTTCAACCACAGCAAGAGGAACCCTTATGTTTCATCTCTCTAGCCTCCTGAGTTGAAAGACTGCTGTTCCCTTTTGCTAGATCCACTATTCTAGTATTTTTCCTGGTCAATATTTTCTCTGTTTTCAAGGTCAACAAGGGGAGCTTGAGAGTATTTACAGTTTACATTGCTATGTCGGCTGCTGGAAGTTCAAGTAGGTGACTTTCAAACATTTAATCTTTCATGAATCCTTTATACTTATCATGGATCATTACATGGCTGAGAAAAGTTGAGTGATTCATTGTTGATTATCACACAATGTTGTTGATATGATGCAAAATGTTTTCCTGGTTCTATTCATTTCACTTTGCATCAGTTAGTACAAGTCTTTCCAGGTTTTTATGAAATCTGCCTATTTGTTCATCATTTCCTATTGTAAAATAGATTTCCATTACATTCATATACCCCAGCTTGTTCCACCATTCCCCAATTGATAAATGTCACCTTAAATTCCAATATTTTGCTATCACAAAAATGGCTGCTATAAATATTTTGGCACATATAGGTCCTTTTCCCTTTTTTATGATCTCTTTGGGACACAGACCTAGCAGTGGTATTACTGGATGAAAATACATGTACAGTTTAATTGCTCTTTGGCAATACTTACCAATTGCTCTCCAGAAGGGTTAGATTGGTTCATAACTCCACCAGAAGTGCATTAGTGTCCCAATTTTCCCACATTCTTTGCAACAGTTATCATTTTCCTTTCTTGTTATATTGGTCAATCTGATTGGTGTGGGGTGATAGCTCAGGGTTGTTTTAATTTGTGTTTCTCTAATCAAAAGTAATTCAGAGCACTTCTTCATACATCTATGGACAGTTTCAATTTCTTCATCAGAAAATTATCTATTCCCATCCTTCGCCCATTTATCATTTGGGGAATGGCTTGTATTCTTATAAATTTGACTCAGTTACATATATATATATATATATATACGTATATATATATATATATATGCATATATATATATACATACACACACATATATGTATTCGAGCAACAAAGTCTTTATCAGAAACATTTGCTCTAAAGATTATTTTCCAGCTTTCTGCTTTCCTTCTAATCTTGATTGCGTTTGTTTTTGCACACAGGCTTTTTAATTTTATTCAATCAAAATTATTTTACATTTTTAATGCTTTCTATCTCTTGTTTGGTCATGAATTATTTTCCTCCCCATAGATCTGGCAAGTAGAATTTTCTTGTTTCTTATGATTTGCTTATGTTATCAACTTTTGTGTCCAAATAATGCACCCATGTTGACCTATTCTTGTTCCATGTTGTGAGATATTAGTCTATACTGGGACTGTGTGCTATTTTTCCAGTTTTGCCAGCAGTTTTTTTCAAATAGTGAGTTCTTATCCCAAAAGGTGGTGTAATGTTGTATTTTTAAGAGACAAATAACTGTAACTTAAACCCATTCAAAAATACTGCATTTAAAAAATAATAATAATTGGACCTTTCTCACTCATACACCTACCACCACCACCACCACACTATCTATATTTTCATTCATTCTATTAAAAACCCATTTATACGGAGGCAGGGTAATACAGTGAAAATGCTCTGGATTTGTAGCCTAAGAAGTCTACTTTGTTTAATTCCTGTCTTTTGTTATTATCTCTGCATCTTCCATGTATAAAATAGGAATTGTAATAGACATACAAGCAACGTATTCAGAGCACCAAACTTACAGTATTCTTTTGGCGACCAAATGAAACAATATATGTGAAAGACTTTGTGAACCTGAAAGTGTTATTTAAAATGTCAGTTATTACTATTGTTATTACTAGCAGCAGTCATTAATGCTCATAAATTATCTAGTATAACTTAAAGTGATACGTTTATGTCAGTTGTCATTGCTATGTAATGTAGGGCACTGAAAAAAACATAAGAGATTTATACTAATGAGAATCTCTTTACTTGAGGACATTACAATATCTACTGCTCATTTTACCCAACTCAGGAATCCTATCTTTTACAGTAAGCTTTGCCTAACCTGGTTTGTATATGATTTCTTGCTTGCTGTCTCCCCCATGAGATTGTGAGCTCCTTGTGTTTTTTTTTCTTCTTTCTGTATCTCTAACACTTACTTCAGTGCCTGGCACATAGCAGTAGCCTAATAAATGTTTTTGACAGACTGGTTAACCTATGATCATAAAATCAAAGATCTGGAGACAAAAGGGATCTTACAGTTTACCTAGCCCTGTCTCCCTCTTTTATAGATTTGGAAAGAGGAACACAGAGACAATAAAAATATTGCCCCAAATCACAAAGGAAATAAACAGTAGTCAGAATCTAAAGTAACGTCTTCTAACTTTTAATCCCATGATTTTTCCACTGGAGCAAAATAAAAGACAGAAAAGAAGTATAAGGACTAAGATTTATGGCTGTTGGATTTACTATGAGGAAGTTAAGGTAGAAATAACTACTGTATCAAGAATTTGATTTCTTTGCCATTGATTCTTGGATTACAACGCCAAGAGTTGTGTGGTGTGTAACAACTAGCTCTTTAAAAAAAAAGAAGTGTGCTTTGGCCAGGATGGAGCCAAGATGGCGGAGTATTTTTAGAAGCTCCCCCCCTCACAGCACATAAAATACCTGTAAAAATGACTCCAAACAAATTCTAGAGCGGGAGAAGCCACAAAACGACAGAGTGAAAGAGGTTTCTGGCCCAAGAGAGCCTGGAAAGCCACCAGGAAAAGTTGATCACACCCAGCACAGAACAGAGCACAACTCAGCATGGGCCGCCTGGTACAGCAGAGGCAGGAGCCAGAACGTGCTTCAGGGAGCCAACAGCAGGAACAGTTCCCAGACTGCCCAACCCACAAACCCTAAAAGAGCTTCAAAGGAAAGTGACAAAGTACTTCCACTTGGGTGAAAATGGAAAGTGACATGGACCTACCAACTACAGAGACTGCATCATTAGCATCCATTTTTACAGTCCTCTTCTTAAAGACATTTGGGAAATTGAGGTACTGATCTGAATCTCAGCCCTGAGTGGCTCTCTTGGGTTGAGGAAGAGTGCTGGTGGTGGAGCTGGTGGAGGCTCTGTGGAGGGAATCCTACGGGCAGATCCTTGGAGGAACAGAGTGCCTGTAGTTGCTCTCAGACCAAGTCCAGGACAGAAGAGAAGTAAATTCATCTCCCTTGATAGTGCCACCGTGGGAGAACTGAGAATGTACAGGGTCCCAGAGTACACCCTCTTCTTGACAAAGGACTCAAAAGACAAGTAAGTGGCTGGGACACTTCCCATAAAAGGGGTAAAATAAGACTATGGAATGACTATACTTTCTTGGTGAACAGGTATTTTCTTCCATCCTTTTGGATGAGGAAGAACAGTAGTTACCACAAGAAGAGGACATAAAAGTGCGACTTCTGCATCCAAAATACCCAAAATAAATATACAACAGTCTCAGGTCATGGAAGATCTCAAAAAAGATTTTGAAAACCAAGTAGGAGAGGTGGGGGAAAAATAAGGAAGAAAAATGACAGTGATGCAAGAAAATCATGGAAAGTGAGTAAACAGATTCCCAAAGAAGATCGAAAAAATGCTGAAGAACATAATATCTTTAAAAATAGGCTAGCTCAATTGTCAAAAGAGGTCCAAAAAGCCAATGAGGAGAAGAATGCCTTAAAAAGCAGAATTAGTACTTAGTAAATCAAATTTACATATCCTAATTTGTCTTCAGAAAATGTTTGAATGTTTTAAAACTTATTTCCTAACTTTTATCTACTGAACTAGAACTCCAAATCGGCAGGCCAGCTGCTAACGAAGCCATCATAGTCATTGCCTAGTGAACAACTAATTGAGAAGATGTGACTGAGCAACTAATTTGTGTACAGATTCCACCTCTGGAGGAACCACAGCTACTGATAACTTAGAAAATAGTCCTCCAAAACATGTGCATACCCTTTGACCCAGCAATACCACAGAGATCATACAAATGGAAAAAAGACCCCAATGTACAAATATATTTGTAGTAAATCTTTCTGTGGTGGCAAAGAATAAGAAATTGAGGTGATGCCCATTAACTGGGAAATGGTTGAACAAGTTGTGGTACATGATTATAATGGAATACTGCTGTGCTATAAGAAATGATGAGCAGGTAGACTTCAGAAAAAACCTCGAAAGACTTGAATGAACTGATGTTGAATGAAGTGAGAAGAATCAGGAGAACAATGTAAACAGTAAGAGTCACAATTTGCGATGATTTTGATAGACTTATCTCTTCTTAGCAACCAAGACAACTTTAAAGGCCTCATTATAAAAAATGTTGTCCACCTTCAGATAAAGAACTATGGAGTCTCAATGCAGATTGAAGCATATTATTTGTTCTCTCTGTCTCTCTCTCTTTCTGTTTCTCTCTCTCTCTCTTTCTTCTTTTCCAAGTTTTTCCCCCCATTGGCTGTAATTGTTCTTTACAACATGACTAATGTGAAAATAGATTAAATATGAGTGTATATCTAGAGCCTATATCAAATTACATGCCATCTTCAGTGGGAGAAGGGGAATGCGGGGGAGAAAATTTGAAACTCAAAATTTTATGGAAGTGAATGTTGCAAACTAAAAATAAATAAATAATTGGAGAACAAAGGAAATAGTCTTTGATATTGTCAAATGGTTCAGCATCACTAACTTACATGATTTTATCAATGCAAATACTGTGAAAAGAAAATGCATTAGCATCCGCTTTGTCACTGTACAAAAAACAATAGGGTCTTTCCATCTTATTTGCATTTAAAATCTCCTAACTATTAAGATAACTGAGCTCCTTGAAAGTAGGAGATATCTAGCTTTTCAGTTTGTGTCTTCAGCACTTAGCCCAGTACCTGAAATATAGAAAGCATCAATAAATGTTTCATTCATTCATCTACTGAGGTCTTGGGGTGCTGAGAACCTGAAATAGCAGTGCAGATCCTGCCTCCACTGAATTCAACCCAAGCCTTCTTTCATCCAGACATAAAGTTTATTAGAACTCAGATTAGGTGCTCTAGATTTTAAGAATCTGACCTAGAGCCCCAGGTCTCTGTCTTTCTCCTGCTGCTAGAGCTTATTCTTGTTAACTGACCAGAGTCCAAAAATCCTCCATTCCTGGGCCTGTCTGCACATTTCCATCCCAGCTTTTTCCCTTTTGAGAACACTAAGAATAACGTCCTTACATCAATTTTTATTAGAGCCAATCACCTGCCATGCTTAGAACCTGAGCCCTAATAATCATGAAGTCCACATTTACAAGAAGAATGGGAACCAATGGTTGAAAGCCACTGAAGGAACACATCGGGTGCATCATAGGTATTGACTGGACTCCCCAAAGCAATCGAATTGTAGCTCGTGGTGCCTACTGTAATGCCTATGTCTGGAGTCAGAGAGATAGCATCTGGAAATTAACCCTCGTGATCCTGAGTATTAATGGTACATCTGTGAAATTGTCTCCTCTGGAGAATAAATTTGCCGTAGGTAGTGGAGCTGAACTGATTTCCGTGTGCTGCTTGGAGTCTGAAAGCAACTGGTGATTGAGCAAACACATAAAAAAGTCAATTCATTCTACTGTACTTAGTTTGAACTGGCACCCCAACATTGTTTTGCTGGCTGCTGGTTTCTTGTGACTTCAAAAGCAGAGTTTATTCTACCTACATTAAAGAAGTTGATGAAAGATGTCAGAGTTTGGTGGTATCGAAGTGGTGGTTGGGTCCATGGAGTTAGTTTCTCTGCCAGTGTCATCTCCCTTACTTGGGTCAGCCATGATAGTACTGTCTTAGTTTCCAATGCTTCTAAAAACATGAAGGTTTCACAGCTGAAAGCACAGTTCCTCCCACTCCCAAGTGTGTCGTTTCTCTCAGAATAGCATGGTGGCTGCTGACCATAACTGCTGCCCAATGCTCCAAGGTCCACCAGACCAGGAGCTTTCTCATTTAACTCAGAATGGGAGTGGGCAACTTCCCCTGAGCACATGGTCTAGGCACATGGATATTGTGGTCTCATCCATATCCTTCTGCCTTAGGAATTCCAGGCTATAGAAAGAGTGGAAATTCCATCTACTCTCCTTAGGTTTGCACAAAATCCAGACAGGCACCGAGGAACCTCCATACTCACCCTCCTTGCCTTCATCCTTCATAATCTGGAGAGAGTTAATGCCTCCAAAAGAAATTACTTAAATTCTAAAGTGAACTGGAAAATACATTGACCCAATTCAAACCTAAAGTACATATTTTAGCTTTGAGATCTCATCAAATCAAACCTCAACTTTTTGCTGCAGACCACTGAGGTTCATTTTCCTTTATCTTTCTTTTCACATTCAAAAACGTGACCAGGTGTTAAGAATGCAGAAAGAATGATTTTTTTAAACAACTTTCAAAAACTTTTCAAACTCTCTACTAACACCATTCACACAACTGATCAAGTCAGTTTACTACAAATTGGCCTGCCTCTGGCAGTCGTAGGGTTACATAAGAGTTTTCTTCCTCCTTAAGAGGTTTTTTGGCATTCACCATCAGATTTAACTGCAGACACAACCAGTACTCAGAAGACCCTTATCTTGGTCAATTTACATTTCCTCCCAACAGGATCCCTACCTAAAAAAAAAACAGTAATATTAAATCATTTCCTTCTTATCTTGCCCTTTATATTTTGGTATTTCATCACAATTGCTAAGTCTACTCCCCAAGGGACTATCCTCCAGAATGTCTGGAAATGAATTTTTGGGACCAGCCACCTTTAATTGTTCCCTTTCCATGGCTCACAGGATCTTGCCTCCAAAAAAAAAAAAAAAAAGCCCACTCAATCTTGCTATGAGAAGTCCGAAAGGGGTGTTGGAATTTACAACCAATCCTTTCTCCAACAGTCACCCAGCGATGCTCACTTTATCTTGCCTGAGTTAGCAGCTCAAGTTCACAAGATCTTGCTTGCCTGGGTTGAACACACACCTCACATGACTGATATTCTGGCTGCTCTTCCTGGCCAAATTAATCAGCCCTGTTTTGGTTCCGGATTCTCTTTATATTATTCTTTATTTTCGTTTTTATGTCCTCTGAGTTCCTCTTCTCAGGCAGTTACTGGATTGGAGAAGGATCTAGCAAATCAATTCCAAGGATCTCTGAGGAAACTATGCTTGGTGTTAATGGTCTCATGAAGGGGAATAATCCCAGACTTGCCTCAAAAACTGTGTGGGATACAGCAACCCTTATTCAAATTAAACTCAAAGGCCTCTCAAGGTAGAAGATAAAAAGTGATTTATTACAATCTCATGAGAAGGGGCACTTCCCTTGAGAACATGGGCGTGTCAGCAAGGGAGTGCACATGAGTGGAGTGGAGTACAAAATTATATAGTCCCTAACAGGGAAGCACACAAGCTTCTCTTCCCATTGACTGGAAATCCAGGGGTATAGTCTAAGCTTGGGAATATACCCCAGAGACAAAGAACACAGAAAGAATAGTTACTCATCAATGAAGGTTTTTGCTACCAAATATGGAACTTAAGGGAAGAATGCTGATGTGGCATTAAGGCAGTGGTGAAGGGGAAGTGAAAGGGGGAGTACACCAGGTCATGTGACTGGAACTTTGGTGGTTCTCCTCCATCTTGGAGCATTTTATTTGCCTAAGGGGGATACTTAGTTATTTTAGCTTTGGTAGGAAAGCAGCAGGTTTGGGGAATTTCGTGTCTGAGGGGTCTTTACTTAACCTGATTTCACTCACTGGTGCTTTATTTTTGTCATAGTAATACAGAAATAGCATCTGAAATAATAAATAAAAATATTTTAGTGCATATTTGTGAAATGTTTTAAGTTTGCTAAGGACTTCAGGACATGTATTCTGCTTTGTCTGCAAGGGTGAAGTAAAAAGGGTGTTTTAAAGTCAAAGGGGAAAGCAAGGCTTTTAAATTTTGAAAACAGGTTTCTAGAGCAAAGTTGCTTAGTAACTCATCAAATAGAATTAGCTTTTATACCATGCTGATTGCAATCTTCTTTATTTATTTCTTTTAATTCCCAGTACATTAGCAAAGCAAAGCCTTGCCAGTTTGGAGGTGGGGGATGGGGATATACAAAGAGATGAGAGATTAGAGAGTTGTTTGTGAAGAGCAAGAAGATCAGGTTGCACAGATTCAAAGAACAGTTATGTATAAAGAAATTGGAATGGTGGATTAGTGTTTGTTTAAGGCATGAAAAGCTCCAAAGATAAGTTTGTAGCTTAGTTCATAGGTTGTTAAAGTGGGTGATTCCATCCCTTGGGAGTTCTGAAACAATCCAAGGGAGGTGGTGGTGGTGATAGTAGTCTCAGGGGCAGTTGGGGGGTGATAAATAAAAATAAGGGGGTAGTGCAAGTGTAAAAATCATTTGTATGTGTTATATCTCTTGTGTAACAGTTAAAATCATAGTTATTATATTATTTTCCAAATAAACACACAAAATGCAAGTTATAACTGAAAGTGGTCAAGTTTACCAACAGTTCTTAAGAAGCAAGTGTTGGCAGGTAAGCATGTGGTGCATCATCGGGAAGTCCAATATGCACCAACAGAAATATATATTTATAATGACTTGTTTACAAAATAATACTGTATGGTTCCATGAGGTAATATTATTGTGTCATCAAAATTTCAGTGCAGGAAAATCCTCACAAATTTACAACGAATCATAAAATATTTTATTTTTTAAATAAAATATTTTAAAAAAAAATGTTAAAGATTTCCAAGGGGTCACTTGGAAGGGGGTGGTAAGCCATATTAGTTTGGGAACTTCTAGTTAGTCTGTTCCCACTCCAGTGCATCCTTTATATAGAAATTTTTCGTTAAGAAGAAATATTACCGTTATATTATATCACTCTTGGATAATTTGAGAGTCTCTACCATAAAATAAAAATTCCTGGCATTTATAATTCTTCTCATCTTGGCCCCAATCTATGTCTCCAGCCTTGTAATATATATTTCCCCCTTTCCATCTGAATTAGCCTTATCTCTGTTCCTTACAGTGCAGCTGGTGGCAGGCCTGGAGCAAGGAAGACTAATTTGCCTGAGTTCAAATTTGGTCTATACTAATTAGCCATATGACCCTGGAGAGAGTATTAGGCAGCATTGCCATAGAAGACCAGGATTAAAGTCAGAAAAACCTAAGTGCAAACTCCACCTCAGATATTTACTGTGACCCGGAGAAAGTCACTTAAACAAGTTTGCTTCTGTTTCCTTGTCTGTAAAATGAGCTGGAGAATTTCTTTGTCAAGAAAACTTCAAATGAGGTCATGAAGATTGAGAGATAATTGAGCAACTGTTCCTCACGTAGCACTCCTCCCTTTACAATGCCTTAGCATTGGCCATTCCCCAAGTCCAGAATGACATGCACTCCATCATCATCTCTGCTTTCTAAAAATCTAACTTCCTTCATGCCTCAAATATCACTCTCTACATGAATCTCTTTCTGATACTGTGCATCAATTGCTAGAATCCTCCCTCCCCTACTACCTTACACTTCATGGTTATTTAATCTGCATATACTTATAGATATACATGCTGCATAACATAATAGAATGTAAACTCCTTGGGACTGGTATTGCTTCACATTTTGTGCTTATAACTAATAAATGCAGCTGCTGGGACATAGTAGGAAATTTAAATGGATGTTGGTTGATTAATTAAATAAAAACGAAATCGTGAGCTGCCAGAACTTATTAAATGGAATCTGTATTAATTATTTTCTGGTGACATAAAGCTAGAGGAGAACTCATACAATGGACAACAGGCAGAATCCAAAAAGACCTTCACAGTGTAGAACATTGGATCAAATCTAAGTACGGTTCGGGCACTATATTCTACACGAGGTTACTGTTGATCCCTCTTTTTGTCAGTACTCTTATCTCTTTCGAAATTACTTTGTATATATGTTGTATTTAATTAATTGGTGCACATACATCCAATCATTTAAATGTAAACTATTTGAGGGTAGAGAGTCTTTAAGGTTTGCCTTCCCTATCTGCAGTGTCTAGCCTAATACACAGTATTTTCCTAATAAATAATGATATCATTTATATGATGCTTTAAGGTTTGGAAAGTGCTTATTATTATATCATTTTATCTTCATAAAGATCCTGGGAGGTTGAGGCTGTTATTACCTCCATTTTATTTTATTTTTTTCTTATTTTAGTTTTTCATTTTTTAACACAGTTTGATACTTCTTTTTAAAGCACTTACAATATGGACCACAAAATAATTTTTTTTAACATTAACCAAATGAGACACAAATAATATTTAAGTTGCTAGCTTCACAAGCTCTTGACCTAATTGTCTCCACAGTATTGCTAAGAATTAAAGTACCCTAAGTTACTGTTGTTGGTCTAAAGTCTTATGCCTAATAGGTTAATTTTAGACTTAACCTCGGATGTTCGCCTATCAATAATCTATAATTGAATAGATCTGGTATTAAGCTTACAAACCTTTTGACTATAGGAAATTGCCACCAAGAGTAAGGGCATTGCAGGGATACAATATCTCCCCGACTTCATGTCACTTCCAGCCACTGTTAGATTATTCACTTGCATTCAGTCAGGCTTAACGTGTGCCAGGTGTCAGTGGGGAAACTGAGTCAGGAGAATCCTACCTCAGTCCGGGCTGAACAGCTGCTCTCCCACCCTTCCCATGAGATCACCTTTTGGAGGTCATACCATCATCTCACCAGCTTACTGACATCATGAGTTGGAGGCTCAGATCGCCTTTCTTGCTACCCATACCTGGAGTTAGACTCAGAAGAATAGTCACTTAATAGTCCCATAGCATCTAAAAAATGGCAAGTTCCAATAACCAGGTTTCAAATGTGATTATAATTTTCACTTTGGCTAAGGAACATCTTTTCAGGCAAGTCTTAAGTGGTTTACATGCCATTCTATACATGTTCCAGTTCCTGATTAAATAGAAATCATAAAATCAAATTTAACATTAAAACCTTAACTTTTCCATCAGTGCTAAATTTTACCCTAGGCTACCTTCCTCTAGGAAATTTAGACGGAAATGCTTTTCCCCAAACTAAAGATGTCTTTGATTTTTTTCTCAGTAATTAATTCAGTCAATTGTTTTCATGCTAATTGCTTTTACCTCACTTTGTAACATATCCAAAGTTTCTCCCCATCACTCTTCTCCCCCCGCTTCCTAATACCTTGCATTCTGATTACTCCTTTCCTCTATATACCCTCCCTTCTATACACCCCACCCTTCTCTTATTCCCATCTTCTCTCTTTTCTTGTAGGGCAAGATAAATTTTTATACTCCATTCCCTGTAGTTCTTATTTCCCAAATTATATGCAATAAAAACTCTCAACATTCGTTGCTAATACTTTGAATTCCAACTTCTCTCCCTCCCCTTCCCTCCCCAGCCCCACTGAGAAGGGAAGCAATTCAATACATACAAAATATGCGTTCTTTTGCAAAAGACCTCATAATAAACATGCTGTGTAGTACTAATTATATTGCCCTCTGTCCTACTCTATTCCCCCTTATTTTTTCCCCTACAATTGAACTTGTCTTTTCTCGAAAGTGTTTATATCTAGTGTCTCCCTTCTCCTATGTGCCCTCCCTTCTAACAACCTCCTCATTCTACTTGTCAACCCTTGTCCTTCTGTCCTGTGATGTGATATAAATTTTACATATCAAATTTAGTGTGCATGTCATTCCCTCCTTCAAACACATGTGGAGAGAGTAGCTTTATTCCCCCCCCCTTCTCCCTTATCTCCTTCTTTGAATAAGATTTTTCTTATCTCTTTTTTGAGTTATAGCCTACCCCATTCTGTTTCTCCCTTTCTATTCCCAGAATTTTAAAGCTGTTATTTTCCTCAGCATTTTTTGGTTCTCCTTTAGTAAACTGCTAACTTGTTTTTAAGGTCTTCTATTGCCTGAGCCCAGTTTAAGTTCCCTCTGGAGGCAGAGACCTTGACTTCCTCTGACAGTATGCCTTGTTTTTCCTCATTCAAAAGGATAGGAGGAGACACCTGTTGCTCAAGAAAGTAACCTTCTGTGTTCTTATTCTTTTCCCTTTTTTGGGCATTTTCCCAGCCACTTACTTGACTTCTGAGTTTCCTTTCCACAATCACCTCACCTCCAGTTCCACCCAGCCAGCACTTGGGGGCTGGTATTCAAATGAGCTGCTCCCAAGCCTCAGGGGCTTTCAGCAGTGGCAGGGCTGCTATTCAGTGTGAGATTAAGATCAACTGCTCAGGTGGGGGCAGGGCCACCACACAGGGATCAGTTCCCTCAAGGGGTTTACAATGAGACCTTCAGCAATGGATATAGGATACTGCCTGCTTTGGGAACCTTGTATGCTGCTGCCTCTACTGCTGCCTCCTGAGGAGACCTGAATTTTCATCCCACTCCCCTCTCAGCCAGCTGAAAAGACCCTCTCACTGACCTTTGACACCTGTGGGTTGAGGGATCTGCACTGATGCTGGAAATTCTGTCCCTGAAGCCTGCTCGGATCTACTACTCTTGGTGCCATGTGGCCAAGGAAGGGCTGGGCTCTGCTCTCCGTCTGGTACATGACAGACCATTCTTGTCGGTCTTTCAGGTTTCTCTGGGACAGAAATCTCCTCCACTCTGTTGTTCTGTGCCTTTTGCTGCTCTAGAATTTGTTGAGAGTTCTTCTTTACGGGTATTTTATGGGCTGTGGAGTAAGAGCTAAGCGTTTGTGCTTCCTTCTACTCCTGGCTCCTCTCCCTATTATCTTCATTTTAGAGAAGAAACTGAAGTTAAGTGACTTGCCCAGGATCACACTGTTAGGCCATAGTCAAACTCAGGTCTTCCTGACTCTAGGTCAGGTGAAGGTCCAGTACTTTGTCCACTATGCCACATAGATGCCATAGTAAATTGAATTGAGTTACTAATATAGAAGAACAATATACCAAAATGCCCTGGGCTTCTTAATTGCTACAATATAGATTAACACAAGAAAAAAAGTGTTGTTCGGTATTTCCTATTTGGTGTTGTTCTATTGTTATCTTTTAAGTATTTATGATCTTATCATTTCTCAAACAGAATTGTTAACATTTGTAATGAGACTTTTGGAAAGTGATTTAGAATTAATGTAACTGGTGCTTCTAAGTCTCTAATCAAGTAAAACCCTCTTTATTCAGATTGACTTTCAAAATTGCTTATAACTAAATATTAATAATGTCATCATTCAGTGATAATCATATTACCATGAAGAATAAATATTGGATACTAAAATCTCGTAGAAATCTATTGATATGTAATTTCAGGCAAAGCCTAAAAATATGCAAAGTGGGCTAGAAACTCACTTTTGATAGAACATTTAAAAATTTTGAGGTACAGGGGGAAGAAAAACACTAAAGTCCTGAAATCTCTTTCCTGTCTATCTCTGTTTATTTGAAAATTAAAACTTTTAACATCATTTGGAGATAAAATGTATTTGCATACAGGTTGGTATGTTAGACAATATTTATGAAATAGTTTTCTTTTTCTCAGATATCTAAGAACCAAATTTTCATTATATCCATGCTTTAGTTGGCACTCTTTATTTTATCTGTTAGACTACTGTCATTTCCATATACCATTCTGCTAATTTAGCAAACCTTTCTGTTAGCCTCAGATGTTTAAGGAGCACTGACACATTAACACCCACCTTAAGCTAACTGAAAGGATTGCTGACTAAAAGTACGAAACAGTCAGACATATTCATTCATAATAAAAGATACCAGGAAGCATGTGTTCTTTTGTCTTCCTCACAGCTATCTGGAAGCTGCCCATCTTTATCTGATACAAGGACATGATATTGCATAGGTACTGCTCTATCCATATAAAGAGTCCAATTCCCAGAACACAAAGTCAGTGTGATTTTATGCTGAGGTAGATAAAAGGATGTGGTCCCTTTTACAGGTGTTTCAATCTTTAGAAATCAGACAACTAAAGAGAAAGGTCATCATCATCATCATCTGTTCTTCTTGTTCTTGTGTTGTTGTTTTGATGTTCTGCCCTATTTAATTATTATATTAATTATTTAATTATGTTATATGATAGTAGGCTGGAGTGAGATTATGGCAATATAACTGTATGAAAATTCACCAGTTCATTTGACTGAAGCTAGGATTCACCATCTAAGATTCCTCAGAGAAACTGAAGTGTAATAATAGTTTATTAATGTAAGGATAGACATTCTGAGAAACTTAAGAATCTAGAATGACACTAAACTCAGCAGAAACAAACATATCTGACTACATGTCTGACTACAAGTCTGGTGGCTGAGAAGCCACCCATGAAAATGTGGTCACTGTATGAAAAAGAGCAGGCAACTGGGAGCCTCCAGATCTAAATTTGTATCCTAGCTCTAAGCTCTTAGTATGTCCTCTAGCAATCAATCAACAATCATCAATAAGTCTGACAGATGTAATGAGGCTTTAGGAAGGCAGTACAAAGGCAGTACAAAAAGCATGGAATCAAACCCATGAAAAGTCTATGGTATAATTTTACACTAATATATACAGAGTCCAGGGGAAAGTTACCTTAAGATAAAAAAATATATATCATCCATAGAGCAATGCATAGCTCCAGATAACTGACCTGTTTCCTTCCTTGTGTGGGTTACTCATGAACATTACCTCAGGTCTGACGCATATTCTCATCTGATTCCCTTGCAGAGAATTGAAGGTGCCTTTCCTCAGTGTGTCTAATTTGTCCTTGGTCCTCAATGTAGATACTGCCTCCATTTACTACTATTATGGAGGCCAGAGTACTTTTTTGTACCACTACTCTCCACCTTCAAATGAGAGACAATGAAATATCTATGTCCAAACAATTTGTCAGTTTTCCAGAAACTATAGAGGCACAGTGGTCATGAACAAACCTCTCAACTAATCTAAACAGATTACCATCTTGCAAAAATGCTTTTGATTGATTTAATAGAGTGGTTTAGGGACGTGTTTACACCTAATTCATTCCTCATGTTGATTATATCAATCCTGGTGTTTTCACCTGACAAAGTTATTAGAACCAAGTGGAGTGAGGAGATTTATTGACTCAAATCATGCTTCTGAACTTATGAAGTTTTTAAATGCCATCTTTCCAAAATCATTTTGCACAGTATTGAGTTGGGTTTAAATCTCCCTTCAGACACTAACTAGTTTTACGACCCATGACAAATTATTTAACCTTCATCTGCCTCAGCTTCCTCATTTATAAAATGAACTGGACACACATGTTGGTCTCACAGGTCTCTTCCAGTTCAAAATCTATACTCTTATAATTTTGGGAGGCTGATTTTTTTTTTTGGAGCAGGTTACTTCATCCTCGACTCTAATAATTAATTTTGCAGTCAAGAAGACATTTTATGCTGTCAGTTCTTCACTGTTATTTAGCTGTAATTTATTCATACTATGTTTAGGAGAAAAGGAGAAAAATCTACTCAATGGCTAGAGATTATTTCAAGACAGGAAGGCTGAAGATGTTGCAGTGGTAAGATCCCATTCATACTTAGGTCTCACATCCTTTATATCTACAGTTGCATATCCTAAACTGTATGACAATGTAGTATAGATAGAAAGTTTGTACCTGTGAGTCCCTGCCCCCATCATTTCTGATATTTATTACCTCTATGCATTTCGGAAATTCTCTCATTTACTCTAACCTTCAGAAACAGAGAATGTTAGAGCTGAAAGAAACTCCAGAGGCCATTCTAGATAGTACACACCTGAACATTAGTCTTGTCTACACTATACTCAACTGTGGCGATATAGTCTCTTCTTGGAGGTCTATATGAGAAAAAAGCCAATATATTCAGGCATCCCATTCCACTGGTGGATGGCTCTCATTCTTAGGAGTCTTCTTCTCATGAAACGTAAGAATGTCTCTTTGGAAATGTCATCAATTATTCCTAGTTTTGCCAAATAGAGACAAGTAGAACAAATAAATCTTCTATAGAATAATTTTTCAAGAGAAAATAATTACATTTTCCTTAAATGTCTGTTCCTCAGGACAAATATCATTAGTCTTATCAATTGATCCTTATATGGCATGAACTTTCAGTCTTTCAACATCTTGATTGCTCTCCTCTGGACACTTTCTAGCTTATTAATATCCTTCCCAAGAGGATAATTCTAGCTCCCACAGTCAAACACAACGAAAGGAAGGAAACAAGTACTTATTCAGCCTCCACCCTATGCCAGGCAACGTGCTGAACATATTAGAAATATTGTCGCATTTGATCTTCACAATAATCCTGAAGCATGTCATTATTATCTACAGTTTACAATTGAGTAAACTAAGGCAGACAAATTTTCAGTGACTTGCCAAGAGTCCCATAGCTAGTAAGTGTCTGGGGGAAAATTTGAGCTCATGTATTCCTTAGCATTGGCCCCATTAGCGGTCTACTGCACCACCTAGTAGTCTTATCACATCCTAGAACATCAACATAGAACATTGAACTTTCATTTATGCTACTGTAGAATTATACTGAGTTCAAGGACCATGAAAAATCCCAGATCTATTTTCATATAAAGGACATTTAGGTGGTACAATGCATAGATTGCTTGCCCTGGAGTCAGGAAGACTCATCTTCATGAGCTCACATCTGACCTCAAATACTTACCAGCTGTGTGACTCTGGGCAAGTCACTTAACCTTGTTTGCCTCAGTTCCTCACCTACAAAATGAGCTGCACAAGAAAAAGGCAGACCACTCCAGTATCTACTGAGCAAACCCCTAATGGGATCATGGAGAGTTGGACGCAACTGAAAAATGAGTTCACAACAAAATTTTCTTATAAGCTGCGCTGCCTTCATGCCTCCCTTATCTTATTATCTTTAATTTTAAAAAAAACACAAGTGATGATTTCACATGTATCAATATTAATCTTCGCCTTATTTAATTTGGCTAAATTCTCTAGCCTGTCACAATCTTTCTGAGTTCTCAACTCTAACCTCTAATGTTTTAACTATCCCTTCTAGTTTTTCATCATTTATGTATGTGACAAACGTGTCACCTGGGCCTTCAAATCAGTTACAAAAATTTTAAATAGCACAACACCAAGTACAAATTCCTGGACCACTTACTCCATTTGAGACTTTCTTCACAAGGAAAGAATGCATGAATGAAGAAAGAACATACTTATTTTGTCTACAAAGAGAACACCTGACTTATAAGATTCTTTACAACCCCTCTATTACTTAGTGTGTAGGTCTTAGGAAGCTGTCCACAGCATATAGACCATCATATAGCTGGTGTGTGCTAGAGGTCATATTTAAATTCATGTCTTCCTGGATCTAAGCTGTGTGCTCTATCCACTATGCCACACTTTTTCCACAGGAAAAATGTCTATAAAGGTAACAATTATAATTACTGTGTTGCCTCTGGGAGAAAAGTTTCCATAATCATTAAAGGACTACTTCATCAGGATAGTAAAAATTCCTGTTTTGTTTTTATTTATCTATCCAGACAAAAAGGAAAAAAAGAAAAGGATTACTTTGAGAATCAAGTTTTCTTCTAAAAAAGATTCTCATTTTCTATGTGACTGCACATTCTGTAATGGAGCAGTAGAATGTCTACTATGAATTCCCATGATTGGTAGCTTTATTCCAAGTTCTCTACCTTAACGATCACCTACTGGGGATCAGATTTCACCTTATTTGCTCTGCTTGCCCTCTTCTTTTACCATCTTTTCTTAAAAGCCAGAACTTTCAAAAGTCTGGACATTAACATCCTCATTGATGATGTCTCACTGGTTTTCTGTGCTTTAGTTATCTTTTGTTTAGTATTAGTTTGAACTGAGTTGTGGTTTCCTTGCAACAGGGACTTTAACTTCTATGAAGTTGTAAAATTTTGTGAAAAGCCACAGTGACATACAAATAAGAGCAAATAAAGAGTTTAAAGAGATTAATGAATTAATGTGTATATTCCTGTAACAAAATTGAGGCTTTATTTATTTTGTCTCAAATAACTTTACAAATGTAACTGGGTAGAACGTTTTTCTCATAAGATCTGAAGTGTTTATGAATACTTTCTTCTCATAAGATCTGAAGGTTTTGTGGTAGAAAGGGCAAAAAAGTAATTTTGAAAGATTCCAGGTACACATTGTAGATTGGTAATGAGGGAGAAATGCTATCCAGTTTTCAGGAAGGAATATGAGAATACCAAAATATTCCTGTTCTCAAAGATTGCACTCAATCACCTTTCCTAATTTCAAAAAGTAAGCATATTATATATAATATCATATTAACATATCATATTAAAGTTAGTTTACTAAACAATTTTATATAAAATACTTTATATTCTAAGTCACAAATATTTTACATTTAGAGTTTTCAGTGATTTCATGTAATATAATGAACTGTGGTAGAAATAGGGCAATTACCATATCTTTCTCTTTTTTACGTATCAACCAATCAATAATAAATCAATAAACGTGAAGTGCCTACTATGTGACTGGAAGTATGCTTAGCACACAGTGAGAAAAACCAAAGTTTATTGAGACAAAACAACATTCTATTTCACATGAATCTGGATCATAAGTGGCCAAGTTGGAATCTATATTTCATTCCTCTTAAGCCTGTGTTCCTTCTGCTATAACCAAGGGTTAGTTTCTAACAGTATTAGGTAGAGTGGTCAAGAGAGAGGGAGAGAGGGGGGGAGAGAGAAACAGACAGACAGACAGACAGATGGACGGATGGATGGACAGACAGAAGGGATGGGACTGAACTGATACTCAAGAAACTAGTATGTGTTTTTGATTTTTGATATTTTTCCCCTAATCTTTAGCTCTTTTACGTTCTTGTTTTGTAAACTCAGTGAAATTTCTGAACTTGAGTTGCTTCTCTTCCCTTCCATCTCTCCTTACTCACTCCACAGACGTTTGAGACTCAGGTGGTCCATGTGAACTTATGGGCTATGAAGATTGACCAAAGCCTTACCAGATGACCAGACTACTTAATGTCCAGGTGGAACTCATATTCATAGTTTTTTCTTTTTTTTATTTTTTCATATAATAGCTTCCTTCCTTTACTCTTATTTTTTTAAGGTTTTATTTAGCATTTATTTTTCCACAGTTTTATGTAAAAAACAATTTTTTTAACATTCCTTTTAAGCCTTTGAGTTCCAAATTTTCTCCTTTCCGCCCTCTTTCCCTGATCCATTGAGAAGGCAAATAACCCCTTATGTTATACATGTGTAGTCATGCAAAACATATTCATTAGAGTCATGTTGTGAAAGAAAACATAGACAAGAAAAAATAAGGGAAATAAAGAAAGTAAATACATATATATTACAATCTATATTCAGATACCAATAGTTCTTTCTCTAGAGATGAATAGCAATTTTCATCATAAGTCCTTCTGAGTTCTCTTGAATCTTTGTATTACTGAGAATAGTTGAGTCATTCACAGATATACATTTTACAATATTATTGTTACTTAGTAAATGGTACATTTTATTTTGCAACAGTTTTAATGAGAACATGCTCCTCATCATTTCCTATATATTACAATAGTATTCCATCATAATCACACACAACTTGTTCAGCCATTCGCAATTGATGCTCATCCCTCCAATTTCTAATTATTTACCAAAAAAAAATGACTGCTACAAGTATTTTAGTACATATGGGTCCTTTTCCTTTTTTGTTTTCTATCTTTTCGAGATACCAGATATAATACTTGAATTGCTATGACAAATGGTATGCAAGATTTTATAGTGTTTTGCTCTACAGAATCAAACACAACACAATCATCAGTGCATTAAAGTCTCATTTTTTCCACATTCTTTCGGACATTTGTCATTTTCCTTTTCCTTACCAGTAACCAATTTAAAAGGTATGAAATAGTACCTGAAAATTATTTTAATTTGGCTTTTTCCAATCAATAGTGAATTAGAATAAATTTTCATACAGCTACAGCTAACTGTATAGATTCTAACGTGGATACACCTATCTGTATCGATTCTAAACCTAACCCTAACCCAAAATGTACTCGATTCTAACACTAACCCTAAACCTAACCCTAAATACATTCGAATCTAACCCTCGATTCTAACCTTAACCCTCTATTCTAACCCTAACCCTAACCTTGACACAACCTTAACCCTAAAGATTCTAAACCTAACCCTAACCCTAAACCAACCCCTAACCCTAAATGCACTCAATTCGACCCCTAACCCTAACAATAACCCGAAACCTAACCCAAACCCTAAAATTAATCCTAATTCTAACCCTAACCCTAACCCTAACCCTAACCCTAACGCTAACCATAACCCTAAATGCACTCGATTCTGACGCTATCCATCGATACTAATTCAAACCCTAACCCTAACCCTAACCCTAAATGCTCTCGACTCTAACCCTAACCCGAACCCGAACCCTAACCATAACGCTAACCCTAAATGCACTCTAACCGTAGACTTCAACCTCACCCTAACCCTAACCTTAACCCTAACCCTGAACCTAACCCTAAACATAAACCTAACCCTAACCCCAACCCTAACCCTAAACCTAACGTTAACCCTAACCCTAATCCTACCCCTAACCCTAACCCTAACCTTAATCCTAACCCTAACCCTAGCACTAAAAGCACTCAATTCTAACCCTGAACCTCGATTCTATCAATTCAAACCCTAACCCTAAATGCGCTCAATTCTAACCTTAAACCTAACAATAACCCTAATCCAAACCCTAATTCTAACCCTAATCCTAACCCTAACCCCAACGCTAAAAACGATTCTTACCCTAACCCTAAATGCGCTCTAACCCTAACCCTAAACCTGACCCTAAATGCCCTCGAACACTAACCCTAATCCTAACCCTAACCCTAAAATTAACCCTAACACTAACCCCAACCCCAACCCTAATCCTAACCGTCACCCTAACCATAACCCAAACCCTGAATGCACTCTAAACCTAATCCTAACCCTCACTGTAACCCTAACCCTAACACTACCCATAACCCAAACCCTAAATGGACTCTAACCCTGACCCTAACCCTAACCATAACGCTAACCCTAACCCTAACACTAAACTTAAACCTAAATATGATTCTAATCCTAACTCTAACCCTAACACAAACCCTAAACCTGACCCTAACCCTAAAAGGAATTGTAATGCCAACCCTAACCCAAACACTAAATTCTAACCCTATTTGCACTTGGTTCTATAACATGATTCTGAACCTAACCCTAACCCTAACCCTAACCCTAACACCAACCCTAACACTAACCCTGACCCTAAATGCTCTCTAACCCTAACCCTAACCCTAACCCTGAATTCACTCTAACCCAAAAGCCAACCGTATCCCTAACCCTAACCCTAACCTTAAACCCAACCCTAACACTAACTTTAACCCTAACCCTAACCCCAACCCTAACACTAACCCTAAACCTAAATGCGCTCTAACCCTAACCCTAACCCTAACCCTAAATGCACTCAAACCCTAACCCTAACCCTAAATGTGCCCTAACCCTAACCTTAAACCTAACCCTAACCCTCACCGTAAATGTACTCGAATCTAAACCTCAACTTCGATTCTGTCGATTCTAACCCTAAACATAAATACGCTTGATTCTAACCTTCAACCTAAACCTAACCCTAAAACTAACCCTAATCCTAACCCTAACCCTAACGCTAAAAGCGATTCTTACCCTAACCTTAAATGCGATGTAACCCTAACCCTAACCCTCACCGTAACCCAAACCCTAAATGCACTCTAACCCTAACCCTAACGCTAACCCTAATCCTAACCCTAACCCTAACCCTAACCCTAACCCTAACCCTAACTGTAACCCTAACCCTAAACCTAAAACTAAAATGCACCCAAAACCTTACCCTAACCTTAATAAAACTCCTAAAAGTACTCGATTCTAACCCTAACCCTAAGACTAAACTTAAACCTAAATGAGATTCTAACCCTAACCCTAACCATTACCCTAAACCTAACCGTAACCCTAAATGCAATTCTAACCCTAACACTAACCCTAAACTCAACCCTAACTCTCACCCTAAATGCGATTCTAACCGAAACCATAACCCTAACACTAACTCTATCACTAACCCTAACCCTGACCCTAACACCAACCCTAACCCTGACTCTAACCCTAAATGCGCTCTAACCCTAGTCTTCACCCTAACCCTAAACCCAACCCTAACCCTAACTCTCACCCTAAACTTAACCCTAACCCTAACCCTCACCGTAAATGTACTCGATTCTAACCCTCAACTTCGATTCTATCGATTCTAACCCTAAACATAAATACGCTTGATTCTAACCTTAAACCTAAGTCTAACCCTAACCCTAACCCTAATCCTAACCCTAAATGCACTCGATTCTAACCCTAAACCTCGATTCTATCAATTCAGACCCTAACCCTAAATGCGCTCAATTCTAACCTTAAACCTAACCCTAACCCTAATCCTAAGCCTAATCCTAACCCTATTCCTAACCCTAACATCAACGCTGAAAGTGATTCTTACCCTAACATTAAATGCGATGTAACCCTAACCATAACCCTCACCATAACCCAAAGCCTAAATGCACTGTAACCCTAACCCTAACCCTAACCCTAACAATAACCCTAAACCTAACCCTAACTGTAACCCTAACCCTAAACCTAAAACTAAAATGCACCCAAAACCTTACCCTAACCTTAATCCTAATCCTAAAAGTACTCGATTCTAACCCTAACCCTAACACTAAACTTAAACCTAAATGCGATTCTAACCCTAACCCTAACCCTAACCATTACCCTAAACCTAACCATAACCCTAAATGCAATTCTAACCCTAACCCTAACCCTAAACTCAACCCTAACCCTAACCCTAAATGCGATTCTAACCGTAACCATAACCCTAACACTAACTCTATCACTAACCCTAAACCTAACCCTAACCCCAACCCTAACCCTAACTCTAACACTAAATGCGCTCTAGCCCTAGTCTTCACCCTAACACTAATCCCAACCCTGACCCTAACTCTCACCCTAAATTTAACCCTAACCCTAACCCTAACCCTAAACCTAAACCTAAACCTAACCCCAACCCTAACCCTAACCGTAACCCTAAATGTAACCCTAGCAGCACTTGATTCTCAACCTAACCTTAACCCTAACCTTAACCCTAAATGCACTCAATTCTAACCCGAACCCTAACAATCACCTTAAACTTAACACTAACTCTAAACCTAACCCTAACTCTAACCGTAACCCTAAATGGGCTTCTAAACCTAACCCTAACCCTAACCCTAACCTTTACACTAACCCTAACCCTAAACTTAACACTAATCCTAACAGTAAACTTAAACCTGAATACGATTCCAACCCTAACCCTAACCCTAAACCTCACCTTAAACCTAACCCCAACCCTCTCCTAACCCTAACACTAAATTTGATTCCTCACCCTAATCCTAACCCTAAACCTACCCTAACCCTAAGCCTAACCTTAACCCTAACCCTAACCCTAACCCTAAATGTACTCAATTCTAACCCTAAACCTCGATTCTATCGATTATAATCCTAACCTTAAATGCGCTTAATTCTACCCTTAAACCCTACCCTAACTCTAATCCTAACCCTAACCCCAACTCTAAAAGCGATTCTTACCATAACCCTAAATGCGCTCTAACCCTAACCCTAACCCTAACGTTAAATGCACTCGAACACTAACCCTGACCCTAACCCTAACCCTAACCTTAACAATAACCCCAAGCCAAACCCTAATCCTAACCGTAACCCTAACCATAACCCAAACCCTAAATGCACTCTAACCCTAATCCTAACCCTCACCATAAACCTAACCCTAACATTATCCGTAACCCAAACCCTAAATGGACTCTAACCCTGACCCTAACCCTAACCATAATCCTAACCCTAACCCTAACACTAAACTTAAACCTAAATGCGATTCTAACCCTAACCCTTACTCTAACCCTAACACTAACCCTAACCCAAACCCTAACCGTAACCCTAACCCTAAACCTAAAATTAAAATGCACCCAAAACCTTACCCTAATCCTAAAAGTACTCGATTCTAACCATTACCCTTACCCTAACACTAAGTTTAACCCTAACCCTAATCTTAACCCTAAATGCACTCGATTCTAACCCTAAACCTCGATTCTGTCAATTCATACCCTAACCCTACATGTGCTCAATTCTAATCTTAAACCTAACCCTAACCTTAATCCTAAACCTAATCCTAACCCTAATCCTAACCCTAACCCCAACGCTGAAAGCTATTCTTACCCTAACCCTAAATGCGCTCTAACCCTAACCCTAAATGTAATGCTAAATGCACTCGAACACTAACCCTAACCCTAATCTTAACCCTAAATGCGCTCAATTCTAACCTTAAACCTAACCCTAACCTTAATCCTAAACCTAATCCTAACCCTAATCCTAACCCTAACCCCAACGCTGAAAGCTATTCTTACCCTAACCCTAAATGCACTCTAACCCTAACCCTAAATGTAATGCTAAATGCACTCGAACACTAACCCTAACCCTAACCCTAACCCTAACACTAACCTTAACACTAACCCTAACCCAAACCCTAACCCTAACGGTAACCCTAACCATAACCCAAACCCTAAATGCACTCTAATCCTAATCCTAACCCTCACCCTAACCCTAACCCTAACACTATCCGTAACCCAAACCCTAAATGGACTCTAACCCTGACCCTAACCCTAACCATAACACTAACCCTAACCCTAACACTAAACTTAAACATAAATGCGATTCTAATCCTAACCCTAACCCTAACGCAAACCCTAATCCTAACCCTAACCAGAAACCTAACCCTAACCCTAAATGCGATTGTAATGCTAACCCTAACCCAAACCCCAAATTCTAACCCTATTTGCACTTGGTACTATAACTTGATTCTAAACCTAACCCTAACCCCAATCCTAACACTAACCCTAACGGTAAATGTGCTCTAACCCTAACCCTAATCCTAACCCTAAATGCACTCTAACCCTAACCCCAACCCTAAATGGGCTCTAACCCTAACCCTAAACCTAACCCTAAATTCCCTCTAACCCGAACCCTAACCCTAATCCTAACCTTAAACCTAACCCTAAAACTAACTCTAACCCTAACCCTAACCCCAACCCTAACCCTAAACCTAAACCTAAATGGGCTCTAAATCTAACCCTGACCTTAAACCTAACCCTAACCCTCACCGTAAATGTACTCAATTCTAACCCTCAACATAAATACGCTCGATTTTAACCTTAAACCTAAGCCTAACCCTAACCCTAACCCTAATCCTAACCCTAACCCTAACGCTAAAAGCGATTCTTACCCTAACCTTAAATGTGATCTAACCCTAACCATAACACACACCGTAACCCACACCCTATATGCACTCTAACCCTAAACCTAACCCTAAACCTAACACTAGCCCTAACCCTAACCCTAACCATAACCCTAACCCTAAACCTAAAATTAAAATGCACCCAAAACCTTACCCTAACCCTAACTCTAATCCTAAAAGTACTCGATTCTAACCCTAACCCTAACCCTAACACTAAACTTAAACCTAAATGTGTTTCTAACTCTAACCCTAACCCTAACCATTACCCTAAACCTAACCGTAACCCTAAATGGAATTCTAACCCTAACCCTAACCCTAACCTCAACCCTAACCATAACCCTAAATGCGATTCTAACCCTAACCCTAACCCTAACCCCAACCCTAACTCTAACCCTAACCCTAAATGCGCTCTAACCCTAGCCTTCACCCTAACCCTAACCCCCACCCTAACACTAACCTTAACTCTGAACCTAAACCTAACCCTAACCTCAACCCTAACCCTAATCCTAACCCTAAACCTAACCCTAACCCTAACACTAACCCTAAATTTAACCCTAACCCTAATGCTAACTATAAATGCACTCGATTCTAACACTAAACCTCGATTCTATCAATTCAGACCCTAACCATAAATGCGCTCAATTCTAACCTTAAACCTAACCCTAACCGTAAACCTAAACCTAACCCTGACCCCAACCCTAACCCCAACCCTAACCCTAAATCTAACCCTAGAAGCACTCGATTCTCAACCTAACCTTAACACTAACCTTAACCCTAAATGCACTCAATTCTAACCGGAACCCTAACAATCACCCTAAACTTAACACTAACTCTAAACCTAACCCTAACTCTAACCCTAACGCTAAATGGGATTCTAAACCTAACCCTAACCCTAACCCTAACCTTTACACTAACCCTAACCCTAAACTTAACATTAATCCTAACAGTAAACTTAAACCTAAATGCGATTCCAACCCAAACCCTAACACTAAACCTCATCTTAAACCTAAAGCCAACCCTATCCTACCCCTAACACTAAATTTGGTTCTAACCCTAAACCTAACCCTAAACTCAACCCTAACCCTAACCCTAAATGCGATTCTAACCGTAACCATAACCCTAACACTAACTCTATCACTAACCCTAACCCTAACCCTAACCCTAACCCTAACCCTAACCTTAACAATAACCCCAACCCAAACCCTAATCCTAACCGTAACCCTAACCATAACCCAAACCCTAAATGCACTCTAACCCTAATCCTAACCCTCACCATAAACCTAACCCTAACATTATCCGTAACCCAAACCCTAAATGGACTCTAACCCTGACCCTAACCCTAACCATAATCCTAACCCTAACCCTAACACTAAACTTAAACCTAAATGAGATTCTAACCCTAACCCTTACTCTAACCCTAACACTAACCCTAACCCTAACCCTAACCGTAACCCTAACCCTAAACCTAAAATTAAAATGCACCCAAAACCTTACCCTAATCCTAAAAGTACTCGATTCTAACCATAACCCTAACCCTAACACTAAGTTTAACCCTAACCCTAATCTTAACCCTAAATGCACTCGATTCTAACCCTAAACCTCGATTCTGTCAATTCATACCCTAACCCTACATGTGCTCAATTCTAATCTTAAACCTAACCCTAACCTTAATCCTAAACCTGATCCTAACCCTAATCCTAACCCTAACCCCAACGCTGAAAGCTATTCTTACGCTAACCCTAAATGCGCTCTAACCCTAACCCTAAATGCAATGCTAAATGCACTCGAACACTAACCCTAACCCTAATCTTAACCCTAAATGCGCTCAATTCTAACCTTAAACCTAACCCTAACCTTAATCCTAAACCTAATCCTAACCCTAATCCTAACCCTAACCCCAACGCTGAAAGCTATTCTTACCCTAACCCTAAATGCACTCTAACCCTAACCCTAAATGTAATGCTAAATGCACTCGAACACTAACCCTAACCCTAACCCTAACCCTAACACTAACCTTAACACTAACCCTAACCCAAACCCTAACCCTAACGGTAACCCTAACCATAACCCAAACCCTAAATGCACTCTAATCCTAATCCTAACCCTCACCCTAACCCTAACCCTAACACTATCCGTAACCCAAACCCTAAATGGACTCTAACCCTGACCCTAACCCTAACCATAACACTAACCCTAACCCTAACACTAAACTTAAACATAAATGCGATTCTAATCCTAACCCTAACCCTAACGCAAACCCTAATCCTAACCCTAACCAGAAACCTAACCCTAACCCTAAATGCGATTGTAATGCTAACCCTAACCCAAACCCCAAATTCTAACCCTATTTGCACTTGGTACTATAACTTGATTCTAAACCTAACCCTAACCCCAATCCTAACACTAACCCTAACGGTAAATGTGCTCTAACCCTAACCCTAATCCTAACCCTAAATGCACTCTAACCCTAACCCCAACCCTAAATGGGCTCTAACCCTAACCCTAAACCTAACCCTAAATTCCCTCTAACCCGAACCCTAACCCTAATCCTAACCTTAAACCTAACCCTAAAACTAACTCTAACCCTAACCCTAACCCCAACCCTAACCCTAAACCTAAACCTAAATGGGCTCTAAATCTAACCCTGACCTTAAAGCTAACCCTAACCCTCACCGTAAATGTACTCAATTCTAACCCTCAACATAAATACGCTCGATTTTAACCTTAAACCTAAGCCTAACCCTAACCCTAATCCTAACCCTAACCCTAACGCTAAAAGCGATTCTTACCCTAACCTTAAATGCGATCTAACCCTAACCATAACACACACCGTAACCCACACCCTATATGCACTCTAACCCTAAACCTAACCCTAAACCTAACACTAGCCCTAACCCTAACCCTAACCATAACCCTAACCCTAAACCTAAAATTAAAATGCACCCAAAACCTTACCCTAACCCTAACTCTAATCCTAAAAGTACTCGATTCTAACCCTAACCCTAACCCTAACACTAAACTTAAACCTAAATGTGTTTCTAACTCTAACCCTAACCCTAACCATTACCCTAAACCTAACCGTAACCCAAATGGAATTCTAACCCTAACCCTAACCCTAACCTCAACCCTAACCATAACCCTAAATGCGATTCTAACCCTAACCCTAACCCTAACCCCAACCCTAACTCTAACCCTAACCCTAAATGCGCTCTAACCCTAGCCTTCACCCTAACCCTAACCCCCACCCTAACACTAACCTTAACTCTGAACCTAAACCTAACCCTAACCTCAACCCTAACCCTAATCCTAACCCTAAACCTAACCCTAACCCTAACACTAACCCTAAATTTAACCCTAACCCTAATGCTAACTATAAATGCACTCGATTCTAACACTAAACCTCGATTCTATCAATTCAGACCCTAACCATAAATGCGCTCAATTCTAACCTTAAACCTAACCCTAACCGTAAACCTAAACCTAACCCTGACCCCAACCCTAACCCCAACCCTAACCCTAAATCTAACCCTAGAAGCACTCGATTCTCAACCTAACCTTAACACTAACCTTAACCCTAAATGCACTCAATTCTAACCGGAACCCTAACAATCACCCTAAACTTAACACTAACTCTAAACCTAACCCTAACTCTAACCCTAACGCTAAATGGGATTCTAAACCTAACCCTAACCCTAACCCTAACCTTTACACTAACCCTAACCCTAAACTTAACATTAATCCTAACAGTAAACTTAAACCTAAATGCGATTCCAACCCAAACCCTAACACTAAACCTCATCTTAAACCTAAAGCCAACCCTATCCTAACCCTAACACTAAATTTGGTTCTAACCCTAAACCTAACCCTAAACTCAACCCTAACCCTAACCCTAAATGCGATTCTAACCGTAACCATAACCCTAACACTAACTCTATCACTAACCCTAACCCTAACCCCAACCCCAACCCTAACCCTAACTCTAACCCTAAATGCACTCTAACCCTAACTGTAACCCTAACCCCAAATGCACTCGAACACTAACCCTAACCCTAACCCTAACCCTAACCCTAACCTTAACAATAACCCCAACCCAAACCCTAATCCTAACCGTAACCCTAACCATAACCCAAACCCTAAATGCACTCTAACCCTAATCCTAACCCTCACCATAAACCTAACCCTAACATTATCCGTAACCCAAACCCTAAATGGACTCTAACCCTGACCCTAACCCTAACCATAATCCTAACCCTAACCCTAACACTAAACTTAAACCTAAATGAGATTCTAACCCTAACCCTTACTCTAACCCTAACACTAACCCTAACCCTAACCCTAACCGTAACCCTAACCCTAAACCTAAAATTAAAATGCACCCAAAACCTTACCCTAATCCTAAAAGTACTCGATTCTAACCATAACCCTAACCCTAACACTAAGTTTAACCCTAACCCTAATCTTAACCCTAAATGCACTCGATTCTAACCCTAAACCTCGATTCTATCAATTCATACCCTAACCCTAAATGTGCTCAATTCTAATCTTAAACCTAACCCTAACCTTAATCCTAAACCTAATCCTAACCCTAATCCTAACCCTAACCCCAACGCTGAAAGCTATTCTTACCCTAACCCTAAATGCGCTCTAACCCTAACCCTAAATGTAATGCTAAATGCACTCGAACACTAACCCTAACCCTAACCCTAACCCTAACACTAACCTTAACACTAACCCTAACCCAAACCTTAATCCTAACGGTAACCCTAACCATAACCCAAACCCTAAATGCACTCTAACCCTAATCCTAACCCTCACCCTAACCCTAACCCTAACACTATCCGTAACCCAAACCCTAAATGGACTCTAACCCTGACCCTAACCCTAACCATAACGCTAACCCTAACCCTAACACTAAACTTAAACCTAAATGCGATTCTAATCCTAACCCTAACCCTAACGCAAACCCTAATCCTAACCCTAACCAGAAACCTAACCCTAACCCTAAATGCGATTGTAATGCTAACCCTAACCCAAACCCCAAATTCTAACCCTATTTGCACTTGGTACTATAACTTGATTCTAAACCTAACCCTAACCCCAACCCTAACACTAACCCTAACGGTAAATGCGCTCTAACCCTAACACTAATCCTAACCCTAAATGCACTCTAACCCTAACCCCAACCCTAAATGGGCTCTAATCCTAACCCTAAACCTAACCCTAAATTCCCTCTAACCCGAACCCTAACCCTAATCCTAACCTTAAACCTAACCCTAAAACTAACTCTAACCCTAACCCTAACCCCAACCCTAACCCTAAACCTAAACCTAAATGGGCTCTAAATCTAACCCTGACCTTAAACCTAACCCTAACCCTCACCGTAAATGTACTCAATTCTAACCCTCAACATAAATACGCTCGATTTTAACCTTAAACCTAAGCCTAACCCTAACCCTAACCCTAATCCTAACCCTAACCCTAACGCTAAAAGCGATTCTTACCCTAACCTTAAATGCGATCTAACCCTAACCATAACACACACCGTAACCCACACCCTATATGCACTCTAACCCTAAACCTAACCCTAAACCTAACACTAGCCCTAACCCTAACCCTAACCATAACCCTAACCCTAAACCTAAAATTAAAATGCACCCAAAACCTTACCCTAACCCTAACTCTAATCCTAAAAGTACTCGATTCTAACCTTAACCCTAACCCTAACACTAAACTTAAACCTAAATGTGTTTCTAACCCAACCCTAACCCTAACCATTACCCTAAACCTAACCATAACCCTAAATGCAATTCTAACCCTAACCCTAACCCCAACCCCAACCCTAACCCTAACTCTAATCCTAAATGCGCTCTAACCCTAGCCTTCACCCTAACCCTAACCCCAACCCTAACCCTAACTCTCACCCTAAACTTAACCCTAACCCTAACCCTAAACCTAACCCTAAATCTAAACCTAACCCTAACCCCAACCCTAACCCTAAACCTAATCCTAAATCTAACCCTAGAAGCACTTGCTTCTCAACCTAACCTTAACCCTAACCTTAACCCTAAATGCACTCAATTCTAACCCGAACCCTAACAATCACCCTAAACTTAACACTAACTCTAAACCTAACCCTAACTTTAACCCTAACCCTAAATGGGATTCTAAAACTAACCCTAACCCTAAACCTAACCTTTACACTAACCCTAACCCTAAACTTAACACTAATGCTAACAGTAAACTTAAATGTAAATGCGATTCCAACCCTAACCCTAACCCTAAACCTCACCTTAAACCTAACCCCAACCCTATCCTAACCCTAACACTAAATTTGGTTCTAACCCTAACCCTAACCCTAACCCTAATCCTAACCCTGAACCTAACCCTAACCCTAACCCTAACTTAAACCTAACTCTAACCCTAATCCTAAATGCACTTGATTCTAACCCGAAACCTCGATTTTATCGATTGTAACCCTAACCCTAAATGCGTTTAATTCTAAACTTAAACCTAACCCTAACCCTAATCCTAATCTTAATCCTAACCCTAACCCTACCACTAAGATTAACTTAAACCTAAATGCGATTCTAACCCTAACCCTAAACCTAACCGTAACCCTAAATGCAATTCTAACCCTAACCTTAACCCTAACCTCAACCCTAACCCTAACCCTAAATGCGATTCTAACTGTAACCGTAACCCTAACCCTAACTCTATCACTAACCCAAACCCTAACCCTAACCCAAACCCTAACCCTAACCCTAACCCTAAATGCGCTCTAACCCTAGCCTTCACCCTAACCCTAACCCCAACCCTAACCCTAACCCTAACCCTAAACCTAACCCTAAACCTAACCCTAACCCTAAGGTTAACACTAACCCTAATGCTAACTCTAAATGCACTCAATTCTAACCCTAAACCTCGATTCTATCAATTCAGACCCTAACCCTAAACGCGCTCAATTCTAACCTTAAACCTAACCCTAACCCTAATCCTAA